>NC_139904.1:397500-905000 GCF_905171665.1 Trachurus trachurus
ACATGTTATTAACATGTTATTAACATGTTATTAATGTGTCATTAACATGTTATTAAAGGTATAGTACGTAGGAATTCCCCCCATCTAGCGGTGCGGTTGCATATCTGAACGTATTCTTGATGTTGCATTCAGGTGAAATGGGGCAGACGTCAGACAGACAACAGACGCTGCATGTAACAGGATAAACAAGCGTCTATGTAAACAAGTGGCCTGACAACATGTTGTCATGGTGATGTGGTCTGACAACATGTTGTCATGGTGATGTGGTCTGACAACATGTTGTCATGGTGATGTGGTATTGTTTTAGTAAAATGACATCCGGTTGGTTTGCCGACGGCCGTCTGCCTGACTGCACCTGAATGCAACACCGGTGCCTCCGTCCTTCCTCACACTACACAGTGGTGACAGTTTTAACAGGCCGTTTCCGTGGTTACCTACGGTCACGATGCAACATGGCCGCCTCGTTTCGGTGCGTCGCCCACTTATGTATTTGTAACGACTTGTAACAACTCATTCTAAGGAACCAGAAAGCTTTCATTTGTAGCAGCTGTGATTCACCTTCAGTGAAATACAGATTTATGAAAGACAAATAAGTTACACACTGGGGCTTTAAGGTGGTATTTATTAGGCATTAGTTGTATTTAAAGGGACAGACTCATGTTTTCATTCATCAAGAATTAAAGTCAGAGGTTGGAAGACGATCACATACCGTCGTAGTTCCCACCATAAACGGAGATTCGGCGGCGTTATTCTCATGACTCGCCACGAAACCGAAAGTAAAGAAACGCTGGTCGGCTCGCCCAGCATTTCCACCACCACTAATAATAACAAAATAACCATAGAGACAAAACCATAGATTTATCTAAAATGGACCATTAACAAGTGGTAACGGAGATTCATCCACATTAATATCAGACTTTTTATAACCAAATAGAAACTCCTGGTTGTCCCTTTAAAGTATAGAAGAGACAGAGACGGAGAGAGGGTGTGTGTGTGTGTGTGTGTGTGTGTGTGAGGGTGTGTGTGTAGAGTTGTCCTCCTTTGTTCCAGTCGGACGTTTCTCTGTGTTTTGTGTTTACACCGAGATGTTGTCACTCAGGTTCAATAGCTTCGACCTTTGACCTCAGACAAGTACATCCAGGTGGAGACACTCTGGTCTGAGGCCCGACACACACACACGCACACACACACACACACACACACACACACACACACACACACACACACACACACACACACACACACACACACACACACACACACAGTGATGTGAAGCTCAGACACGTTGCTGCAGGAAAGTTTGTCTGTTAGTTCTTAGCGGCGCTAACAGTTAGCTGTTAGCTGCAGGTCGACTGTTCTGTGTGTGTGTGTGTGTGTATGTGTGTGTGTGTGTGTGCGTGCGTGCGTGTGTGTGTGTGTGTGTGCGTGTGTTATAGGAGTCATCATCTTCATCATCTTCATCATCAGCTGTGGCCGTCGCCTCCAAATCTGCTCCATGTGTGAGAGGAATGTTGCAGCTCGCTACGCTAACGCTAACAAGGGTGTGTGTGTGTGTGTGTGTGTGTGTGTGTGTGTGTGAACTGAGAACACACACTCAGGAACGTCAGGAATCTTTTTGTCCAAAATCCTCAGCAGCTTCCTACCGACATGTCGCCTCCTCAGGGGCCGCGAAGTCACGCAACACTCAGACACACACACACACACACACACACACACACACACACACACACACACATATAGATATACACACATATCAGTGATGATAATGATGATGAGAAAAGAAAATGCATTGTTTGTGCATATTGTGATCCTGCACACTGGGATTCGACCCCAGACTGGAATAGAAGGCTTTCCAGTGAGAGCTGCTCTACCAGGTGAGCTGGACCTCACTTGTGCTGCTGATGTTATTGTGTCTTGTGTGTTTCAGAGTCGGCCGGCTGTAAACCAGTCATTGGTTCACAGCAATTTGAAGGCAGAAAAACTCAGAAATGCAATTTTGCACTTCTTTTCTGCTGCTCTGTCCTCTAACACAAGAAAAATACCACAGGAACATGTGAGCATTAGCACGAAAAAACACGAAAAACACAATTTTCATGGGAAGGGGTCTTTAACCGTTTCTCTATGACAGCAGCTGTTTTTACGTTTTTATGTTAAAGCAGAAGTAAGTGATATTTTTGTGTTAATATAAGTCTTAAATAGTTGTATCTTCCGACAGCAATCACTTACATAGAGTGTTTGGTCTGAAACACGGGTCTGTCAGTCACTCTGCTCTGCTCTGAGCCCAGGAGAAAACTTTCCTTGTATCCTACAACCTTTATCCAATGAGGAGAGAGAACGGCATAAAGGGGCAGTCCTCTCTGTGTGTGCAGCCAAGGGATGCGCCTGAATGTGGTGACGTAGGGACGAGGGCGGGGGCTGCTAACTCCATCTGCTGACAGGAAGTTAGACAAAACCACCGGATCAGTTACTTCTGATTTAACTCTGTATTTCTGAACTGAAGCCATCAGCTCCAGCAGCAGCAGCAGAAACAGTTTGAGTCTCTTCTGCTTCTTCATCGATGAATCTGGTTCAGAGCCGTGGACGCTCTGATCTGAACCGGAGTAAAACCACTCAATGTCCAACAGACCGATGGTGTGTCTCAAATCACATACTTCTCTTAGTGCACTGCTTTACAGTACCAGGCTAGTATCGTCTCAAATCAAACTCTGCCGCTGCACTGACCAGAAATGACGCAACAGCTTCTTCTTCTATTTTTTAAATTCTGATTGCGACCAGTGACGGCTGGTATCAATGGGCTAGTGGGGCTCAGCCCTCCCTGCATTACACAACAAAAGATGAGAAAAAATATTCTCTAAATAACATACAAAAGATTGTTCTAAGTCTTAGTGAAATCCAAAGTGGCAACAGTATCAAATAGTTTCAAGAAAAACACAGGATATCTCTAAATGGGCTAATTTTAATCAGCCCGAGCTCACCGAGTCTGCTCCATGGATGTATTATGGTCTGCTCTCATTCATGTTCCCACTGTGGATGATTGACAGGTGCCATTCACCGACTGTTTGGGCTAACTTCATTCAGCCCACAGGCCGATCGGTTCTGACCAATCAGCAGCGGGCTGACGCAGGGTCAGTGATTGACAGGCGTCATGTCCCGCCCCCTTGGTTTACTTGTCATTGGGGCTAATTTCATTTAGCCCAACACCGCTGTTTTCAGACCAATGACAGGAACCGGAGGAAAAGTTGTGTTGTTGTGGGAGGGAGAAGACAGAAACAGCGGCGCTAGGCACTAGCATCACAGGTAGCATTAGCATACTTTACTGTGCTAGGCGCTAGCATCACAGGTAGCATTAGCATACTTTACTGATCTAGGCGCTAGCATCACAGGTAGCATTAGCATACTTTACTGATCTAGGCGCTAGCATCACAGGTAGCATAGCCTACTTTACTGCGCTAGGTGCTAGCATCACAGGTAGCATTACTTTACTGCTCTAAACTGTCTTTGCTAATATGAACGAAAGTTTCTAAACTCACAGGGAGCACCAGAAAGGCCGTCGACATGAGCTATAAGCATATCGTCTTTTTAAAAAAAAAATTATTGATTGAGCATTATCGTTGCGTGTGTGACTCTGTGTGTGTTTGTGTGCGTGTGTGTGTGAGAGGGAGAGGGAGAGAGAGAGAAACTGTGTGTGTAGGTAACGTTAGGCTATGTGTGAGTGAGTGTGAGAGATAACTAGGTGAAGTTTTTTTTTTTTGACTAGACCCTTCTAATGCAGTGTGTAGGCCTAGTTAGTTGCTCTACTTTTGTGCCAGTCAGATGGGATGTAACTTTTAGCTACTACTGTGTTAACCATTTAATGGGTATAATTTATTTATTAGCCCACCCAACTATTTTCACCATCAGCCGCCACTGATTGCAACCATAGCAACCGGCCGTTGTAACCCTATCGCCGACACTTGACAGCGCTTTCTGCCGATCAAAACAAGCTATTAAGTTGTGTTTTATTGTGTTAGTGTTGATGTTGTGGTGTTATGAGTGTTTTTTAAAGACATTTACGCCGGTGTGTCAGCTCCGTCGCTGCTCAAATCAACCGCTGCCCAGAGTGTTATATCTATCGCTCCGTCGCTGCCGTTTGAAAAGTAGTGACGTGCTTCCGCTACGTCACTAAGACGACGGCCGCTGAGGGTGGAAAGTGTCCATCGATCACACTCAATGTTCTGGCCGTTTGAGTGCACATAGCGCACTACATTATCACACTCTGCTCAGTGTGAACGCACTTATGTACTCAGAATATTAAGTGTAAGTGCAGAAGTGATTTGAGACACAGCAACAGTCTGGATCTGGATCTGTCAAGTCTTAATTCCACTTGGTGCCACGAGGAGCTGATCCTGAATCAGACCCCCCCCCCCCCCCCCCCCGAGCTGCAGGATTAACCCAGAGAGAAACTGTCTGTCAACACCTGAGGTGGAGCTAATGTGCCGGGGGTTTATAGTGTGTGTGTGTGTGTGTGTGTGTGTGTGTGTGTGTGTGTTGTGGTGTTTACTGGCTCTCTGGGGGTTCGACCTCTGACCTCTGGGCTCAGCTTTGATCTGGTCTCTGTTGCCGTGGTTCCCTGAGGGAATGACAGAGTTTGGCTCCTCCCACAAGTCCTGTGTGTATGTGTGTGTGTGTGTGTGTGTGTGTGTGTGTGTGTGTGTGTGTGTGTGTGTGTGTGTGTGTGTGTGTGTGTGTGTGTGTGTGTGTGTGTGTGTGTGTGTGTGTGTGTGTGTGTTGGACAGCTTCCTGTTCTTTGTCCCTCAGTCTTTTGTGAACTGGTCTCAGTCTGAACCGGATCAGACTGGTTCCTGTAAAAACTGTAAAATACTTCAAAACATTTATTTAGACTGCGTGTGTGTGTGTGTGTGTGTGTGTGTGTGTGTGTGTGTGTGTGTGTGTGTGTGTGTGTGTGTGTGTGTGTGTGGTTATTATGGAACATGCTGCTCAGTGTTGACAGTGTTTTGGTTCACTGTGTGATGTCACCGATGTTTAATATTTATTACAGCATCACACCCAAACAACACACACACACACACACACACACACACACACACACACACACACACACACACACACACACACACACACACACACACACACACACACACACACACACACACACACACACACACACACACACACACACACACCGAGCAGCTGCTGCTCTGCTGCAGGTGACGTGGTTGTTGCACCTGCTGATCAGCGTCAACACGGCCGAGCAGCTGCAGAGCCACAGCTGGTCCCAGATCAGCCAGACTGATGAACTTTACTGTCAATCACATCATGTAACTGACAGTTACACAGGGATTGAAATCACGTTTCCCCAAACTCCAAATCCATCCATCCATTTTTTTTTTTATTTCTTTGAAAAAAAATGTTTTTTTTGGGGGGCGGGGGGGGGGGGGGGGGGGGGGGTTTAATATATTGTGCAATGTGCATTTGTTCACCTTTTTTACATCCAGAGAGTCCAGGTTTTGAAAAGGGTTTAAGTTCACTTTATAATGGAGGATGTTCATTTCTAGGCTCCTACAGTGTTTGTGTGCAGATAAATGTTAAAAATGCTAAAGACTAAAAATCATAGAGAGAATCGGCAATATCCTAGAATCACAATTTAAATCGAATCGCCATCCAAAACATCGTAGAAGAATGGAATCGGGAGAACAGCGTATCGTCCCAGCTCTACTGTCCATCCATTGTCCATTCGGTCACGACCCAGAGTTCATGACCATCGGTGACTCCAAATGTGCAATTAAACATTTCAACATACATTTTTTTTTCAACCTTTATTTAATCTCGAGAATCATTGAGAGCAATTAAGCTTATTTTCAATGATGTGGAGAGTACAAGTCAGATACAGTAGGCTATTTGCACAATTAACACAAGTAAGACATTAGAAGACAGTTTCATCACTTAAAGCATTTACATTCATACACAGAGGAGTTTGTTATCGTAGTTTTAAACTGACCCAGAGACACAAGTGTCTGTAGTTTCAGTGTTAGTTGTAAATGATTCCTGGTGGATGCTGCTGCAGAGAAACTAGAAGCTGTTCTACCACATGAGGTGTTTGTCTGTGGAGTTCTGAGTGTCAACCAGTTACTGGAACGAGTTGAGAACGGAGTATGAGACTGACTTAGCAGGGAGGTAATGTATGATGGCATGTTTCTAATCAAAGCTTCACCATTTACCACACATATATGACATACAAGTGGACACAGACATCAACGATGATAAAAATAGGGCTGATTTAGGTCTGGGATCAGCTGGTCTGGGATCAGCTGGTCTGGGATCAGCTGGTCTGGGATCAGCTGGTCTGGGATCAGCTGGTCTGGGATCATCTGGTCTGGGATCAGGTCTGAGGTCGGTCCAGTTGGACCGTCGTCTCTGATGACTGTGAGCAGGAGCTGCTGTGTGACCTCTGACCTCTGACCCCTCTCACTGGTTTTACAGTCCCCCCCCCTAAATCAGCTTCATAAAGGCCGGTCTGACGGCCTGACCCCCCCGAGGCCACGCCCACTGCAGAGGCCACGCCCACATGCATTCAATACGAAAAAAGTTCCTGGTAACACTTTACAATAAGGGTCCCTTAATTAACATTAGTTAGTACATTATTAAGCATTAATATATAAACTAATGTGTTACTTAAAGGGACAATGAGGAGTTTTGTAAAAGTGAAGTGTTTCCACACTACATTTATGAGCCTCCGCACCGTGAAATTCTTTGACCGGCGCAAGACAGACTCATGTTTTCATTCATCAAGAATTAAAGTCAGAGGTTGGAAGACGATCACATACCGTCGTAGTTCCCACCATAAACGGAGATTCATTCGGCGGCGTTATTCTCATGACTCGCCACGAAACCGAAGTAAAGAAACGCTGGTCTGCTCGCCCAGCATTTCCACCACCACTAATAATAACAAAATAACCATAGAGACAAAACCATAGATTTATCTAAAATGGACCATTAACAAGTGGTAACGGAGATTCATCCACATTAATATCAGACTTTTTATAACCAAATAGAAACTCCTGGTTGTCCCTTTAAGCTGAGTAATGCATACATAATGATAACTAATTACATTATTCAACTTTTAAATTTATGAACTAACTTTGAGTAGTAAACATTAATTAACTGCTACGTTAATTAATGTGTTTCCTAATCCTAAGTAATACATAATAATGATTGTTAATATATTTGTTAACAGTTAATTAATGCTTAATAATGTATTAACTAATGTTAATTAAGGGAGCCTTATTGTAAAGTGTTACCAAGTTCCTATACATGACACGTTGCCCCCCCCCCCCCCCCCCCCCCCCTCTGTTCCCAGTGGGTCTGATACCGTCCTGCTGTTTGGGTGAGAGGTTGCTCAGGGTGTGTTGTGTGTGTGTGTGTGTGTGTGTGTGGTGGGGGGAGGGGGGGGCTGCAGGTGCACAATCATGTTTAGTTAGTGTGAGATAGTTGGGGGGTGTTGTGTGTTCACTCAGACAGAGGGCGCAGCGACACGATAAGAGACCGAGTCTGGTTCAGGCTGTGAGTCTGTGTTTTCTGTTCCGTCCTAGTGAATCCGTCAACGAGCCTCAGTCAGTCAGTCAGGGTTCAGTCTGAGTCTGACAGAGCAACTCAGCTGGATTTCTCCCGTGGCTACGCTACCCCCCCTCCCCCTTTATATGGTTTCTAATGAGGCCAAACGCAGATTTCTCCCGTGGCTACTCTACATTTTTACCTTCATTAAAAAGCTCCAGAGTAATTGTGATCGTTAAAGCAGAAGTAAGGTGAATGTTTGTGTTACAGTAAAATAAATGCTGCAACATCTTTGCACTTTGAGTGTTCTAGATAATATATTGCAATAAGAATGAATCAGGAATGCAGAAATTTACGTCGAAATGCAGAATCTCCAGAGGTAGAACACAAATCAAGAGATAATGTAAGTAAAAAAAATAAAAAAACACAACTCTTGGTCTTCCTCTCCTTCCTCTTCTCTCTCTACCAACCTCTTTGATCCATATTTCCTAAGAAAAAACAACCAGAAGCCCCCCCCCCCCCCCCCCCCCCCCCCCTTTATATGGTTTCTAATGAGGCCAAATGCAGATCACCTGGATCGGTCTTGAGCTGGAAACTAACCTCACCTGTGTTTGGAGTTGCATACTTTTTTATTTTATTTTATTCAATAAAATATTTAGATTCCAATGTTCCTGCAACAGAAATTCCCCATGCCCCCCCATCATTCTGTTTTGATTGTGTTTTTAACTGTTTTGAACAAAGTGTGTTAGCATTTGAAACATGTGCTGTAAAAGTCTAGTGTTTTGCAGTTGGTGAACTAGTAACTGAGAAAAGAGTCCATGAATTTTGGTGACTGTGGTCACTGAATGCATTTAGTGTGAAGGCAATGAAAAATGCTTCACAGTTTGGTCCACATGGACGTGTGTTTTGCAAACTGTGTTAAGAGTTTTGAAAATGTGACTTCAGTTTCGACCACTGCTTGTTAGCAATTGAAAAAAACTGTAATATCAGTCTTAAATAGTTGTATCTTCCGACAGCAATCACTTCTATAGAGTGTTTGGTCTGAAACACGGGTCTGTCAGTCACTCTGCTCTGCTCTGAGCCCAGGAGAAAACTTTCCTTGTATCCTACAACCTTTATCCAATGAGGAGAGAGAACGGCATAAAGGGGCAGTCCTCTCTGTGTGTGCAGCCAAGGGATGCGCCTGAATGTGGTGACGTAGGGACGAGGACCAATAGATCCATGACGAGGGCGGGGGCTGCTAACTCCATCTGCTGACAGGAAGTTAGACAAAACCACCGGATCACTTACTGAAGCTTTACTAAAGAGGTTAAATCGAAAGCAACTGGACTTAGTTATTTGTCCAGTTGCTTTCGATTTAACCTCCTTTGAAATACTATGACCTGGACAAATGAGAATATGCACCGGCTTTACTAAAGAGGAACTCAGCAGGATTTCTCCCGTGGCTCTGCTACATTTTCACCTTCATTAAAAAGCTCTGTAGTAATTGTGATCGTTAACTACATGACTTGTGATTTGTTACCGTTAAAACTACGCAAACACACACGCCGTAACATCGTATATGTCATGTAACATTATCCACCGCTCCAGTTATTGATGTTTCACCGGCTTCGTTGTAAACTAATGCACATGGAGGAGAGGAGCGTAACCACAACGAGCGAGCAGACTTACATACTGAGTCTGACCTCTGACCTCTGGATATGAAAGCAGCCATGGTCCTGTAGTGTGTATGTGTGAGCAGTTCTGTCTCCAAATGATGTTGATGACAAGTTGAGTTTGAGAGTTGTAGCCAACAGAGAAGCTGAGAGAGAGAAGGTCAACAGCGTTCGCTCTCGTGCTTTAACTGCTTTTATTGAACTGGTTTTACATCCAGGTTTTTAAACTCTTTGTATCTTTGTTTTAAACTGATTTTATTCTCGTCATTTTGTGTTTAAGGAAATCTGTGTGTTTATTGGTGGAGAGACTTTTATTATGATTTTATGGTTTGTGGTTTATATCAAGATTCAAGATTCAAGATTCAAAGAGTTTATTGCCATGTCAACAAGTAAAATCAAGTTGATAGGAATGTGTCTTGGTTTTTGCTCTCACAGAAAAACAATACAGTACTCCCACCACATACACCACAATAAATAATACATACAATGCCGTACAATGCATGTACGGGGAGGACGATACCCAGCAGCGTCACATTCAGCAGAAGTGGCAGTGCGAGGAGAAAGTGCAAAGTGATCAGTGCAAATTCAAATGTATGATGGCTTGGAGGTAGGTGTTATATGTTTGTATGATGTTATAATTATGTGTAAATGGACAAGTCACTGCAGGACAAATCAACCTACAGGTACGAATAAAGTAACATGAACCTACAGCTGAGTCGTCCTCCTGGACCAGGTGGAGCTGGAACTGAAACACAGACCAACTTTCACAACCCAGTGAAGCATTGTGGGTAATCGGCCGCTCTATCAGTGATGTAAGAGTTTGACCTCTGACCTCTAGATAAGTGTCAGGGACGTTCTCTGAGGATCAGCGGCGATGACGGGGTCAAGGCTGAATCTCACGACTCACTTAATGTTCTACATTTATCGCTAAATAAAAGTTCACAGTATAGATGATTATTTGGATTAAAGGAACATTCATCCTGTTGGGAACAAAGATCAACAAAAACCTAAGACTGGTTAGCTTAGCTTAGTTTAGCTTAGCTTAGTTTAGCTTAGCTTAGCTTAGCTTAGCATAAGGACTGGAACCAGCATTTACATCCTGTATGTGTAGCATGTAGCATGTGTCACTGTAGCACGTTGCGCTGCACATTCACCATGCTATGAGATAATAACACAACGTTACCACACAGAGTTGTTTTAGAGGGAAATTCATGTAAAACCTCTGATGCACGTTGCCTTCAGGGACAGTTTTTCATCATCAGTCTCTGTATTTCCCTCTAAAACAACTCTGTGTGGTAACGTTGTGTTATTATCTCATAGCGTGGTGAATGTGCAGGTCACAACTTGTCCACCAGAGCGTTGTGGAGTTGTTGGATTGTGTATTTGATGAGTTTGATGAGGGAAACCAAGAAATCCCATAATGAGCCTCCGTAGCGTAGCTCTGAGCAGCTCACGGCTCTGCTCCGCCGTTCTAAAAACAGCTTGCACTGACAATTAAAGGTAACGAACCTACTGCTATGACTATAGGGATTATGGCCCAATTTGAAAAAATGTTGAACTACTATCTCTTTAACGTGAGCAAAGTTGGGATTTATCAGAGGAACACAGCACAGTCTGCTGACACCAAGTTGTTCAGATGGTTTAACACGAGCAGATACTTTAGTAGCTACAACTGTTTGAATGATCTTATATCTCATTGAGTTACATCACAGAAACCAGAGAGACACTGAGACGTTGGAGGTTAATGAGACCGAGACCTTGAAGACGTGGACTCAGGACCGGTCTGAGGACTACAACACTCGTCCTGACCCACAGTGAACTACCTGCTGGTGTAGAGGTGTTGGCTCAGAGCAGCGACCTTTGACCTTTGACCCACATCACCGTCTGAGACGCCGCGTCACTGTGAGTGGACAGATGAGACAGTGGAGCCTGTTAGCGCCCATGCTAACACGTCTGTGCTGTTTGTTTACACACCTGAAGCTGCTGTGTGTGTGTGTGTGTGTGTGTGTGTGTGTGTTGTGATAAACAGACTCATTGTGTTTCAGGTCTTTGTTTTAACTCTTGTTGGTTGCTGGTGCGCTGCAAAAAACTCTACATCTTTCCAAGAATATTTGTCTTATTTCTTGTCAAAATGTCTCATTTCTAGTCAAAACTAAACTCTTTCCACTTAAAATAAGACTCATCACCTAAAAATTAAATGTTTTTTAGATCATTTTCACTTGTTTCAAACTAATTTTCACTTGAAATAAGTAGAAAAATCTGCCAGTGAAAGTAAGTTTTTTGTGCTTGTAATGAGAAAGAAAAACTTGCTCCACTATCAGATTTTTCTACTTATTTCAAGTGAAAATCAGCTTGAAAGAAGTAAAAAGTGTCTAAAAACAAGCTGCTTTTTATGTGATGAGTCTGATTTTAAGTAGAATGAGATTTGTTTTGACTAGAAATGAGACAGATATTCTGGGTAAGAGTTAGAGTTTTTACAGTGTGTGAAGCTGCTGCTCTGTTTTCCCTCCAGAGTTTAGACGCCGTCGCCGTCTGAGCCACAACAACACAACGACACAGCGCCACATGGCAGCGTCCACCGTGACTCAGCGCTGCTGCGGTTCACAGCCTCATAACTGTAGTGACATGAAAATGATTGAACAGGAAAAACCAGTGCTGATGAGTTTATGTAACAGTCTGTAATCACTGCTGTTTGACTCAGAGTGTTGACGTCTGATCCAGGTCACGCACTTCACTTCAGGTTTCACCTTAAAAAAATAAACATTAGACTTAAATGAAATCCGCCTTAACCATGGGCTTCTAGTCCTGTGTGTCCCCTGGCTGTATTTTGGTCTTTTGCTTTGTGCACGGGGACGTAATGCATGCATCAACAAGATTGAACAAGACATTTTCAGCTGCTATAGGCTACACAATGTTAACATCTGGTGTTGCATGCAAATGAGCGATACGTAATGAGATTATGCCCTGTTTGCTCATGTTGACAAAGATTTTCAAAGAACTTCTAATACATTTTTTGTTTCTTTTAATGTAAGTAATCAACTGGGTAATTTTCATGGAGATATCTAAAGGTTAAAAATGCTACCCTATTCACGTGAGAAAAATAATGAATAGGCGTATGAATGCGCTATATTTTATTTTTCTAAACTTTCCCCTAATGGGATTCTTCGGGGCTTTTCTTCCCTCACTCAGGACATGTTGAGGAAACAAAACCAGTTGAGTTTGATTCTGTTGCAGTTTGTTCAACCTTTTTTCATAAAATGACTGGAGCAGGTGAAGCTACGTCCAGAAGAGTACTAGCTGCACTAGCTGTCTCTGATGCTAACGAGTGCTAGCAGCTAGCACGTCTCTCTCTCTCAGCAGCAGCAGTCGTCATGACAACAAAGTAAAAGAAATCCAGTCTGAGTGAAGCGCTGGAGCCGTGGACCGATTCCCCACCGTCACCAACAACTAAAGCCTCGACTGGTAACAAGTATGAGGACCGTTGTAGTGAGCTAGCTCGATGCTAACTTCGGCTAGCGGTAGCGGTTAGCATCCACCGCTAACACCGTCTTCCCAGCTCACCACAACGACATAACAACATAACACTGGAGGCCTCGGTGTTGGTGACGGTCGCTCGCTTCACTCAGACTGTATTTCCTGTCCTTTGTTGTCATGACAACGGCTGCTGTCTGGGGCAGGAGGCTACGTAGCTTAGCCCCAGAGGAGGAGGGGCTGAGTTTAAATGCTTTGTTTAACTACAAACTGCTACAAACAAAACTCCAGACTCTACCTTTAAATAAGGGACAAAGCTTCTTCTTGCTTGGTTCTAGTTTGATGAGTTAAATGAAGAAGAGGAGGAAGAGGAGGAGGAAGAGGAGGAGGAGGAAGAGGAGGAGGAGCAGGAGGAGGAAGAGGAGGTGAGATGACTGAGTGATGGAGGTCTGACGTCTGATTGGACGGTAACATGTAAATAAACTTTATTGATACGCGGCCACTTGTGGCTGACGACACATTTCACAGAAATGAGGAGAATAAATAAATACACACACACACACACACACACACACACACACACACACACACACACACACACACACACACACACACACACACACACACACACACACACACACTCTCTCTCAGAGTCATACATTATGATGTCAGCATAGCTCCCATTTATTGGATAGCCAACTCGCTTGCAACGTTTCGACCGATGTGGTTCGTCTTCCTCAGGCAAACGGCCACTTAGACCACATCGGTCTAAACGTTGCAAGCAAGTAGCTATCCAATAAATGGGACCTTTAATCCAGTGTGCGGATACACTGCAAAAATTTAAAATCTTACCAAGAATATTTGTCTTATTTCTAGTCAAAATAAATCTAATTATACTTAAAATAAGACTCATCACATAAAAAGCAGCTTGTTTTAGACACTTTTTTAAAAACTTTTTTCAAGCAAATTTTCCACTTGAAATAAGTAGAAAAATCTGATAGTGGAGCAAGTTTTTCTTTCTTATTACAAGCACAAAAAACTTGCTTTCACTAGCAGATTTTTCTACTTATTTCAATTGAAAATTTGTTTGAAACAAGTGAAAATGATCTAAAAACAAGTTAATTTTTAGGTGATGAGTCTTATTTTAAGTGGAAAGAGATTAGTTTTGACTAGAAATGAGACATTTTGACAAGAAATAAGACAGATATTCTTGGAAAGATTTAGAGTTTTTGTAGTGTATTCCCTTCCCTAAAATAGGCATTGGATGTTTTACAGCGTATAAACCTGTGACATCGTCAGTGAGCGACGCTCCAGCAGCGACAGCGACAGGAAGTGAGCTGTACGTGGTTCTCAACATGAGGTCCACGGCCCCCCGAGGGTCCTTCAGAGGTTCAGGGGGGGGGTCCCCACTGTTTCTACACATTTTACCACACTGGTTTTCCAGAAATTCCTGCAGTAATCTGAATGTACGTCGACTAAAACATCAACGCTCTTCAGTCTCAGAATGAATATCTGTGTATTTCTGGTGTTTGTCCAGTGTGGGTCCGAGGTGGAAGTTGTGTCCTTGATGTAAAACAGTTTGAGAACCAGTGTCAGTGATAGATTCAGTCAGCGAATGAGAGAAATCCTTCGACTGTGAGGAGGCGACTGGTTTCCTTCTCCTCAGACCTTCCTGTTGAGCTCAGGGATGAAATCTGTTCAGGAAGTTTTGTTTCTGAGTCCAGAATCCAGAATCCAGAGACGAATCCAGTCCAGAGTTCAGTCCAGAGTTCAGTCCAGAGGACAGACTGAGGGACTTGGAGACTCCTGATTGGACAGGAGAGTCTCCGCCTCCTCTCGCCCCCAGCAGCGGTGGAGGTGTTGGTGATGAGGTCGTATGATGATGTAGAGTGATGTCATCAGGAGGCGGAGCTCCTCTGCCCCTCCCACCTGCACAAACAAACACAAAACAACCATCAGTGTCAGAAGGAGGTGGAGCTGCAGCTGTCTGTCACTATGACAACACCATGTTTCCCTGGCAACAGGAAACACACCGACTGTGAACAGCTAAACATGGCGGACGCCTCTGTGACTCCGCCCACAGGTTCCTGACGCTCTGAGTGACGTCCGGTCTAGAGCCGCAACGATCCATCAATTAATCCAACAATAATCGTCAACTATTCTGATAAGTTTTTAAAAGAAGAAAAGCTCCAGATTCTCTGATTTCAGCTTCTTCAATGTGAATATTTCTGGTTTCTTTGTTCCTTTATGACAATAAACTGAGTCTCTCTTTGACATTTGAGGACGATGTCGTCTGGTGGTTTGAGAAACACTGGTTGATGTTTTCAACATTTTATTGACCAAACAACTAATCGATTAATGGTTTAAATAATTGACAGATTAATCGATAATGAAGATAATGGTTAGTTGCAGCTCTAGTCTTGTCTCTGTCGGGCATCGAACCTGCTAAGCATCAGCTGACCTGCCCCTAGTGGTGAGAGGAGGAACTGCAGCGGTGTATTTACCTCTGAGCTCCGCCCCCTTCAGCGGTGGTGGCGTGTTGGATGTGAGCGCTGGCGTGGCGCCGCCGGGCGGAGTCGATCTCCGACCTGAGGACAGAGGTGAAGAAGATGAAGAAGATGAAGAAGATGAAGATGAAGATGATGATGAAGATGAAGAAGATGAAGATGAAGAAGATGAAGATGTCTGTCTGTGTCTGGTCATCAGTGACATCATGTGAAGCTCTGCTGGGCGATGACATCACTCACCTGCTGCAGAACTTCCTGCAGGTGTCGTCGTCGTGGAGACACCGGCAGCGCGCTCCGATGCCGCCGCCGCCGGTTGCCATGGCGTCCACGGCCGCGCGCTTCGTCCTGGGAGCGTCGCCGAGGCCGTAGGAGACCACGCGCCTGCAGGACGAGGACAGGAAATATCCATCACACACCGAGAACTGAACAGCATCAATCAATCACCTGTCGATAACTCATCAATAACTCATCAATAACTCATCAATAACTCATCAATAACTCATCAATAACTCATCCATAACTCATCGATAACTCATCGATAACTCATCGATAACTCATCAATAACTCATCCATAACTCATCCATAACTCATCAATAACTCATCAATAACTCATCCATAACTCATCAATAACTCATCCATAACTCATCAATAACTCATCCATAACTCATCAATAACTCATCCATAACTCATCAATAACTCATCAATAACTCATCGATAACTCATCGATAACTCATCGATAACTCATCAATAACTCATCAATAACTCATCCATAACTCATCAATAACTCATCGATAACTCATCGATAACTCATCAATAACTCATCAATAACTCATCCATAACTCATCGATAACTCATCCATAACTCATCAATAACTCATCAATAACTCATCAATAACTCATCCATAACTCATCCATAACTCATCCATAACTCATCCATAACTCATCCATAACTCATCCATAACTCATCAATAACTCATCAATAACTCATCAATAACTCATCAATAACTCATCCATAACTCATCAATAACTCATCAATAACTCATCAATAACTCATCAATAACTCATCCATAACTCATCGATAACTCATCCATAACTCATCCATAACTCATCCATAACTCATCCATAACTCATCAATAACTCATCAATAACTCATCAATAACTCATCAATAACTCATCCATAACTCATCCATAACTCATCCATAACTCATCAATAACTCATCCATAACTCATCCATAACTCATCGATAACTCATCGATAACTCATCCATAACTCATCGATAACTCATCAATAACTCATCAATAACTCATCGATAACTCATCAATAACTCATCAATAACTCATCAATAACTCATCCATAACTCATCAATAACTCATCGATAACTCATCAATAACTCATCAATAACTCATCCATAACTCATCCATAACTCATCGATAACTCATCCATAACTCATCCATAACTCATCCATAACTCATCAATAACTCATCGATAACTCATCGATAACTCATCAATAACTCATCAATAACTCATCCATAACTCATCAATAACTCATCAATAACTCATCGATAACTCATCAATAACTCATCAATAACTCATCCATAACTCATCAATAACTCATCCATAACTCATCCATAACTCATCCATAACTCATCGATAACTCATCCATAACTCATCAATAACTCATCCATAACTCATCGATAACTCATCAATAACTCATCAATAACTCATCCATAACTCATCAATAACTCATCCATAACTCATCCATAACTCATCAATAACTCATCCATAACTCATCGATAACTCATCAATAACTCATCAATAACTCATCCATAACTCATCAATAACTCATCCATAACTCATCAATAACTCATCCATAACTCATCAATAACTCATCCATAACTCATCCATAACTCATCAATAACTCATCGATAACTCATCGATAACTCATCGATAACTCATCGATAACTCATCGATAACTCATCGATAACTCATCGATAACTCATCCATAACTCATCAATAACTCATCGATAACTCATCAATAACTCATCGATAACTCATCAATAACTCATCAATAACTCATCAATAACTCATCAAACTAACACTGAAGTCAATACACTATAAAAACAAGAATATTTGTCTTATTTCTAGTCAAAATGTCTGGTAACACTTTACAATAAGGGTCCCTTAATTAACATTAGTTAGTACATTATTAAGCATTAATATAAGAACTACTGCTGAGTAATGCATACATAATGATAACTCATTACATTAGATAGATTATTATTCAACTTTTATTTGCTATTACTTAATAATTTATTAACTAACTATGAGCAGTAAACATTAATTAACTGCTTACTAATAGGCTACATTAATTAATGTGTTTCCTAATCCTAAGTAATACATAATAATGATTGTTAATATATCTGTAAACAGTAAATTAATGCTTAATAATGTACTAACTAACGTTAATGAAGGGACCCTTATTGTAAAGTGTTACCGAATGTCTCATTTCTAGTCCAAACTAATCTCTTTCCACTTAAAATAAGACTCATCACCTAAAAATTAACTTGTTTTCAGATAATTTTCATTTGTTTCAAACTAATTTTCACTTGAAATAAGTAGAAAAATCTGCCAGTGGAGCAAGTTTTTCTTCCTTATTACCCATTACTGAGAAACGCAGGTATTTAGGTTTCTGGCATTAGTCTCAGAACTGAAGAAGCCTCTTGGATGAGGGGTGAAATGTCTTCAAACATGTCTTCAAACATGTGCTTGCTTGTAATAAGGAAGAAAAACTTGCTCCACTATCAGATTTTTCTACTTATTTCAAGTGAAAATCTGCTTGAAAGAAGTAAAAAGTGTCTAAAAACAAGCTGCTTTTAATATGATGAGTCTTATTTTAGGTAGAATGAGGTTTATTTTGACTAGAAATAAGACAAATATTCTTGGTAAGATTTTTGCAGTGCACACACACAGACTGTGGGAACTGAACCTCCAGCTGCTCCTACACTGCAAAAAGTCTAAATCTTTCCAAGAATATTTGTCTCATTTCTAGTCAAAACTAATCTCTTTCCACTTAAAATAAGACTCATCACCTAAAAATGAACTTGTTTTTAGATCATTTTCACTTGTTTCAAACTAATTTTCACTTGAAATAAGTAGAAAAATCTGCCAGTGAAAGCAAGTTTTTTTGTGTTTGTAATAAGAAAGAAAAACTTGCTCCACTATCAGATTTTTCTACTTATTTCAAGTGAAAATCTGCTTGAAAGAAGTAAAAAGTGTCTAAAAACAAGCTGCTTTTAATGTGATGAGTCTGATTCTAAGTAGAATGAGATTAGTTTTGACTAGAAATGAGAGAAATATTCTAGTTTTTGCAGTGTAAAGTTAAACATCAGATCAGTTGAATCCAGTAATAAAGACAGTAGTGACTTCACTCACTCAGGTGTGTTGACCCAGATGATGTCCAGGTGACAGAAGTAAACACACTCCTTGTCCAGGAACGAGGCGCACGAGCAGCGCTTGGAGCGGAGGAGGCGCCGCGACGAGGAGGAGGAGGAGGAGGAGGAGGCGGGGGGACCGGAGAGACCGGCGGGAGCGGACAGGACTGTGGAGAGAGATCAGCGTTACCAAGAGTGTGTGTGTTGGAGAGATAGAGAGAGACAGAACATCAACAACATCTTAAGGTAAAAATACATGAAAATAAATAAAAGGAAAATAAAAGCTAACAGCAACAGCAGGGGTCTAAAACAAGGACGTTAGTGAGGTGTTGAACAGGAAAGAAGTGACAGATCTAATAGATGGTGGTAGATGATTCCAGTCAGAGGGGACTTTGTGTTTGAAACACGTCGACCAATTTCTTTTGAGGTTCTTGGGACGGAAACAAACTTCCTTGCCTATATTAATATCAATTTAAATCACTTGCTTTGAGCAGCCTACTCTGTTGTATGAAGTATCCAATCATGTTGATAAGTTTTGTGCAATGGTATGGAAATGTTTGTATTGTTTGTTAAGTGGATGTTTGTGTTTTTTATTGCGTGGCAAAGCAGTTTCCCCTTGGGGATCAATAAAGTTTTCTAATCTAATCTAATCTAACAGCTGATGTGAGTGTCTGACAGAGTGAGATGGTCGGAAGGGAACTAGATGTTGTTTTAGGTAAAGTGGATAATTAAAGTGGACACATTTATAAATAAACTGAAGCCAATGAAAGTGTCGCCTACTGTTGAGAGGAAGCCAGTCAAGGGTTTATCATCTTAAGACAAATCTACAAATACTACAAATGCCACTGCTCCACAGGAGAAACTGAAACAGAGATGCACTTCCTGCTCCACTGTGACAAATACTCTTTAATAAGAGACTCTCACTTTAAAGAAATAACTAAGAGAATCAGAAGATTCCACCTGCTAACACCAGAGGAGAAGATGTCCGTCCTGCTGGGAGAAGAGAAGGGACAGCAGCTCCTCTACTCTGGCAGCCAGGTGTGTGTCTGCTGCCACAACCTGAGGGACTCTTTAACATCTTGACTTGCACCATTATTTATACCTGATTGTATTAAATTCTATTATAATGTAGTTTATATGGAATATTATTTGGTATTGAATATTGAAATATGTAATAGCCTGTAGCTATATATATTTCAATTATTGAAATGCCTAATATTGTATTTATGTGTATATGTTGAAATGTTTCATATGGTATATTTGTTATATTGAAACGTCTTTGTAAATAGTTTGTACAGTGCTTTGGCAACAACACATTTCTGTTCATGCCAATAAAGCTGTTTGAATTGAATTGAATTGAGAGAGACAGACACAGACACACACTAACATCACACTAACATCACACTAACAACACCAAACTTCAACACACAGACACAGAGAAACTAAGTTTCTACTGGGAGAACAAAGAGCCACCGCTGCCGAAGCAGCAAAATATGTTTGTGTCTGTCACAAGAAAAGAGAAGAGCTGCTCAACAACAACAACAACATGAGCTGCTCTGTATGAGCAGCTGCTTATTCCTGCTAAATGATACTATACTAACTGTTTGATTACCTCTGTGCACACACACATGCACCTCACTTTATATATATAGCCTAGGGTATATATTTTTTAATTAATTTTTTTTTTTAAACTTATTTATTCTATATTATTACTAATTAATTAACCATCTATGTATTGGTTGTTGTATTTGTATTGCTGCCCCAATGCTTTGGCAATATTGTATATCACAGTCATGCATCTCATTTCATCTCATTTCATCTCATTTCATTTCATGACCTTTATTTAAACTCGGAGATATATTGAGGAGTAACCTCATTTACAATGTAGCCGAGATGAAAACACAAAACACACAAGGACAGAAGACAAGACATTTGAAACATACAAAAACATAACAGAGTACCAATAAAGCTTATTGAAAATTGAAAATTGAAATTCAGAGAGACAGAGAGACAGAGATTTTACCATTTTTGTAACGTTTTGGCAATATTGTAATGACAGTCATGCCAATAAAGCTTGTGAAATTGAAATTGACAGAGAGAAACAGGTATAAATGCCTCTGGCTGTAGGTGAGAGTGGGCGTGGCCTCGTGGCCTCGGGGCCTCGGGGCCTCGTAGCCTCGTAGCCTCTTACCTGCAGACAGAATCCAGGAGTTCATCACCGTCACCACCGTCACCACGGAGACCAACATGTTACCGTCCACAAACCAGTTCCAGTTCCTCCTCAGACTCAGACCTGAGACCGACTGCAGCTCCACATGCAGCACAGAGGCTTTATACTGCTGCTGCTCCTCCTCCTCCTCCTCCTCCTCCTCCTCCTCCTCCTCCTCCCCCCCAGAGCTCTGTAACAGAGAGTAAGGACAGCATTGGTCCAATGGAAGCGCCTCCTGGTGGAGGAATATGGGTTTGCAAAAGCGCCCAAGAACTGACATCTCTAACCCTTAACAGCATCATTGAGGATCCTTTACAGATGAATATTAACACATTGGTTAGTAAAAAACAAAAACAAAAAACAGTTTTCTACATGAATGTTTCAATCTACATTTTATAATAAACAAATTATAAGTATAATCTGATATGACCAAGACACCTAAAAACAAAAACACGGCCGTTTTCATCAATTTACCAGCCAGTGGACAACACACATACATTGGAGTGAATGGGTTTTCTGGACGCTCTTGCAATACCCATATCCTGCCACTTGGGGCGCAAAACCCTTAAACCCTTAAACCCTTAAACCCCTAAACCCTTACCACAGGAGTCAATGGTGGTGACTCGTTAGGGTTACTTCTGATTTAATGTGATTGTTTGCAGGCAATCCATTACAGTAATCCAACTGCTGTTGTGTTAGCCAACGTGTAGCTGCAGAAATCTCTCTGCTATGCAAACAAGTCTCTTTATCACCATATAACATTGCAGCTGCTCTCAGTTCTGATTTAACCTCCAAGGAAACTGGTAGTTAAACACAAAATGTCTTTACAGCACGTGTCAGACTGTCAGACTGATTTGCCACGTGACAAGAATTTACTCAATAACCTTAAGTAGCAGATGTATGAAACAGATTTATGCATCATTTTCAATGCTAAACAACACAGATTCTGCTCTTTAATCATGACCATGAAGAACATTTATATTGTCTTTCCACTGGATAAATTGTTTACATCGTCACTGCCTCAGTATCTGTCCCTGTCTCAGGTGTCCACGTTTTACAGGAGTTCATTGGCTGTGCGTGGGACGATGAGACTAGAAACATCACGGGTCTTCTTCAGTACCGTTATGATGGAAAAGACTTCATATCATTTGATCAGAGGACACTGACGTGGGTCTCTCTGAAGCCTCAGGCTGATGTCATCAAACTGAGATGGGATGCTGCTGAGAAAGACAGGACACAATACGTTGAGAGCTTCATAACTCAGTTTTGTCCCGACTAGCTGAAGAAGTACGTGAACTTGAGACCAGGTAGAGTCACATGATGTAGTTTCATCATGTCATTCAATTTGGTTTAGAGTGAAAAAAATCAATAACTACTTATCAGCTATTCCATGAAATATCTCAACTTCTTTTTAATGGATTGATAACAGATGCTCCTGGTTTGCAGACAATGTTTTGACACTTTGACACTTACACAGGTGTTTAAACACCCACTTCTCCTCCAAGACTGGAGCAGCTACGACTGTGTGTTTCAGCTCTCTGGACTGAAGGACGACATCGTCACCAGACTGCAGATCAGGACCAACATGGGAAAAAATGGAATCAGAGAAGATCAAGGTGATAA
Organism: Trachurus trachurus; assembly: GCF_905171665.1. Lineage (NCBI taxonomy): Eukaryota > Metazoa > Chordata > Actinopteri > Carangiformes > Carangidae > Trachurus > Trachurus trachurus. The sequence continues at coordinate 419,947 of NC_139904.1, forward strand.
AGAACATTTTACAAAAACAAAAGTCACATGACACAACAAAAGAGGAGACCTCAAAGAAAACCATGTGTTCAGCTCTTTTGTTGCACATTAGTTGTGTCTCTTCCTGGTCTGCAGCGCCTCCCTGTGGAGAAAAGCTCAAAGTGCAAAGAGTGAAAAGACTCACAGACAATCTGCAAAACTTCATCTTTATGTTTAATTCATGTTTCTGTCAGAAAACTGATGAGGTCAAATCAAAATCAAAATAAACTTTAATGTCCCTGGAGGGGAATTTGTCTTGAGAATCAATGCTGTGATGATGTTCGACCATCGTCGTCGTTGTTGCAGTGGTTGTTGTTGTCGTCGTGAAACTCGACACTTCAATATGGAAATGTTTGACAAGTCAACTTCCTCTTCTGTTTCCATCTGAACTCTCTGCACCTCGTTAGTAACTAGTTTTTCCTCCACTGCCTCTGAACACATGAACGTTACAGTGGCTTAAAGAGCTTTAACTCAACTGTCCAGACAGGAAGTTCAGTGGACCAACAACATGTTTGTGACTTTTACAGCTGCTGCACGGTGACTCTGAACTCACTGAGAACTGAATCCACCCTGAAGCTCTGGATTATTTTCTGTGAACAGAGTCTGATGTAAAAATGTGTTTTGATAAAATGCTGGTTTGCTTGTTTGTAGTCAATAAAGTGCAAAGCGCTTATGGCTGCAGAAATGACAGTTTTAAGAAATGACAGAGTTATTATAGTGAGAGGACAATATCAGATAAATGACCCCACGCACCCTGCCACTGCCTCTCCTGTCAGGTAGATGGTATCTTGCAATAACATGCTCTTCCTCTAGGCATGCAAGTCGTTTTTTTCTTAGTGCTGTGCGCAGCCTGGACAAACAAAAGTCGCACATTTCATTTTCTTTTTTTAAAATTATGCTCCTGCAGGCACCAGTGGCAGGCATTTTGCACTTTTGTACTACTGTCGTACTACGGCACCGAATTTGTATTACTATCTATTGTACTGTAAACTGACTGCTGCTATTTTATAACATGCTTTTGTTTTTATTTATTGTATTTTGTACTAGGGAACATCTATGGGACAGCGGATGGAAATTAGTCTGTGGCTACAATCCAGCTTGTTTACGATTTTATGTTTCGTTCATGAACTTGCACTGTCCCACCTCAAATAAATTGAATTGAATTGAATTGAATTGACTTTACAAAGTATGCATTTTTTTTTTAAATATGTACTGTACTTTTCCAAGGTGACCTAGGTCAGCCTATCCATGGGGGCAAATTGTCCATTTTTATTTGATCTATTGTATCTGCTTATTGATTGTTAATTTATCTGTTTATTGGTTGTCTATTGTCTATGTGGTTTCCTTCCACGGATGGCAAATAAACTGACTCTGACTCTGACTCTGACAATCAGGACTTTAAATACTAACAATGGTAATATATGCAAGCTGTACTTGTAACGCAGAGCTCAGACAAACAGCAGAAAGGAGAGGTGCAAAAAAAAGGAAGTTTTGGCAGAGACACTCTGTATTGTAGGCCATCTGCCAGAGGTCGGCAGCTTTTCATCCAGTCCCGTATTTCCACCAACAACGATTTGTGTGACAGCGTTTGGGAGTCAGTGAGGACATACTTGAGGGAGTGTTTCACTATAGGACAAACAGGCTTTAATTACTACATATTCAATCATAGGTAACACTTTATTTTAAGGGGTCCTTGTTCCTGTGTATCTACCTAATTAATTACAGTGTAATTACCTATGTAACCGTATGTAATAACATGTACTTACATTGTAAATACATAGTGTATTTTGGTGTACTTACAGGTCCTTGTTACACTTGTAATAAGAAATGCTTGTGCAAAGAGAGAGGCCACTTTGGCATTTCTTATTATCTTATTAAAAGTGTAACAAGGACCTGTAAGTACACCAAAATACACTATGTATTTACAATGTAAGTACATGTTATTACATACGGTTACATAGGTAATTACACTGTAGATACACAGGAACAAGGACCGCTTCAAATAAAGTGTTACCCAATCATAATATAGACGGATAATACACAGGCTCTAATAATAATACATTTTATTTGGTAAATGGTAAATGGTAAATGGTAAATGGTCTGTATTTATATAGCGCTTTACTATACCTGAACGATACCCAAAGCGCTTTACAGTACATTGCATTCACCCATTCACACACACATTCACACACTGATGGCGGTAGTGTGTGAATTTGGAGGCGCCTTTCAAGTCACCCAAGGTCACCTTACAAAAAAGGAGTGGAAGCATAAAAGATCATAGTAGCAATAAAAACAAAACAAACAAAACATCAAGATATTCAGTGGGATTCAGTTCAAGCTTATTCATCAACTTGAAATCACAAATCGACCTGCTCATGAATTCAAAACACCAATGATCTGAATACCCTGGTAGAGAGAGAAAGTAGTAGCAGCACTAAGATAGTTCTGATCTGTCAGATATGATTTGTAGAGAGCAGCTAACAGCCAGTCAGTGCATCTAGACTGTTACTAATAAAAGTCACCATCAGGGTCTAAAGTCAACGCTGTTCTGATAGTCTATTAATTATTGATAGTCTACTGTAACTGTAGACTTCATGATGTGTAATAAACACCTGATAAAGTGGTGAAGAGCCATTCCTCCTCCTCCTCCTCTCCAGGTGAAGCTCAGTCCATCAGGAAACAGTCAGCTTTGAGCTTTAGTCTGTACAAATGTAACCGACTAAAACAAGATGAAAACTTTGTTTTTGTTCCTTCTTCTCTGTCACGGCTCCTCAGCAGGTAGGACAATGTTTGGTTTTACTCTGTGCTCTGTGTTTCTTCTCCAGCGTTACACTTTTGTATGATTTAGTTTCACTTAGAAAACCGTATCGCCATCTTGTTGTGGCTCTACAACAAGTGACGGTACGTTTTGAGGTTGAGTGTGTACAGTACTTAGACTGAAATCCTTGTTTTGTCCCACAGTGTTTCACTCCCTGAAGTATTTCTACACTGAGTCTTCTGAGGTCCCAAACTTCCCAGAGTTTATAAGTGTCATAGAGGTTGATGACATCCTGGTGTTACACTGTGACAGCATCACAGAGAAACTGGAACCAAAGCAGGACTGGGTGAGAGAGGTGATAGATGCGGTCCCTGATATACACACGACCACCACTGAGGAATGTGTGGTTCAACCACTCATCCTCAAAGACAACGTTTATGTTCTCATGCAGCACTTCAGCCAGAATCGAGGTACAGTATGTCATAGTTCACTTATCTATTGTATACTGTTTTGAATGGACTATATGGAGGCCCAAATGTGGCACAAACAAATAACTAAATGACTTTGATCAACAGAAAATAAATGAATTATAGCTTTTCATTACAGAGGCTAATAATGTTGTAAATATTTGGAATGTATTAAATAATTTCTACATGTACAAATTTCCACATATGTTAATGTGTTTCTTGTGCCACTAAGATACAGAGAAGCTGTAAAGCAGCTACGTCATCATCACTAAAAGTCTTGGATTATGTCTGTGCTGAGGTCATAACGTAGTTTTGTGTTTGAACACTGCAACAACAACACAGGAAAGTATGCAGTATATGTACTGTAAGATACAGGATTTTGGCTTCATGAATATCATATCATGTTATTTTACTAAAATGGTCAACACATTTATTAAATATCACTCAGAGCCAATCATCATTGTTGCAGCTTTAGACTCACACAATGAGCAACTGCACACAAATGTTCACTTTCTTTTGTTTGTTTTGAAAATAAGAAGCCATCATGATGTGGTCTGTTGCCATTGGCAGCCATCCAGGAATTAACTGAGTAATGAGCATGATCATTGTGTTTTATTTAAATAAAAATATGATCTCTTTAATTGTGAGAGCTACAAGTCTATGAGAACAGGATAAAATTGTCCATCATGCAATGAACAATGTGTAACATCACTGTCCATCATCTGTCTCCTTTTTATTCTTTTTTACTTGCTTAAGTGTGTGTGTGTGTGTGCGTGTAGGGGCACACCATATCTTTGGCTTATTTCCCCTGGCTTTTAAATGTTGAATGTCAATTTGAATGTGTTACTGAGACTCTTTCCACGTCATGCTGGTTGTGGTATTGTATTGTGGTATTGTATTGTCCTTTGTTTATTTATGTATTTATTCACCATGGCTAGGTGCAACTGCAAACTGAATTGCCCATTGGGATCAATAAAGTTTTCTCTATCTCTATCTATCTCTGTCTCTGTCTCAGGTGTCCACATCTTACAGAGGCTGTACGGATGTGAATGGGACGATGAGACTGAAGAAGTTACTGGATTTCTTCAATATGGTTATGATGGAGAAGACATGCTGAGATTTGACCTGAAGACAGACAGATGGATCGCTCCAATACCACAGGATGTGGTCAAGAGACTGGGATGGGAGACTGACATAGAGATAAATAGGAACTTGTTAACTCATGTTTGTCCTGAGTGGCTGAAGACGTACGTGAACTATGGGAGGAACTCTCTGATGAGAACAGGTAGAGTCACATGACCTGACTGTGACATTTGAGGACAGTGAGGACATACTTGAGGGAGTGTATTTTATCTCTCTCAGATCAGAACTATTGTCTCCCTCTCTCAGGAGCAGCCCTTTGGATTGTCTCTGTGTTTTATGTGCTGTTCCTCCTTTCACTGTAATAACTCTGTATTTTTTGTTATCTGTACCTCTCTCTGTCTCTCCAGTCCCCCCCTCAGTGTTTCTCCTCCAGAAGACTCCCTCCTCTCCAGTCAGCTGCCACGCTACAGGTTTCTACCCAAACAAAGCTGTCATGTTCTGGAGGAAGAATGGAGAGGAGCTTCATGAGGACATGGACCAAGGAGAGATCCTCCCCAACCATGATGGATCCTTCCAGAAGACCATCCACCTCTCATCAGTCAAAGATGAAGACTTCAGCAGCTACGACTGTGTGTTTCAGCTCTCTGGACTGAAGGACGACATCGTCACCAGACTGGACAAAGCTCACATCAGGACCAACATGGGTAAGAGTGAGACCAGAGATGATCTTCCTCTCTGTTTTTGAGTCTTTCTTGTCATTGGTGTGTGGGTACAGTCTCTTCTGTGAAGAATACTGAGAAAAACAGAACCACTGTTCAGCTGATGGTTCAGTTTACTCTGTCTCTCTCTCGTGCATTTTTTCATCCTGCATTACATAAAACACAAGCTGTGATTGTGGTTTTTGTTCCGGTTCCTTCCCCAGAGTTCCCGATTGGTGCTGTTGTTGGGGTTGTTTTACTGGTGCTGCTGCTGGTTGTCTGCGCCTATGCATTCCTCATTTGGAGACGGAGACAAAGTTCGACTGAGACACAAAGTTCGACTGAGATGCAAAGGTTGGCTCAGAGACGAAGCGGTGAGGGACAAAGATTGTTTTATCTTCATGATGATTGCTTCATGGTTTTTGGTTCAGGTGTTTGGGTTCTGGGAAATTTGAAATTCATACCCCTTAGATTCCTGAAAACTCCTAAATGAAAGTCTTCCTCTTAGCCCCACCTGTCCATCCCAAAGGGAATCAGGACACCCCTATCCCTGATGAGAAAGCACTAAATGGAGGGGTAGAAATGGGACTGAGCCTTCATCTTTCACTGTGCAAAAATCTTGCTTCATAAAATCATTCACCAACAAATCATTTCCCTGTGTCCTTTCATCAGTTCAGAGTTGTTTTGTTTTCCATTGTTGTTTTTTTCAACATTTAATGATCTAATCTGTCCTCTTTTTTTTCTTTTCTTTTCTTTATTAGGATCCCCATTAGCACCCGTGGCAGCATCGGCTGTTCTTCCTCTTTCAGACTTCAGACCTGTAAACAGTAAGTTTATGAAAAATTAAACATTAACATTCAGTCATGTGTCCAGTTCTGTCTTTTTTATTAAACTATCTCATTTTTGTTTCTCTCTCTATAGGGTGTAATTGTGGTGGAAGAGGGGTACGAATTTCAAAGAAATGCCCGAGGTACCCTGAATATTTGAGAACCAAGGGTGAATGTCAGTGTTGAGGAGTGTGACCTCTGATGCTGATTTTAGCCTAGTTGACCACTGCAGGGCTTCGGTCAGAAAGAACATGAGACATCAATGGAGTATATGAGGTTACTGTGGAACTGTGCAGCAATGCATTCTGGTACAATGCAATGCTCATACAGAGGGAGCAGACGTCGGAGCAGCGTTGCCTCTGCTCACAAAATGCCGAAGCGCAAGTACCAGGGGCGGACTGGACATCTGTGTGTTCTGGAGAAGAACGGCCGGTAGCCCAGGACGACGGCGGCTGACACGTAGTCACTGTTTTCCTTTTCTTTTCTTTTCTAAATACCCGACAGCCGTGTTTATCTGTGAACAGGGCCGGCCCAAGCCTCCATGGGGGCCTAAGGGGCCCTCTAACAATACTGATCATTTACACACCTAGCTGCTACAAACTAATTTAATTTGTTCTAATCTGTCGTTACGGATCATCATCCGTGCTTTAAGTGTACATTTTTTCCCACAGACAGCGTCAGATGGCGACTCAAACATGCACCCAGAAGTTTATTTACTTCAAGCAAGTCCGGAGTTGATATTCCTGTGTTTCTGACACAAACGGGAGCTTCCCACTGCACCTGAACACACCGAGCGTCAACTTGGGTCTCGACTCCGCCAGACTTTGAATTAGATCTAGTTTTACAAACATGTCGACTTGTTGAAGTAAATAAACTTCTGGCTGCATGTTTGAGTCTCCATCTGACGCTGTCTGTGGCTTTGAGGGATGGAAACAGCCTAAGCAGCAGAACTTCAATCCGCTCCCATTCATCGTTGCCGTGGCGATGCGGGGACAGACCATAACTACCGCAAAACAGGAGCAATTAAACTGAAAACCTTCAGATTCCTTCTGTTAGACCTAAAATGTTAGGAACATACAGCCCCGAGCTGAATTTGCCCGGAATTGTCCTTTAAGGTTTTGAATTTTAGTTTCATGTTTCATGTTTTGTATTTTTTGTCTTTGTGTTGTATCTCTAGAGTGCTAGAATTGGAGTATTTGAATTATGTCACTGACAGCTTCAGTGTTGAGATGAGAGCTGTGAAAGGGAGCACATAGTTTTTCTACAGAGTGATGGATGTACCTAATATATATTTTTCTATTTTTTTGAAACAGATACATCTCTTTATTCATTCTTGTAAGAACACCTACCTGTCATGTGGCTTTGACACCACGAAGGAAAGCCACAATAGAAATGTATTTGTCAATAATGAATGTATTTTTCATGTGCTGTGTAGCTCTCTAATACAGTTCGTCTTTAAAAGTCCATATACTCCTCTGTGACTGATCGAGGAGTTTGATGAGAAGATCATGACATGTAAATAAAAAGACATTTCTGGCTCAAACAGGAACTGATTGTTACATTATTGATGATGTGTGTGTGTCTGAAAGGTCAGTGAGGTCATCAGGTGTTCTAACTGTCTGCACCTGTCTGATGTGATGTCATGAAGATGTTTGTAGAAGCTAAAATATATTTTTGCCTGCCATTTTGCTGTAGGTTTGACGTCATTGCGTTGATGATGTCATTTGCGTTCACACATTGAGGGGGTGTGGTTATTTTCTTTACTTAGTGTGTGTGTGTGTGTGTGTGTGTGTGTGTGTGTGTGTGTGTGTGTGTGTGTGTGTGTGTGTGTGTGTGTGTGTGTGTGTGTGTGTGTGTGTGTGTGTGTGTGGAGGCGGGAGTTTTGAACACAAAGAGAGAGAGAGAACTAAGCTCATATATTTTTTGTTGACCGTCAATTCACCATCATTTTCACTTTATCACCTCACCAGAATCATTATTATTATTTATTGAAAGGGCACGTATTCATTTCCCTTTTGATATAACTGCTTGTTGGCTCTTTAACACTTTAAACTGATCGTGGACCCATGGAGTTTTTGGACGCGTCACAAAAGAGCTTTAAGTTCCTCAGCGGCTGAAGTTTGTTGAAAGACAGCCACAACAGTCTTTGATAAATTATATTCTAAGTATTTTTTTTTTGGCTTGACCTTTTTTTTTAGATAGTACAGTTGAGAGAGACAGTGGGGAGGCAGAGATAGGGGGGATGACATGCAGGAAAGGGCAGCGGCCGCCTGCAGTGACAACTATAGCCACATGGGGCATTGCTAAACCTACTGTGCCACTTGACACCCCTCATGTGAAGGAGATGGAGAGGGGTCTGGCTGCAGACCTCCACTGTGAGGCCACCTCCACTGTGGGGACGGAAGTTGATTCAAAGCTTTTCAAAATAAAAATAAAAGTCTGGCTGCAGCCTGCACTGTGACGCCGGGATTCCACTGGATGCGGAACGATTCCGAAACGGGTCCGCTACGGAACGGCTGTGTACTCCGACTCCGTCAACTCACACCGGTTCCGTCCGTGATGTTGATTGTTGCGGCTCCGCCGCACAGCGAGAACACGTGATCTTGTGATAAAGCGGGTTGTAGTTTCCATAAAGTGAACCACAAAATCAAAAACAATTCATTTAATCCAGAGGAGTAGTAGAGAAACAACTTGGTGCTGACCTGACTTGATTTTACAATCACTATCTCCTTGTCCATGGTGTAAACGGGGTGAAATGATGTCTGAAAACCTCCGAGCTGCTGACTTCAGGCCGGTCGCTGCCCATTACAACGTTTTCAAGGTGTAAAGCAGGAAATATGCTCTGCTGTAAACACGGTGTATTTTATTTTGAAAATTAACCAGGTGTTTTATTTTGTATTTTGCCCGCGATTTCCTGTCATACACGACCTGCTCTGTGCTGCTTGATGCGCCGTGCTCCGGCTCTGCTCTGCGTATGTGTTGCTCCGGCTGCCGGATGCCGGTGCCGTTCCGGACCCATGAAGCAGCGGACCCGGAGTCGGTGGACGCTGCCACGGTGATTATAATTAATACGTAACGGCTCCGCCGCCGTACCGGAGCGGATCTGCAGCCGTTCCGCATCCAGTGGAATTTAGGCGTTAGGCCAAAGTCCTGTCTCTGGTAAGGCCACCTGCACTGTGGGGACGGAAGTTGATTCTTTTCAAAATAAAAGCGAATAAACCGGAAGCATTTGTGAAGTTTTTTTTTTTTTTTATTTAAACATGAAGAATAAGAAAAAGTGGTCAATAATGGACAAACGCTGGGCTTAATATATGAATAAAATTAAAACTAAATTGGCTATTTAATAATCAAAAATATTTTTAAATTTAAATTTAAAGGTTGAATGAATTACCAGAACAACAAACTAGGTAAAACGGGCCGTTGCTAGGGACTCCGCTCTGATCAGAGGACAGCAGAGGAGGAGAGCTAAGCAGGATATTTACCTTATGTTTCATTTTTACCGTCATTAACAGCATAATAAATGACTTGTAGCTTGTTACAGGGAGAGTGGAGGCTCTCTGCTGCTCAGAGCCTCAGAGCCTCCGCTGTCACTGCTCTCGTCAAGTTGGAGAAAAAAATAAATAAAAGAGCTCGGTGGCACCGAGTCCACGACAGTAATGTGTTTATATCAGATAAGACTACACAAATACACCCATCCTAACATGTCCATCCATTGATCCACCGATTGATTATTAAAAAGGCTTGGTTGGAAACAAACGCATCCGACCGGGAGGAGGCAGGAAAACAGCGGAGAATTGAGCCACATGTCGGCTACAGGCAGGTACGAATCAGAACGTTGACAGAAAGACATTGTCGAGCCCGTCAAAACTCCATTACACACACACACACACACACACACACACACACACACACACACACACACACACACACACACACACACACACACACACACACACACACACACACACACGGTATAGCCAATTTAGTTTTAATTTTATTCATATATTAAGCCCAGCGTTTGTCCATTATTGACCACAAAAAAAAAAAAAAAATCACAAATACATGCTTCCGGTTTATTTGCTTTTATTTTGAAAAGCTTCGAATCAACTTCCGTCCTCACAGTGGAGGTCTGCAAGGAAGCGCCCTGACAGTGGAGGTCTGCAGCCAGACCCTCGTGGAGAAGATGAGAGCAGCACTGCTGTACTGTGCTGGTACAATATTATCATAGGTAGCCTATGTAAAAAACAAAATCTGTCTTCATCAAACCACTGACAGTCTGCCAAAACTATCCTCCAAGGTTTTACTGCTTCGCTTCAGAACCAGTTTTACTGATCACATCTTTTTTTAATGTTAAAAGTTACCAAAGAATATGTAGGTGAACTGTGACATTACTGTTCACTTAAAGCAGAAGTCAGGTGAATGTTTGTGTTAATCTAAGTCTTAAATAGTTGTATCTTCCGACAGCAATCACTTCTATAGAGTGTTTGGTCTGAAACACGGGTCTGTCAGTCACTCTGCTCTGCTCTGAGCCCAGGAGAAAACTTTCCTTGTATCCTACAACCTTTATCCAATGAGGAGAGAGAACGGCATAAAGGGGCAGTCCTCTCTGTGTGTGCAGCCAAGGGATGCGCCTGAATGTGGTGACGTAGGGACGAGGACCAATAGATCCATGACGAGGGCGGGGGCTGCTAACTCCATCTGCTGACAGGAAGTTAGACAAAACCACAGGATCGCTGACTGAAGCTTTAACAGGCGCTACCTGGAAAACTTTCTCCCCGAGCCGACAGCTCCGCTCAGTTTCCGTGGTTACCTACGATGCAACATGGCCGCCTCGGTTCGGTGCGTCGCCCACTTCTGTATTTGTAACGACTTGTAACAACTCATTCTAAGGAACCAGAAAGCTTTACTTTGGATGCAGCTGTGATTTACGGTGCAAACTCCACAACACTTTAAGGAAAAACACGCTGCAAACTACACAACACAACATATTAACCCTAGAACACTAACGTCGGGTGATTTTCACCAGCTTCATACTTCTCACTGACGTCATTGAAGGTAGGAGGCATGTTTCCCTGCTCCCATCCCTAGTGTTTTCAGCAGGCACACGTTCGGGTGGATTTCACCCGGCGTTAGTGTTTATGTATCTAAATCTGGCGACCGTTTCTGGTGATGCTGAACATTTTTCTTTTTTCTTTTAACTCCACCAAATAAGTCTCAAATGTCCCACAAATGGGTCTGAAGGACAAGTTCCCAGCTCCATTAGTTTTTTTAAAGGAAGTTTTTGTTAAAAAAAAACAAAAAAAAATCACAAATTTTGGAAACATTTTTATAGGGTCACCATGATACCTTTTTTCATTTTGTGAAACATTGTATAGTGGAAAATAAGGGAAGTGTACTTCAATTTGCCATGTATTGTTGTATTTTAATATACTTTGGTGAGAAATATTTTTTTATGGGTATATTATATCAGGTAAAAAATACCCAGCGTTAGTGATGATGTTACTATTTTTAACGTTTGTGTTCTAGGGTTAAGGAAAAATGCGCTGCAAACTACACAACACAACATAAGTTACACACTGTGGCTTTAAAATAACATCTGTGAACATGAAACCCTGAGAATGAATATGTGACAGATCAGGGAGAACCACTGTCTCATATTTCTCTCTCTCTCTCTGCTTGGATCATTGGTGTTTTGACTAAATGTTGTTTCAGTTGCCAGGGGAAGTTATCAGTCATCACTGATCCACATGTATTAGTTCAAGTTATAACAGGTAGCCTACTGTGGGCCAGGCGTTAGTTTCTTCATCCACCCGGAAGAAGCGCTGGGCGGAGGACAGACTGAGCTCGGTCCTTCAGCTGGACGTCTTCATCATAGAAAGATGAAAGAGTTGTTTGTGTTGCTTCTTTGCTGTCACGTCTCTTCAACAGGTAGGATCACATCACCTTTTTAACATTTGTTTTTAACTGTAATTTCTTCCTGATGTAGGCTAGTTTCGCTTAGCCTATACAAAAAAAAAAAAGACAAAAAAGGGTATTTGAACTATAATGAAACATCCTGTAGGCCTATGGTATATCAAGGATGATGTTACCATAGAAGAGTTTACATCATCAAATATGTAGGGGAGACCGGGGATGAGTACCCTCATTTGTCCTCACACACTATTTGATGTCAAATGCAAGAAGTGCCACTACAACCGACCCCACTACCAGGGTCGGCTGTAACACAACCTGGGGTAAATTGTAAGAGTGAGATTAAAAACTAAAAACTGAGACCAAACCAAAAAAAATACATCTATGTTCCAACACTAAAGTATCTTCCTGTGGTTCAGTATGAACAAACAGAACTCGACTGCGTTTACATGCACTTCAGTACCTCGATTTCAATCGGGTTTTTTAAGTACCCCGATTATTGATCAAATTGGGGGTATGGTGTTTACATGAAGTTAGAGAACCCCGGTTATTCAGTATCCCTGTATACATGATAAATACAGTATCCCGGTTTCTGATTACTGCGTCTTACGTGCGTATGTGTGTTTCATTCATGTTTATTATTTACAACAGGAAGCGCAACTACTAGGAAATATGTAGGTCCGAAAATTTACAAATTAAAAATGCTGCCATGTTATATAACTTAATAAAAGAAAGGGAAATGTAATGCAGACTGATCGGTTCATTGTAAAACATGCATTTATTGATGTAAAAGTGGTGATTCCTGTACACACGTTAGGCGACAGAGCCTCCAGGCAGCGCTGCTCCTCCAATACATGCAGCTTCACTTTTCATTCAAACAAACTAAGGCAACTGCCACAATTATTAGATTTCATCAATGAAACCAGCATTTATCTCCTAAAAAGAATTTAACCTGTCAGCAGTAAACATCTAAAACCTACGGGTAAGTTAATTAACGACCGTCTTCTCTCCCGAGGTGACGGAGTAGTCTGGCCGCCGAGCAGCTCTGCAGACCGGCTGCTGTCTCTGTGATGTCCCGGTCACAGCTCACACACGGGGAGCTTCACTCCTCCGGAAAACGTCGTAGCAAACTTGTAAACAGCCGTCATGTGGATAAACCGACCGACCGCACATTGGGAATCTAAACAGTGACTTTCTCGCATGAAAAAGACTAACAAAAAAACGTAATAGTCTCCTCGTCGCTCCAGAATGCGCTCTTGTTGTCGCCGCCATTTTGTACGTAACGTATCTATGGTAACGGTTACGTCAGCTGGCTGAGCAGCTTTCAGATATCGGGGTACGGTGTTTACATGCTCCAGTATCCTGATTTCTTTCGGAGTTCTCCGGGCAGCAAAATCGGGTTTCTCAAAATCGGGATATGAGCTTATCCCGATTTCTGGAATCGGGAAATGGTGTTTACATGCGCAAACACAAATTCGGGGTACTTAAAAAACCTGATTGAAATCGGGGTAGTGAAGTGCATGTAAACGCAGTCACTGATGGATAAATGATGAACAGTGACAGTGGTGTGGATCATTAGAAAGCTTCTTAAAGAACATCTTCTGATAATACCAGTGAATGGAGAACATGTATGAATAGAAACCTTCAGCAGGAGGTCAGAAGCTGCTCATAGTCAGGCCAGGCCATGCTTGTAAAAGAGATTTTTTTTATCTCAAGCAATTTGCCTGGTAAAATAAAGGTTTAATAATAGTCCATGTACAATTCCAAGATGGTGACATTTAATGGCACATAATGACACAACAAAGATAAAAGGTGTTACAACCGCAAGTTAGCTAATTCAAACTTCAGCGGTATCGATACTAGTCAACATTTAGGATTGGTCCAAAATATTAGTTTCTGACCTAAAAATATGTTGTGTGTACAGTATGTGACTTCACGCGCTCGCACCAATTAGCAGTAATTAGTAGGCTAATCTACGAATGATCGATGCAAAGGCAGATTCTTTCTTTTCCTTTAACCTTTATTTAGATCTCAAGGGCCATTGGGGGTAAACCCTCGTTTCCAATGTCCTCGAGAGCACATCACATCAAACAGCAGTCACATAGAGCATCACACATCATCAACAATTTACAATTTAGTTACATTAAGAAGCGTCCATGTTTATGACAATGTTTTTTGTTTTTTTTTAAGTATATTTTTTTGGGCTTTTTTGCCTTTATTTGACAGCACATAGTAGAGATAGACAGGAAACTGGGCTGCCCGACACGGGATTCGACGCACCGCCCCGTATGACAATGTTTTTAAACTGGTTTTGCTCTGCTTAGTCCATCCATTCAGCTGTCTTGAATTAACAACCTTCAGCCAATCGAAAAATAGTATTTCTCGTTGCTGGGTAAATCTGAAAATAGGTTTTGGCAGCGCTGAATGCACGCGCTCCTAGAACGCACACGAACGCTCTGATTATGACGAGCTGGAAGTGCTTCATTGCCTGCTTATTAAAATGTTGGTTTGAACTTCAGACACAGAGATTTAAATGAGAGCCCCGTGTCTCTGTCATCAAGCCATCAACATCTGCCACAAACACAACACACATTTATGAAAAATACATCTGCTAGAGATTATATATATGGTCTAGAAATGGTTCCAGTTTCTAAGAGGGTTATATATTATATAACATGTGTCTTTTTTTCTAGGGATATGTCATATAGGGTGAATATGGGTAAAGTGGGACAGTTAATCATGTTTATCTTTACATGTGTATACTTCTATTACTAAAAATCATCATTGAGCTCATCATAGGTAGCCTATGTATGAGATTAAAAAAGAGTGGTTCTGTGTCGATGACATCACTTCCGGGGGCGTGGCTCACCATCTTCAACTACCTCCACAGTGAAACAGGGTGGTAGCTAAAATGACATAGCGTTCTTAGCTGAAAGATGTTAGTGTTCTAGAAATAAGCAAACTGGTGGATAGTTTGTAATTGTGATATATTTTGTTAAGGGGTGTAATGGTGATTCATAATTTTAAAAAATCACATCCATGTGAGTCTTACATTTTTTTTAAAGTGGCATTTTGCTACTGTCCCACTCTACCAATGTGCTATTGGTAAAGTGGGACAGTGTGTTATTGGCAAACTGGGACAATCATTTAAGTCATTCTAAAGGTAGAAATAAGTTCCATTTTTATTCATCCCCCATAAATTTAGCTATGGCTAGCTAGATATATAAACAAATTTACTTAAATTGCATAAATCAAGGTAGCTACAATGAAAATGATGCTTGTGATGCTTAGCTAGCCTATCCTAGCTAGCTAGTAGGCTAATGATAATTGGCCTAATCCTATTTCAGAATCCAATGGCAGAAAAGAGCAGAAATAATGAAAGTAAAGGCAAACAAACACTGCATATCTCCAAAATCTGGCAGGTGCCAAGTTCCCTACTCGTTTTTATGGAACAATTGCCGATGACAACTGTGTCAAAAAGGAAAAAAGGAAGAAAAAAAAAACAATCGATCACGGACTTCATGATCGATTAACATGGCAACGAACGAAGCTTCGAAGCTTCGA
Source organism: Trachurus trachurus (assembly GCF_905171665.1). NCBI lineage: Eukaryota > Metazoa > Chordata > Actinopteri > Carangiformes > Carangidae > Trachurus > Trachurus trachurus. The sequence goes on from NC_139904.1 coordinate 435,272, forward strand.
TTTTTTGGGGTCAGCCCTACATATTTTACCTTATTTTACCTTTGCAGAAGGGAAGTGAAGATGTCGTATTGAATACAAGTGAACATCCTGTTTGTCCCACAGTTCAACACAGTCTGCAGTATCTCATCACTGCATCATCCGGATTCCCAGACTTGCCTGAGCTAATGGCTGTTGGACAGATAAACGGCGTCACAGCAGGTTACTGCGACAGCAAGACGGGGGCGGAGAGCAGACAGGAGTGGGCAAAAGAAATGTTTGATGACCACGTGGAGCTGCTGGAGCGTTACAACCGAGAGTGTGTTTTTTATGGGCCTTTAATCTATAGAACTGCTCGTGATGTTTTTCCACAACTTGAAGGTAGGTTGGGTTGCAGTGTCATTTTAGATAATTATGATAATTAGAAAATTAAAAACACATGCAAATGCTTTTCAAATCCATCAGTTGTAATTCTGTGACTCTCTTTCAGATGCCAACATTGTACAGCTGATGAGTGGGTGTGAATTTGATGACCAGACTGGAGAGGTTGAAAGCCTCTTCAGGTTTGGTTATGATGGAGAAGACTTCTTAACTCTGGACACGGAGAACTTGAGATGGACCGCTATGATTCCTCTGGCGGACGGCGTCAAAGATGCACTGGATGCTCGATCAGTAGAATTTAAATTCCATGTGAACCTTTACATTCAGAACTGTCCCGTGTTGCTGAAGATGTTCATGAACTATGGGAAAAACCTTCTGATGAAAACAGGTAGAGTCACATGACCTGATGTGGTTCCTTATGGGTCTGTGTGATGTGGCTAACGGACTGTAAACCTTTTGGTATACAGATGAGTCTATAGCATTAGTAGCATTATTAACCACACTAGCAGCAGGACTCTGGGGCAGTGCTGGTCACTTGACCCATCAGTTTGGTCCAGGTTGAAATGTCTCAGCAAATATGGGATTGATACTTGTACTGGGGCACAGCTCTCCATATCGACACACCTCCACTCCGACACCCCGCTGTTTGGTTGGGTTTAGGCAATGAAGAAAGGAGTTGGTTAAGTTTAGTAAAAAGACCAGGTAGAGGCTAGACAGGCTAGAAGCATAATGAACATTATATGCCATTAATATGAAGTATTTGCTTGTTTTGCAGTTAATTATGCACATGATCCATTTGACCCCAAAAAGGAAAAAAGGATCAATGCGCACTGCACAACCTCCATTTCCTTTCTGATTACGTCCGTCTGTCCGTTCGGAGTGGGGGGGTTTCAGAATGGACGGTTTTCCCCAATAGCATTTTCGGAATAGCGGGGTCTTTAGAAAAAATAGAAAACCCCGCTATTACGATGAATGGAAGTCTATTTTCGGAAAGGCGGGGCTTCGGAAAGGCGGGGTGTAACCCTTGTACAGACATTCAAATTTTATTCCCCTACTCTCTCTCCCTCTCCAGCCCCCCCCTCAGTGTCTCTCCTCCAGAAGACCCCCTCCTCTCCAGTCAGCTGCCACGCTACAGGTTTCTACCCAAACAAAGCTGTCATGTTCTGGAGGAAGAATGGAGAGGAGCTTCATGAGGACGTGGACCAAGGAGAGATCCTCCCCAACCATGATGGGTCCTTCCAGAAGACCATCCACCTCTCATCAGTCAAACATGAAGACTTCAGCAGCTACGACTGTGTGTTTCAGCTCTCTGGACTGAAGGACGACATCGTCACCAAACTGGACAAAGCTCAGATCAAGACCAACATGGGTAAGAGAGACATCAGAGATGATGGAGATGGAGGAAACTCACATCTCTTTCTTAACCACAAACTGTGATTGTTGTTTTGGGTCCAGTTCCTCCCTCAGAGTTTCCAGCTGCTGCTGTGGTTGTAGGTGTTGTTGTCCTGCTGCTGCTTCTCTGCACCTCTGGATACATCATCTGGAGACAGGGAAAGAAGGGTGAGGGACAAAGACGTTTTTTCTATCATAAAGCTATTTTGACTGTTGATATATAATGATAATTTGAGTGCCAGTCCTGAGGTAGCTAGGGGTTTCACAATCCAAATTTTGAACCAGTCGGCGCGTTCAAACCCAAAAAATAACAGGTTCAGAACCTGAAAAGAACTTATGGTTTCCTTTCCTTTACTGTGACATCATCAGTGGGCGTGTTTTATTCTAGGCTGATAGAGAGCCGAAGCGGAAGCAGGAAGTAACGTCGCCATGGGACCTCAACTCTGAAAAAGTCTCCATGTAAATGAACGGGAATCAAAGTTTTATTTCGTGATCCATTTGAATTGTGCCATGAGAAAAAAATCAGTCCTCTACCTGTTTAAAACATCACGTTTCATGAAGAGAAATCAGCAGTTTGTTGTAAAACGGCAACAGAAGAATGTATTTAGTGTGAAGACGCTCTAGGACTACAGATCTGGTGTCCCACTAAAAATACGTCACCAACTGACACGGGAAAGGAAGGACGCCATGTGGTCGCCATGGTGACGTCACCTACGCCACCTGTAGTCTTTCTGGTTACAGATTCTTCGGAATTTCATTTTACAATCGACCGAATCTCCTTGTTGTTTACATTCTACTTCCGGGTAGAAAACCAGCTGTAATTTGAATGAGATCAATAGTAACGAACGAGAGTTTAGCTATATATCATATTTTTCACGCCCTATCACCGTTTAGACAAATCTGAAGTGATTGAAGAAACATTACTATTTCTGTGTGTGTGTTTTGTGTTGCTATGTGTTGTATTTATTCAGTTTGGGGGAATCACAGTGTCTAGAAAGAATCAGTGGCTCAGCCGACAGGGACAGCTAACGGTAGCTAAGCTAACAGCGGTAGCTAAGCTAACAGCGGTAGCTAAGCTAACATCAGTAGCTAAGCTAACAGCAGGACGTCAGCTGTTAAAACCCTCCCGTTGTGGGACACGACATGAAACTACTCCAGTTAGCTCAGTCATGTTGGAACTCAGATATCCGCTGGAGAAAATATTTTTTCATGGAGCGTTTATTGAGTCACTGAGTTAATAAAGTTAAACAGGTAGCTAACCGTTAGCCCAGCTAATCTATGATAACCATGACTAATTACAAAAATGTGCACACAGAAATAGTAATGTTTGTCCAATCATTGGTTTTATAAACTTTACAAACATCAGATTAGTCTAAACGGTGATATAGTGACATGAAAAATTAGATAAATATAGAGAAACTCTTGTCCGTCACTATTGTTCTCATGCTGGTTTTCTACCAGGAAGTAGTTGTAAACAACAAGGAGATTCGTCCTATAGTTTTACCACAAACTGCTGATTTCTCTTCATGAAACGTGATTTTAAACAGGTAGAGGACAGAGTTTTTTCTCTTGGCACAATTCAATCAGATCACGAAATAAAACTTTGGCTCCCGGTCACTCACATGGAGACTTTCTCCGAGTTGAGTTCCCATGGCGACGTTACTTCCTGCTTCAGCTTCGGCTCTCTATCAGCAGGAAGGAGAAGGCAGCCAGCGACTGACAACATGGAGACAAATTATTTGTTGTTGTCTGTTTAGGAAACTAAAATGTTTGGTGGTGATTTGGGCGTCTACAGAATTTCAAGAAAAGCTAGAAAGCAGAACAAGGAAGAACAAGTTGTTTGAACTTCCCTCATGTATGTTTTCATGATCTATTTCTTTCTTTCTTTTTTTCAATGGCTGTATTCGAAACCGCATACTATACTGCTAGTACGTACTGATTTGGCCAAAATGTAGTATGCAGTATGCCGTATGCGAACAAAAGCAAAATCTGCAGTATGCGAAAAGTTCCCGGATGTCGTACTGATTCGGAAAATATCTCCAGTATGCATCCGACCAGTCTACATCGCGTACTGTATCCCACAATGCAACGCTCCCCTGCCGTCCTAACGTAACCAGAGCGTAACCAAAGACGGTAGTGTAGCCGTGTACCGTAACTATAGTTTAATAAAATAAAACTTCATGCAGACTGATCGGTTCATTGTAAAATATTTATTTATTTTTTGTAAATGTGGTGATTTCTGTACGTAACGTTAGGCTCCAGAGCCCCGAGGCAGCGCTGCTTACACACAAGAAGCTTCACTTTACATTCAAACAAACTAACTTAATGCTACTGCCACAATTGAGATTTCATCACTGAGACCAACATTTTTCTCCTAAAAATAATTTAACCAGCCGGTGGTAAACCTTTAAAAACCTGCGGGTAAGTTAATTAGCGATGGTTTTCTCCTCTGGAATGACGTCGTAGTGCTGGCCGGCCGAGCAGCTCTGCAGACCGGCTGCTGCCTCTGTGATGTCCCGGTCGCTGCGGAGCTTCACTTCTCCGAAAAACATCGGAGCAAACTTTTAAACAGCCGTCATTTGGATAAACTGGCCGTATATTTGGGGTCTTAACAGTTACTTTCTCGCATGAAAAAAGCCTGTTTTACAGCTGCTGCTACCGGTTGCCGTGAAATGCATTCTGGGAAACTCGTATACTGCATACTGCGATAACGGCGTCGGTCTGCTGAAGCAGCATACTGAATCCCACATTCAGTATGCAGTATACAGTACATATAACGCAGTATGTAGTAGGCAGTATATGGAGGTTATTTTCTATCATAAATCAAGAGCATATTATGTTGATTTGAGAGCATTACTTTTTGATTTGACGTTCAGAAAACTCTGCTCTCATATTCAAATTTACTCTGCTCGCGCTCAAACTATGTGCTCGATGTTTAAACCTGTGCTCTCGGATTCAAAGTTGCCCTGCTCGTGCTCAAACTTTGCTTTCGCATTCAAGTTTGCCCTGCTCGTGCTCAAACTGTGTGCTCGCACTTGGTCACAGCTGCCTGCGCAGAGTGTTTCCTCTTGCGCGGAGGAAAGTCCTGCTCTCGGATCTCTGCTCTGCTCACGGAGTTTCTGTCAACTGTCAACCAATAGAAGACCGGCTACTGTTGACCAATCAGATCATCCCTACTTCTATGCTTCTTTGTGGGTGCGTTCACTGTAATTCAAGGAGCGTCACATACGGGCAGGCACTCTTTCTACCGGGTTTATCTATTTCCGCCCCACAGGCTGTTAAATGTGGCGGCTCCCTTTATGTTTTGACAACTTTTGGAATAAAATATCAGTTAATTAATACACGAGCGCCCGTGCTTTTCATTACAATAGGTAGCTATATAAACATAAACTAGCAGTAGTAGCGGATGGGTGCCTTATGTATGTTTTTTTTTTTTATCCACGTTCATCGGTATATATGTTTTATAGTCTAAATGCCAAGAGTCACTTGTAAGTGCTGTGATGGTACAGTGGTTAAGGCAGATGACAGTAGCTCTTTTTGTTGATCATGGGACCGCTGGTTCGAATCCCGGCCCTGCCGGCACCCTCATGTTATGCTATTTGATTTTTATGATTTTTTTTTTTTCATTGAAACGCTTAACAAGAGATGGTGGGTTACCATGCGTGATTAAAAACATGATGAAATGAAAATTAAAAAAATATGCCATGATGATAATAATTTTGGTGCGTGACACCCGGGGGTCAAAGCCAGGGGGCGCACTACTTTGGATCAGTGCTTTCCCAAGAAGAAAGAGACTGAGTGAGCGGGGAGACAGTCACCATGGCCGACCGAAGTACTCAAGTAACGTTAAGTTTATTGTTTCATGTTGCCAGATACCTACTATTTTGTACCTCTTTCATCTTTTTACAGTCTATGCTTCCATATTCATATTCCATATAATATATATATTCCGGGATTCGAACCAGCGGTCCCATGATCAACAAAAAGAGCTACTGTCATCTGCCTTAACCACTGTACCATCACAGCACTTACAAGTGACTCTTGGCATTTAGACTATAAAACATATATACCGATGAACGTGGATAAAAAAAAAAAACATACATAAGGCACCCATCCGCTACTACTGCTAGTTTATGTTTATATAGCTACCTATTGTAATGAAAAGCACGGGCGCTCGTGTATTAATTAACTGATATTTTATTCCAAAAGTTGTCAAAACATAAAGGGAGCCGCCACATTTAACAGCCTGTGGGGCGGAAATAGATAAACCCGGTAGAAAGAGTGCCCGCCCGTATGTGACGCTCCTTGAATTACAGTGAACGCACCCACAAAGAAGCATAGAAGTAGGGATGATCTGATTGGTCAACAGTAGCCGGTCTTCTATTGGTTGACAGTTGACAGAAACTCCGTGAGCAGAGCAGAGATCCGAGAGCAGGACTTTCCTCCGCGCAAGAGGAAACACTCTGCGCAGGCAGCTGTGACCAAGTGCGAGCACACAGTTTGAGCACGAGCAGGGCAAACTTGAATGCGAAAGCAAAGTTTGAGCACGAGCAGGGCAACTTTGAATCCGAGAGCACAGGTTTAAACATCGAGCACATAGTTTGAGCGTGAGCAGAGTAAATTTGAATATGAGAGCAGAGTTTTCTGAACGTCAAATCAAAAAGTAATGCTCTCAAATCAACATAATATGCTCTTGATTTATGATAGAAAATAACCTCCATAGCAGTACGGTAGTATGCGGTTTCGAAAACAGCCAATGACTTACCTTGTCTGTCCTCTGTGTTTCAGGCTTCGCATCTGCAAACAGTAAGTTTATGAAAAACAAGTGTCTGCACATCAACATTCAGTGATTAATGTCCAGTTCTGTCTTTCATGCAATGTCTCTTTGTTATCCTTCATTTTCATTGGATTCAGCTTCGAACAGATCACAGTCATTTCATCAGGTCAGCGACACTGTGCAGTTGTGAAGGAGATGAGGAGATGACACTCCTCTACTGTATTAAATCATTAATTTGACCAGGAACGTTGATCAACTTTAGTAACACACACTTACTCTGAACAGATCATTTTCTGTTGTTACATGCATGTTATTTTTTGGTTTTGATAGTTTTTATTTTCTGTCTCTGTTCAAACTGTAAATGTATATCTGTGTCTTTGATGTAACTGATGAATGAAGTGTTCTGATGCTTAACAGTCACTCAGGAAACTCATGAATGTATGTAACTTGAATGCTATAAGGACAAAATGAACTAATGACTATTGTGGCTTTCCCTTGTAATGTGAAAGCCACATAAGAGGCAAGAAAGGTAGTTAGGTGTTCTTACCAGAATGAAAAAGAGATGTATCCGTTTCAAAAAATAAAAGTTTACTCAAAGAAATGCAATCACATCCATCGCATCATTCTAGAAGAACTATGCGCTCCCTTTCTCGTGGCTGCTCTTTTCTGAACACTTTAGCTGTCGGTGACGTCATTTAAATACTCAAATTAAAGGAGCATTTTAAACATATAATGCATAGCCTAAAAATACAAACTATGAAATTCACAAACTTAAGAAACGACTTAATTTTCATTTATCCATAAATTATAGCTCTTATATATACATTATGGCTCTTACAATGATGCTGTACACCCCAAAGGTCAAAGGTCATCTTCCCTGTGACATCATGAAATCAACTGAGATTATGACCATATTCTTCATATTAAACATATATAAACATACGGTTTTGGATTATATAACTTAACTAAATCTTTGTTTTGATGCTGACTTTTCACTTTTCAATGAATGTTTGCAAAAGTTACTGTGACATGAGTTTAGTCAGTACAAAAAATGTACAAAACATATTTTTCTGCTCAAAACTGACTTTTGTACGTATATGATATGATTATCAAATACATAAATGATATGTATGGTCCCTGTTCAAGCTGATTAGTCAGTGACACTAAATGAAAAGTAGACATAAACAGGTGTTTAGGCTCATACAAGCCACTCAACTCCATTTTAAACAAGAGGGAAAGTAAACCAAAAACAGAAGCAGGTTCAACAGGTTTTGATTTCAGTGGAAAGGAAGAGAGAGTCTGTGATGAAAGGTTAAAGAACGATGAATGACATATAAAAAATATTTGAACAGTATTCTGTGATGGTCTCTGTATTTGCTGCTTTGCAACAGTTCAACTCACATTAAAATGTTTATTGCAGCTTCAGTATGCATTTAGAGTTTGGTGTAAAGGCTCCGACCTCATCGCTCCCTGAGAATAGGACATTATAAGTAAATGGGAGTGATGACATTGGGACTGTAATGTCATAATGTCATAATTTGCTTTTATGGTTTTTAGAAACCACTGACATAAGAGTCAATTCTGCTTCTTGAATCCATCATGTTGTAATGTAATGTAATAACCTTGTCTGTCCCACAGAGGAACACTCCCTGAAGTTTTTCACCGAGTTTTTTTTTTTTTTTTTTTTTTCTTCCAAAGCTTTATTTCAAGTTGTAACAACAACAACAACATTTCAGCTTTTCCAGCCCACATTCGCTACAACAGCAAGAATAAAAAGTTTTTCACCGAGTTCATGGCTTACGCACAGGTTGATGACATCACAGTGGGTTACTGTGACAGCAACACAGAAACATTAAAACTGAATCACGACTGGACGGACGTTTATTTAAAGGTCAACCCTGCCCACGTGGACTGGTACAAGAGACAGTGTTTTGATTTGCAGCGTCAAATATTAAGGAATGACCTTTATTGTTTCATTTGGATCTTCAGTGACGGTAAAGGTGAGTGACAATGGGTCCTTTGTTATGAGGTGACACTGTGATAGTCAGCCAATTGGACGTGATTTGGAAAGAAAGGTGACAGTGTTTATCAAAGCAAAAACAAGAAGGAGCTGCCTGTTGAGCTCAGATTATATGTATGGTCCCTGTTCAAGCTGATTAGTCAGTGACACTAAATGAAAAGTAGACATAAACAAGTATGTTTATGCTGATGTTCAGGGGAGGGACACAAAATACATTTCTGCTTTGAAAGTTACCTGGAGCACATAGCTGTGCAACACAGCGACTGTCTGGGAACCAGTCATCACGATGCAGAACTACGCCCCCTGCTGTTCTCCAGAGTCAGTGCAATGTGGAGGAGAGAATGAGACAAGTCCATTGTAATCACTATTTCTGTGCTTTTTGGATTTGTCAGAATCATTTGAATCATACATAACCATCAGTAGCTATTGACTTTTGTTAGATTCTGTAATTGCAAATGAATCAATGCTCAAACTGGCGTGTCTTCTGTTTGTCTTTACCAGGTCAACACATCTTACAAATGAGGACTGGTTGTGAATGGGATGAAGATTGTGGAGAGATGAGTGATTTTATGCAGTACGGTTATGATGGAGAAGGCATAGCATATGACCAACAGACAGGAACATGGCTGAAATCTGAAGATGAACAAAAGAAGGCTCGCGCACATCCAGAAGTGCAGCCAGGTGCTGAGTCCAGGGAGACGAGTATCAAAAACAAGAAAGGACTCGCATACAGTGTTGCGAGTCCTTTCTTGTTTTTGAAATCTGAAGATGACATCATCAAACAGAAATCGATCAAAATTGATTTAGTAAAAGATGTGGACATCTACGATTATAACTGTCCAGCATTGCTGAAGTTGTCCGTCCAATTTGGAAGGAGCTCCCTGCTGAGAACAGGTAGAGTCACAGGACCTGCTGGAGTTTCTTATTGGACTGCTGGGTGATAATGTCCTTTTTTTTTCCCATATGGATCAATATCAACAATTATCTCAATATGTATTTAATACTATTTTATTAAAACATCAACACAATGTATTGATCAATGTGGGATTGGCCCTCAGAGTAAGTGTTAGCATTATTAGGGCCACGGGCCATCGCACCGGGCGGGCAATGGGACGGGCGGAAAAAAAAGAGCATACTTTCACCTAGAGACTCCATTTAAACTTTAAACAGTAGACACAAGTCTTGTGTATTGTCGTATTACTCCACGTTTTGATAGGTCATATAGTTTTTGATCAATCCATGATCAATGACCATGATCATTTTTGGAGAAATTATGAGATTATAATGGGTGTGTATTGGACGGAATGTTCGTGTCAGAGTGCGTGACATCATCGGTTAGAGTGGGAGAGAGTCCAGAAAAACTCCAGATTTTTTCTCTTTCCAAACTCGGCCCGGCCACAATTTACACTCTACACACATAATTTTTTCAGAAGATTGTAGACAAACTTGTTCTGTGTCTCACCATGTGCTCAAAATATCAGAGAGATTTACAGAATTTAAATGATCAGCCTCTGAGTGCGGCCACGTCTGTCTCTGCTCCTCATTGACTCCAATACAAATATTTTCTGAGAGAAGCAGAACGGCCTGATGTTTTAAACTCGCAAGTGTCTCCAAAATATTTACTGTAGAAACACCAAATCGTACCACGTTTTTCAGTAAGTCCTTAGAGCAACGTTGATCTGTGTTTTGTTCTGATAGGAGTTACCGTTTTGTAATGCTGAGCCTAAATGTGAGACCGGTGCAGAGGCAGAAAATGGCTCTTTTTCTCCACGTTTCTGTCTGTCTCAGCCTGCGGGGGCCCCTATCGCCGTGGTAACCTCTTTGATCCTCAGGCCAGAGCTCGTTAACTTCATAAACAATCCACCTGGCGCTCGTTTAAATGTTTATAAACACAGACACAGCTAAATCAGACTGACACAGGATGCAGCTACTAACTAACTATGTGTCAAGTCAGTCACACACACACACACACACACACACACACACACACACACACACACACACACACACACACACACACACACACACACAGACTCTAGAGCCAGCTTCATGTGATTACAGTTACAGACACACACATCAAAACACACAGATAACATACAAATGCGCCCGTAAGCGCGCACTCCTCCTCTCCTACCTACCTAAGATCGTGGGTTTGATTCCCATGTTGACAGACATGGCAAAATCGGCCGTAGCTCCCGTGGCCCTCTCAAAATTTCCCAGAGGAAATTTTCTAGTTAGCTATGTTAGCTGTCAGGATGAAGTGTCTCAACAACTATTGCATCAATGCATCGTAGGAGAAATTTTATAATCTCTCTCCCTCTCTCCAGACCCCCCCTCAGTGTCCCTCCTCCAGAAGACCCCCTCCTCTCCCTCCTCTCCAGTCAGCTGCCACGCTACAGGTTTCTACCCAAACAAAGCTGTCATGTTCTGGAGGAAGAATGGAGAGGAGCTTCATGAGGACGTGGACCAAGGAGAGATCCTCCCCAACCATGATGGGTCCTTCCAGAAGACCATCCACCTCTCATCAGTCAAACATGAAGACTTCAGCAGCTACGACTGTGTGTTTCAGCTCTCTGGACTGGAGGACGACATCGTCACCAAACTGGACAAAGCTCAGATCAGGACCAACATGGGTAAGGGTGAGATGACCGTCCTCTCTGTCTCTCAGTCTTTATTGTCATTAGTGTGTGGGCAAAGTGGCTTGAAGCAAACTGTTGAAGGAAAACCAGAACAGTTCAGTTTACTCTGTCTCCCTCTAGTGGACTCAACGAGTTCCTCCTGCATTAACACAAACTGGTTTTGGGTCCAGTTCCTCCCTCAGAGTTTCCAGCTGCTGCTGTAGTTGGAGGTGTTGTTGTCCTGCTGCTGCTTCTCTGCACCTCTGGATTCATCATCTGGAGAGGGAGAAAGAAGGGTGAGGGACAAAGATGTTCAACCCTCATGAAGCTATTTTGACTTCACTGCTGATATGTTATGATCATTTGACTACCAACAAAAAGAAAAAATAGAGCAAAGAGTCCTCAACAGATGTAGTGTGTTGGTTAGAGTCAGGCTCACAACATTTCTTATACCTATCCCGTACAAACGAGTGGTAGCCTATAGGTGTAGAAACATCCCATAAGAAACGAGACACCACTACTATGATACGTTATCATATGCATCATAATTCACTGATATCAGATGAGCGATAAAGAACTTCAACCAACTGACTCACTGCTGCTGGATCTTCAGTTAGATTTCAGAAATCATCTGCTGCATCAGACAGAAATATGTGGAAATGTGGGACTGTCGTGCAAATCAGTAATAATCATTTAATGTTATCAAATACTGTTCTGTTCTTTACACTGTACTGTATAAAGACCTTATTTGCCAAAATGGCAGCACTCCTGTGTCTCTTTGGTGTGGTGGTGTTTGGGGATTGGGCCTTGGTCTTAGAAATTCACAATTACACACAAACATTTCTTAGTCAAAATCAGATTTGTTTTGTTTTGATCTTTTTAATGATCTAATGTTTCCTCTGTGTTTCAGGCTTCACACCAACAAACAGTAAGTTTATGAAAAATGAAATATGATCATTTTAATGTGTCTGAAGATTAACATTCTGTCATTAAAGTCCAGGTCTGTCTTTCATACCATGTTTCTTTATTACAAATTAAACTACAGACCCTTCATTTTAATTGGACTCAGCTTCGAGCTGATCATCATATATGTAAAAACAAAAAAAATAATGATCTGTCTTCATCAAACTACTGACAATCTGCCAAAACTGTCATCCTGCATTGTAATGTAGAGAATTTAATTCTCCTCTGAGGTTTTACTGCTTCACTTCAGAACCAGTTTTACTGATCACATCTTTGTTAAAAGTTACCAAAGAATATACGGTTGAACTGTGACATTACTGTTCACTTAATGATGTTGAATCATAAACTTAAAGCAGAAGTAAGTGGTCCGGTGGTTTTGGCTAATGCTGCGTTCCAGGCAGGCTTTTGAAATCGTAAATTACAGCTTCAAGTCACAACTTACGACTTTGTAGCGTTCCAGGCAACCCACTCGTGTTTCTCCGACCTGTTTTACCTGTGAAAGTCACTATAACGGCCACTCGTAACTTCTGACCGGTGAACTCGTACCAGATCGAACTGGTACCACTTCACGGTCGGAAAAACACGAGTTTCCTTGAACGCACCATAACAGTCCTCGTCGCTACGTCACCACATTCACGGCGTCCCTTGGCTGCACACACAGCCCTGCATGCCGTTCTCTCTCCTCATTGGATAAAAACTGTAGGATACGATAAATGTTTTCTCTTCAGCTCAGAGCAGAGCAGAGGGACTGACAGACCCGTGTTTCAGACCAAACACTCTATGTAAGTGATTGCTGTCGGAAGATATAACTATTTAAGACTTATATTAACACAAATATATCACTCACTTCTGCTTTAACCAGAGTGTTAATCATCTGTGTTGATCTACTTTAGAATGGACACTCAGTGTTTAGAGATCACTTTCTGCTTTCTTACTGTACATTACATTAGTTTTGGTTTGGACTGTATTTTCTGTCCCCATTTTTTTTTTATTCACTAAGTTCAAACTGTTCTGTATGTGTATTTGATCAATTAAATTCAGATAGAAATTAATTAAATTATTTTTCTATTAGGAAAATGAAAAGAACATTTGCTATAGCCCTGAACTGGACAAATCAATATTCAGTTTTACATCTGTCTGCTAATCATCTACATCTTCATGTATTTTTTGTCTTTGTGCTGTATCTCTAGAGTGCTAGAATTGGAGTATTTAAATTACGTCACCGACAGCTTCAGTGTTGAGATGAGAGCTGTGAAAGGGAGCACATAGTTTTTCTACAGAGTGATGGATGTAATTGATTTTTCTTTGAGTAAACTTTTATTTTTTGAAACAGATACATCTCTGTATTCATTCTTATAATAACACCTACTACCGTCATGCCCCTTATGTGGCTTTGACACCACGAAGGAAAGCCACAATAGAAATGTATTTGTCAATAATGAATATATTTTTCATGTGCTGTGTATCTCTCTAATACAGTTCATCTTTAAAAGTCCACATACTCCTCTGTGACTGATCGAGGAGTTTGATGAGAAGATCATGACATGTAAATAAAAAGACATTTCTGGCTCAAACAGGAACTGATTGTTACATTATTGATGATGTGTTTAACGTTTCCTCTAAAATCTGAAAGGTCAGTGAAGTGTTCAAACGGTCTGCACCTGTCTGATGTGATGTCATGTGGATGTTTCCTTGAAGAACAGAGGAGGGTCAATGCAGCAAACGTCTGTCATAAACAAATGTACAATATGGTGCATAATGTTATCCATGTCTGAAGGAGAAAGATTCACCCACAGACTTGAAAACCTCCTCCTCTGAACTATAAATAAAATTAAAAGTAGAAGCAGGTTAAACAGGTTTTTGTTACAGAACTTTAGCAGCTGGACAAGTGCAGGCAGATCATATATATCATATCATATTAAACACAACCAATGAAAAATGATACAGTTCCTCGTTCCCCACATGTCAGGGCTGAGAACAATTAATTCTTATTGGTTAGGAGAGAAGTTCCTGTTCACCAGTCAGGGGTCATCAAGACATGAACACACCTACAGAAACCAAATAGTCATGTTGATAAACCAGGAAACATCAGTGAACCAAAGCAAAACTTCACTGCAGGTGATTTCCAGCTCTTCAGCTCTACTTCTCTTTCAGTCCAAGATGAAATTATTGTTGCTGCTGCTCGTCTTCTGCCACTTTTCATCTCCAGGTAAGAAACAGTTTAAATCTTTCATCTCTCTGTTGCAGCAGCAGGTGGAGTTAGAGACATGAGCTTTGTTTCAGCACTTTTTACAAATCCACTGTTCACGACCTTCAGTCACTGCTTAAAGCAGATATCAGCTTCACGGCCGTTTCGGCTAATGCTGCGTTCAAGGCAGGCTTTTGAAACCGTAAGTTACAGCTTCAAGTCACAACTACGACTTGGTAGCGTTCCAGGTAACCCGTAGCTCGTGTTTTTACCATCCTGTTGTCTGTGAAAGTTCCCTATAACGGCCACTCGTAACTTCCGACCCGTGAACTCGTACCAGATCGAACTGGTATGACTTCACAGGAAGGAAAAACACAAAGTACGAGTTTCTTTGAACGCACCATGAGTTAGCAGCCCCCGCCCTTGTCAGGCATCAATTGGTCCTCGTGCTACGTCACCACATTCACGCGCATCCCTTGGCTGCACACACAGCCCTTCATGCCGTTCTCTCTCCTCATTGGATAACACTTGTATCCCACAAGGAAAATTTTCTCCTCGGGTTACAGCAGAGCAGAGTGACGGAGAGACTCGTGTTTAGGCTGAAATACTTCATGTAAGTGATTGCTGACGGAAAATAGGACTATTTAGGACTTATATTAACAAAAACATTCCACTGATATCTGCTTTAAACTGGGACAGATTTTCTGCCACATTCCTGCCCCTGTGTGTTTTATCTCATCTGCATGCTCTGTAGTAACACCTGATGTTACTATGATAGATATCTATATGGGAGCTGTTTATCTTGAGCTCAGAGTGAAGACGAGTTGGTCTGATGTTGATGTGAAGCTAGAAAACAGACAGAAACATGAGACCAATCACCAGTTTAATGAAGCAGAGACTTTGGAAATTGTGTCCTCTCTTGTTTCTTTGTTTTTGTATGAACAATCCTCACACTGCAGAGGTTTTTTGCTGATCTATATAATTAGCTAATGTTATGCTGATCGTGAATAGGATATGATGAATCCTTTTATTTGAAAAACACAAAGACGTACAACACATGCAAGATGCAAGTTTTGTGTTAACTTATTACAATATAGTTGGGTCATTTACAGAAGTTCCGTGACCGTGGAGAGCAAAGGTTTGTTTCTCACTGGATTTGTTATCTATGAAGGTTAAATAGAAGATTGAGCCAGGGTGCCCCGCCCAAAAATGTGGGGAAATTTTTTGAGAGCCCTAAATCCAAAATGGCTACCGTCAGCCAAGCTGGAAATGATCTTTTCAATGGTTTGGCCCACAGTGCTGCATAATACATGGTTTCTATGACTATTTGGGTCAAGAAGTTCATAAATGATGTAGATTTATTGATTTGACCTATTTTTGACCTTCCAATTCAAGATGGCCGCCAATTTTTGGCCCTTTAAATGGCAATTTTTCAAAATCGTCATAGAGCCTCAATATTAGGCTCAAATGAAAGCTCTGCTCATACTGAGTTCAGTTTAGGACAGTAAAATTACAAGTAGGCCACACAGAAGTCATCTCAAAGGTCAAAAAGATCAAGGTTTGTGGTGAGAAACAAACTTTGCTGATGTTCTTTTCCATTAGTTACCTGAACTGTGTTGGTCAGTCGTCCCATCAATACATTATGAACCAGGAAATCATTTTACACTTCTCAATAGCATAAAATATCTCTAAAGTTGTCTTCTGCAGTGATTCCCAAATCAGTCAGCCCCAATTCCTCAAAGTGTCTCAATGCAGCTAGGAATTTTCCAATGACATTAGCGTGTGGAAATTTATAGAGTGGGTGAACATGTAAAAAGCCTTTTTGCCATTCATAATGTCATTGTGGAGCTAGGCCTCAGAGGCTGTTTCAACATCTCTGTGTTCAGGATTTAATTGGTGGGTCTGAAATTAGGGCCACATTATGTGACAAGAGTGCAAGTGTATGCTCATGTCATATATTGAGATTAAATTACTTAAGTTAGCTTGTGTAACATCACCACTAGCTAATTGATTTGCAATCATGACATATTGGCGTCATTCACTGAGCAGAGTCAATCTAACAGCTCAATGATAATCCACAACCAGGTAATATTTTATGTGCACCAATAGGTGGTGTGCAGTCACATGATTCCGATGACGCGTGAAGTTCAGATGGGGGGCAGGAAGTGGAGAACGGTGATTGGAAATGAATGGAAAGCGAGTACTCAAAAGGGTTGGATGAGCCTGCAAGTAGCAGGTATTGTCTAAAAATAGAAAAATATATCGGATGTGATCCATACACACTGAGGAAACGTGAAAAAAAAGGCCAGCAGAGTGGAGAGACTGGACTGGAGCAAAAACCAACCGCCCCGCTTTCATCTGTGGGGTGTTTGCAGCTCGGAGCCAATCAGGAAGGGCGGAGGATCGGGCGGAGGATCGGGCGGAGGATCGGGCGGAGGATCGGGCGGAGGATCGGGCGGAGGATCGGGCGGACGGTGGGTCAGTAAGACGGCTGAGGCAGACGGGGCGTCTCAGTCTTGCTGACTTGTGGCGCATCATTGAAAAGTTGCATCTGCCTCGGTCGTCTTATGACACCTCTTCCTCCTCCGTCAGGTGGTGAACGGCCCTGAGCTGTGAACACCACGCGGCTGGTGGGAATTACACATAATGGAGATAATAACTTCTTTCTCCCTCAATGTTGTTATTATTTTGTTTTTCCCGGTTTGACTGGTTTGTACAGCCGTAGCAGCGCAAAACTTGGGCATTCTCCAACCGTTATCCTGTCGGCAAAACACTTCCTGCCCCCCATCTGCAGTTGTGACGTTCCATGTGACGTCACCTGCAAACCACCTGTAGCTATGGCAAGGAGTTATAGACTGGGGTTTTATGTTTGTTTGCAATGTCAAACATGGTCACATTTTTTCACAACTAAAGCTAATCCATAGCTGGTATTATCCCTCACAACAGATAATACTGTAAAAGGGCGGGAGTAACTGAGTGAGGAGGAGGAGGATTTCTTTTATTGCGGTGATATTGATCAGGCCCGTGGGGCCCCTCTGTGTGGAGCATGTTCCCCCTGCGCATGTGGGTTCTCTCTGGGTACTCTGGCTTCCTCCCACAGACCAAAGACATGCAGGTGAGGTTAATTGGTGACTCTAACTCTGATAGGTGTGAGTGTGAACGGTTGTTAACCCTGCTATAGACTGGCAACCTGTCCAGGGTGTACCCCGCCTGAAGGCTCCAGCTCACCTGCAACCTTAGTGCAGGATAAGCAGTATAGAAAATGAATGAATGAATGTATGAATATTGGTCAGGGGCAGGGGCGGACAGGCCATCTGTGTATTCTGGAGAATCATAGAACTGCCGGTAGTCCAGGACAGCCAGCGGCCGCCACACAGTCACCGTTTTTTTTCTTTTCTTTTTTTTTTTTCTGTGATCTACCTGTTGACCCTTAAGCCACTTGTGATCGTTTATTTATGCTTGCAGACAGAGCCAGCCCAAAGCATAAGCAAACTTAACACCTGCTTAGGGCCTCATGCCCACTGGGACCCCAAAAAACTATTCACTTTTTTAAATCTGTAGTGCGTAACTTCTGTCGATCCCTACAGAAATCCTGCATGATTACAATTACCCTTAGTTGTTGTTGTTGCACTTCAAGTTGTTGTTGCACATTTGTGCACTTGTGCAGTTGATTTAAAACCAAAGACTAAAAAGTAGATGACGTGTTTACAGCAAATGCATTGTTTATTGGTTTATTTTGTTACTTTTTGAAGGCCTTGTTCACAGTATCACACTTGAGTACTATATCATATGAATGTTAAGTGTAAATCAACCCCAGGCTGCACGTTCAGCTGAATTTGGTACCATTTCTGATTTTTTTTAAAAAACATAGATGTGTAAAAAGAAGCCAGGCTAGGATGATGATTCGTAATTACTGATTAGAAAAATTAAATAAGTTTTTTTAATGAAATTTAATGAAATTTAATGAAAAATATCTGATACAGGATATAAATCCTTTACATCAGACTCAATAAATACAACATACAAAAAATTAAACACAAATATACCAACTCATACATAATCACTAAAATACATATGACAGAATAATCCCCAAAAATCTCAAGATAACTACAAGAGAAAAACAAAAAAGAGAAAAAAACAAACACAAAACAAAATAATTCATACCCTTGCCCTGTAATTATATAAAAAGTCCTTGTTTGACCAACATTGATCGAGTTTATTTTTAAAAGAGTTCACTGATGGAGCCTGTACTACGTCCTCAGGAAGCTCGTTCCACACTCTTACAGCTCTGAGTGCAAAAAAATATTTTCTTTTGTCACAACGACACCTTTTTGGTCCAGAAGGAGTTTTAGGGAGTTCCCTCTTAGCTCATAACTATTATTCCAGAAACTAAAACCCGGCTCCACTGTGGGGTCATATATTTTATGTACAAGTTTATACACCTCAATCATGTCACCTCTATACCTCCTATAGACAAGAGTTGGCAGTTTTAAGTGCCTTAATCTTTCTTCATATGACATCACATTCAGACCTGGAATTAATTTGGTTACTCGTCTCTGAACTGCTTCAATTTTTTCAATATATTTTACTTTATAGGGACACCAGACCGAGCTAGCAAATTCAAGATGAGATCTCACCAGAGCTTTATACAATGGTAAAATAATTTCCTTACTTAAGTTTGTGAAGGTCCGTTTTATTATGGCCACCCTTGAGTTCGCTATTTTTATTTTATCACAAATGTGTTTTTGAAATTCTAGTGAGCCATCAACCACCACACCTATATCTTCTTCCTCCTCAACTTTATGGACAAGCACATCTCCAACCCGGTAATTAACACAGTTGTTATGCCCTCCTCCAAGTTGCAGATATTTACATTTCTCTGGATTTAATTTCAGTAACCAGGTATCACACCAGTTACTCATGTTGTTAAGATCTGCTTGAAGTTGGGCTGTGTCTGTGTCCCCTGTAATTGTTCTAAATATTTTAGTATCGTCCGCAAAAAGGTATAGATCAGAATCAGATTGTATCACACTTGGCAAATCATTTATATACAGGACAAAAAGAACAGGTCCCAGTACTGAGCCCTGTGGGACTCCTGATACCACAGGTTTCCAACTAGACATAACTCCATTTACCCTCACCTGCTGTGTCCTATTATACAAAAAGTCCTCTATCCATTTTACAACTCTCTCATCTAAACCGTAAGATCTTATCTTTGTAAGTAATCTTTTATGTGGGACTTTATCAAAGGCTTTTTGGAAGTCCATATATATACAGTCAACTGCCCGCCCCTTATCCAAAGCTGCTGTCCATTTATCCAATACTGTAAGAAGCTGAAGTGTTGTTGATCTTCCGGATATAAATCCGTACTGCTTCTTACTAAAAAGCTTGTTGGTCTTCATGTGATCTACAACATAATTTCTAACTAATTTCTCCATTGTCTTACAAATTACCGATGTCAGACTAACTGGTCTATAGTTTTCTGCCCTTGATTTGTCTCCTTTCTTAAAAATAGCACTAATTTGGGCCTCTTTCCATTCACAAGGTAAAGTTGACTCTTCAAATGATCTATTAAATAACATTGTTATGGGTTCAGCAATTACACTCGCCAACTCCTTTAGAATCCTAGGATGTATCCCATCTGGCCCTGGTGACTTATTGATGTCAATATCCTGTAAAAGCTTATGTACATCCTCACCAACAATTGTAAAGTGTTTCGTTTGGACATTCATTTTTGGAAGTTCAGGCATGTGCCCATCAGGTTCAGTCACAAATACACTACTAAAATAATCGGACAAAATGTCTGCTTTTTGTTTGTCATCATCTGTTTTCAAAGAGTCAGTATCATCTTGATTACAAGAAAGATCACCTATTTTTGTTTTAATCTTTGTCCTCTTATTTATGTAGTTCCAAATAACCTTTGGCTTATGCTTAGCTTGCTTTACCAAATCTTCTTCATACACTTTCCTTAAGTATCTTGTTCTCATTCTCACAAAGTTACTGACTCTACGATATGCCCTCTGTACCTCTGGATCCTTACTTTTCATCGCCTTTCTCGCAAGAGTATTTTTTTCTTCGATTTTCTTTTTTGTAATATTATCCAAAGGATATTTATATTTCTTAGTCTGTGACCTTTTTTTCCTGGTTGGCACATACCTGTCCTCCATTTCCATCAACTTTTCTTTTATTACTCTCCATGAATTTTCGACATCACAACTAGATAGATATTGTGCCCTCCAAACCTTCCAGTCCTTTACATGCTTCTTCATAATTGCCATTATCATAATTTTTTCTCACACCATTATTACTCACAACTTTAGTATAGCAGATAAGTTTAAACAGTAAAACACAATGATCACTTTTCCCCAAAGGGCCCAAATACTGAATTTCCTCAATCATATTCTCCTCATTTGTTATAATTAAATCCAACACATGTGGTTTGTCATCACCACGCCACCTTGTAGGTTCTTGTACATGCTGAAACAAAAATACATTTTGCATACATTCCAAAAATCTACTATCCAGTGATGTAAGACTATCCCCTTTTGCATCAACTAATTTCCAGTCTATTTTTGGTAAATTAAAATCCCCCATCATTAGCTTATGCTGATACTTTTTAATTGACACTTCTTCCATTAAGGCCAAAAGATTATCATTATTTGTCCCAGTGCCACTATCAGATCTGTAAATTAAGCCCACAAGCAAAAACTCATGATTCCTACATTTAATCTCCACAAAAATATTCTCTTGAAACTCAGTCGCCATTATCACTTCTTTAACTTCAAGTGATTTATGAATGTAAAGCAATAAACCTCTACCTATATCATTGTCAATGTTCTTAGAAAATAAATTATAACAGTCAATATCATCCAAATAAAATTCTGATGGACTTAATTTCTGCTTCTTATTTTTAGATTTTACTTCAGTAACTCCTATAATATGAATGACTGGAAGTGCCTTCAAACAGGCATTTAATTCATGTATTTTATTGTGAAGTTGATCTGCATTTGTGTATAGCGACCTGATACCTTGTAGTGGTGGAAGTTCATGCTGTGGCTGGTCGGAGACAGATTTAATGATATTCTGAAGTCACTCAGTCTTATGTATCCTCACCACTCTCCTCGCCCAGGGGGGGCCACCAACCTTGAATAGGTATTCCCCGGAGGATTTCTGCTGCTTCTCTTTCGCCTCTTCGTACAGCTCCTTCTCCTTCTCTCTCTCAGTCCTTGTGAGATCATTAGCGACTCTCACATTTTTAAACTTGTCCGTTTGATGCAGAGCAGAGATCTTCCTGAATAAACTGATCTTGAGCTCCAGACTTTGCAGAGTCACCAGAATAGGTCGCCCCGGTCTCCCCGACTCCTCCACCTCCTCACTTCGGTATTTTGGTAGTTTGTAGTAGGTTTGTAAATAGTAGGTTTGTAAATAATCAATAATCAGTATTATTGGCAGTAATAGTGGGCCCCATAATAAAATTTAGCTTGGAGGGCTTGTGTGCAAAGTTTATCCCCGTATTGATTGAAACCCGATGTGGCCCGACACATGGGTGCTGAAGCCTGGACCCGACAAGCCGCCCGACTCACTAGCATTCGTTGAGTGAGGTATTATTAAAGAGTAAGGTAAGCTTTGTTGAATCACTGCAGAAGACAACTTTAGAGATATTTTATGCTATTGAGAAGTGTAAAATGATTTCCTGGTTCATAATGAATTGATGGGACCACTGACAAACACAGTTCAGGTAACTAATGGAAAAGAACATCAGCAAAGTTTGTTTCTCACCACAAACCTTGATCTTTTTGACCTTTGAAATGACTTCTGTGTGGCCTACTTGTAATTTTACTGTCCTAAACTGAACTCAGTATGAGCAGAGCTTTCATTTGAGCCTAATATTGAGGCTCTATGACGATTTTGAAAAATTGCCATTTAAAGGGCCAAAAATTGGCGGCCATCTTGAATTGGAAGGTCAAAAATAGGTCAAATCAATAAATCTACATCATTTATGAACTTCTTGACCCAAATAGTCACAGAAACCATGTATTATGCAGCACTGTGGGCCAAACCATTGAAAAGATCATTTCCAGCTTGGCGGACGATAGCCATTTTGGATTTAGGGCTCTCAAAAAATTTCCCCACATTTTTGGGCGGGGCACCCTGGCTCAATCTTCTATTTAACCTTCATAGATAACAAATCCAGTGAGAAACAAACCTTTGCTCTCCACGGTCACGGAACTTCTGTAAATGACCCAACTAATATCATAAATATAGTGAGATGTGTCCTATTGATACTCAAGGTTTTATGTTTTTTAGGAACCAAAGACATAAGAGTCATTTGTAATAACCTTGTCTGTCCCACAGAGGAACACTCCCTGAAGTTTTTCGTCACTAAGTCCAATGGACTCCCAAACGTCACAGACTTCATGGGTTTTGCACAGATTGACGGCATCACAGTGGGTTACTGTGACAGCAACACAAAGACAGTAAAACTAAACCATGACTGGATGGAAAGTTATTTAGATGACAACTTTGCCCATCTGGACTGGTACAGGGCACAGTGTTTTGATTTTCTGCCTGAAATATTCAGGGATAAACTGAATATTATCACTCAGACTTTCAGCCAAGGTCAAGGTAAGTGACAGACTCTAACTCCATCTATTCTTATAAAGAGCTGCTGTGCCACATCCATTCTTTTCCAGATTGTTAATGTTATCCTTGTGTTCTTTGTGCTCTCACTTTCTTCAGTAAGTGTATGATTTGGTTTTGCTTCACCTGTTTCTGGATTACGGCTTTGCTCTTGTAAAAAAAAAAGGGCTATAAATATGGAGGACGTGAAAGTGCCAAAATGAATCACTATGTAGCTAAGGTTGTATGCTCCAACGGAATTTCGTTGTTATTTATGGCAATGACAAATAAATGATGATTGGTTGATTGGTTGGAAATAAATAAATACACCATTAAATAATTACTTAAATGTGTCATTAATTAATTAAAATTGGAATTAAATACATAAATGTTTTATTAAATGTGTCATTAATTCATTAAATAGCCTACCAATTCATTTTATGTAAAAAACATATTTAATTATTTCACTATTTAATTAGTTATTTCATGGTCCTGTGTTGCAGCCATAGACTGTAAAAAGAATGGACGTAGCACCCGTGACGTCCTCCATTGGTTTGGGGGAGTCTGTTTTGTGCCGCTACTACGGGGGTTTGAACCGCGCCATGTTGGATTTTACTTGCCATATTTGGAGCGGTGCGGCCGTTGGCCGGCCGAGAGCCCGCCCACTGGCCTACTACCTGATTGGTTAGTACGTTCTGCTTAAGCACTGCAGTGTACAGTCATTTCCTGTTGAGACAGCGCAACCAGAGGAGACGACAGATCTCCCAAAAGTGGGGTCCAGACGATGTTGTCCCACTCGAAAACGAACAATAAAGAGTTATAATAATTGTTATTAATTAATAAAGGTAGAGTGTGGAGTTTTGTTCATGCAGTTTGTAAACACCGGCAACGTTATGTTGTAACTGTGTAACATAACATGAGAGCTGTTGTGGTTAGTGGTGGATGCTAACCGCTAACCGAAGTTAGCATCGAGCTAACGTTAGCTCACAAAAACGACCCTCATACTTGTCGAGGCTTTAGCTGTCAATAACGGCCGTGTATCTGTATATTGTAAACACCGGCAACGCTATGTTGTAACAGACATGAGAGCCGTTGTTGTGAGCTAGGAAGCCAGTGTTAGCGGCGGATGCTAATCGCTAGCCGAAGTTAGCATCGAGCTAGTTCACAAAAATGGCCTTCATACTTGTTACCAGTGTTGTGCTAGTTACTTAAAAATAGTAACTAGTTACAGTTACTAGTTACTTCATAAAAAAGTAACTCAGTTAGTAACTCAGTTACTTAAACCAAAAAGTAATGCGTTACTGAGAAAGTAACTTTTTCGTTACTTTAAAAGGTTTTTTTTTTTCCAATGCTCCCATTAAAGGGATAGTTCACCCTAGAATGATATTTCACTCATTATCTCCTCCCCCTCATGTTGACTAAGGGCTGGAAGAATTTCCAGAGTCCACCGTCCCTTCTCTGAGTTACAGGGACCGACTCGAGTCTCAGTCGGTCTCAGTATCAGTGCGAACCTTGCGCATGCGCGCTGGCAGCGGAAGACCGGACAACAGAAACTAGGAGCTAATGCTAAAAACATGCTTGGAATGTGGACTTATTTAATTTTTTTTTCGGGACAATTACGCAATTTGGGGCTTCAGCACAAGACGGACATTACATACGAGCATCATGGAGGTAATTTGGATGTTTTTTTGTGTGTGTTTTTTTACGAAGAGCTCTGGTGTCCCTTTACAACCGTTGCATTGAAATGCACTGCTACGCCAAGACCCCCTGTAACTCAGAGAAGGGACGGTGGACTCTGGAAATTCTTCCAGCCCTTAGTCAACATGAGGGTGAGTAGATAATGAGTGAAATATCATTCTAGGGTGAACTATCCCTTTAAATAAATGTTGATTGAATTCCCCTCTAGCCGTCATTTCAGTTCTGTAGCCTACTGATGCTGATGAAGAAACACGTGTTTTTATCTGTACAATTTTACCATCATCATCATGCTGCATGATGTCAGCAGCAGCTTGACCTAACTGCAAAAAAATCTCGAGTTACGTTTAAGACTGTTTTCAGTGACGGAAGTAAATTCACTCCAGCGGTAATTTTTTATCGATCGATCAGCTGTGTTTACCCAGAGCGATCAGCTGTGTTTACCGTTTCAGGCGTCATAATTCGAGTCCGTCTGTCGGACTCCAACCGCTGCTGCTCGGTGGAGTGGGTGCTTGTGTCTCGCTGTGACTCGAGCTGTGCCCCAGTTCAGGGGCTGCAGCCTGAACTGAGACACGGCTTCGGTCTTGGATGCTGCGTTAGCTACGTTACCTTAGCTCGCCGTCATGCCGTGCCTAGAGAATCACTCTGACCTGCCCAGTCCTCTTCATGTAGCGTGTTTGATTACGTGTGGGACGCTAGAGGGCGGCCACAGTTCTAGTGCTTAGTGTCTCTGCCATAGACTGTAAAAGGTCTGTGCTCTGTCTTTCTTTCAATTCAATGAAACTTTATTGATCGCTGAAATGTTATAGGAATTTTGTGTGCCGCTGTAAAACCTCACAAAAAGAACGGAAAGGAACGGAGTAACGCAGCGTTTGGTAACGGGAACGGAGTTACTGATTTTAAAAAAACAACGCGTTACGTTATGAGTTACTGAAAAAAGTAACGGCGTTACGTAACGGCGTTACTAATAACGCGTTACTACCCAACACTGCTTGTTACCAGTTGAGGCTTTAGTTATCAGTAACAACCGGATATCTATCCGCAGCTCGAGTGCTTCATCGGACTGCATTTATTTTTGTTTGCGGTCCTGACTGCTGCTGCTGCTGCTGCTGCTGCTGAGAGAAACGTGCTGGCTTGCTAGCATGGGACAGCTAGTGGGGCTGGAGCGGCTACGGTGTTA
Organism: Trachurus trachurus; assembly: GCF_905171665.1. Lineage (NCBI taxonomy): Eukaryota > Metazoa > Chordata > Actinopteri > Carangiformes > Carangidae > Trachurus > Trachurus trachurus. The sequence continues at coordinate 461,081 of NC_139904.1, forward strand.
CGACGACGTGTATGTGGCTTAACTGTCATTAACACAAGATTGCCAAGGGAATCCTGCTCAGTTTCTCTTTATTTCAATGATTATGTTATAGTTAATATTCAATTTGTCTACGGCGGTAGGCTGTTCATCCTCCTCCTCCACAGCTGAGCCACTAGCATTAGCACTAGCCTCAGCCTCCTCCTCACACTTGTCCTCACAGTCAGTGGCGAAAGTACCATTAATGCAAGTAATGCCGTTGCATTAGGGCCCGTGGCCAAAAAAGGCCTGCGGTGAACGGTAAAAAAAAAAAAAAATGAATAAAACTTTTTTTTTTTAAAGTATCAATTGGTGGTATAGGCTACTGTATTAAATCATCTTGGCTTTTACATCATTACTGTAATTCATTAACGTTATTCTGGATTATGAACATGTGCGCGGGCATAGCCGGGGACAGGTGACAGTTCTCCTGTTGTCGGCAGCGCGGCGGCGCAGCGCCATCCTGACCGTCTCTCCCCTTCTCTTTCTCTCTGTGTCTCTGAGCAGTGACACGTTCAGCACCGAGGCAGCGGACAGCGCTGTCACTCACTCAGGGCCCCGGTCCAGATGGATGCAGCTTTTTTGAATCTGGATAAATACTTTATCAGATCAGCATCGCGTCCAGGCGGACGGCGTTTTCGGGGGGTGAAAACGGTATTTTTTTAAACATGTCCCAGAGTGGGAAAATCTGAAAACGCCGCCTCAGTCTGGACGCCCAAAACGGATTTTTTCTGAAACGATGATGTCATGCCCCCCACCGCTCTACAGTACCTGTAACCTGAGACACACACACACACACACACACACACACACACACACACTCCGCTGCAGCAGCTGCACAGTCTATGGACGTAACAACAACGGCCGACTGCCGTCGGGTCGCTCAGACGCTGCGGCTGAATCACACCTGTTTAATCATCAGTGATATTTACTCTGACACAACTCCCTGTCAACATTTAATCCCATGTCTGAGTTTGAATACAGCAGGGGACTTTCCATCTTCTTCTCTGTCTTTAGTGTTTATGTGTGGCAGGGCTACAGCGCCACACACGCTCCACACAGGCCTGGAGTAGGCCTAGCCTATACTACAGTCTAACCCCCCCTCCCACCCCACCACCACACCCCGTTATTATTATAGGGCCCGCAAATTTTTTTTTACATTAGGGCCCGTAGGAGACAACTTTCGCCACTGCTCACAGTTGAACAAGGTGTACGTTAACCTGATCAAAAACTGACTGCCAATTAATCTGATTCTCCCCCAGCTGCTCCAGGGAAAGCAGCTAAGCAGCTGGGTGTAGCACTGGGTTTTATCCTCTTCCACTCACTTTTGAGCAGCCCGGTACACTACAACAACACCGGCGAGAGGAGGCTGCCTTTAGTTTATTACATAACCATGGTGACTACCGGAAGTGGGTGTACAGAAGTGTGACAGGCCTATCAGATCAGGCTAGATCAGCCTTAGCCCCGCCCACTGACTTTGATGGGTGAGTTTGACAGATAAAATAAATTCATGATGCGCTGCAACACAGGACTATGAAATAATTAATTAAATAGTGAAATAATTAAATATGTTTTTGTTTTTTGTTTTTTACATAAAATGAATTGGTATTTAATGAATTAATGACACATTTAATAAAACATTTATGTATTTAATTCCAATTTTAATTATTTAATGACACATTTAAGTAATTATTTAATGGTGTATTTATTTATTTCATTTTGGCACTTTCAGTCCTCCATATTTAAATACCATGTTATTGCAAATGCATCAAACCTCTAAGTCTCTTTTATCCCTCTCTCTACCAGGTCAACACATCTTACAGCAGAGGAGTGGCTGTGAATGGGATGACAATTCTGGAGAGATTAGTATTTTTATGCAGTACGGTTATGATGGAGAAGACATAGTATTTGACGACCAGACACGAAAATGGGTGAAAAGTGAAGATGACGTCTTCAAAAAGAAAGCAAGTGATGAATTAGCACAATCCAATGCAGACATCTTCCTTCATATTTGTCCTGCTTTTCTGAAGATGTCTGTCCAATATGGGAAGAGCTATCTGCTGAGAACAGGTAGAGTCACAGTCACATCTTTGTTTTGTTTTTTTAATACTTTGTAACATGTTATTGTTTGTTTTTTACATTAATACAATGTACTGACCCATCGGGGGATTGGCTTTAAGAATAAATGTCAGCATTATTAGCCACATTTGCTGTCAGGATGAAGTGTCTCAACGACTATTGCATCAATGCATCATCACATTTTTCAGACAATCTTTGCACAGTGGATCTGACATCTCTGTCTCTCCAGTCCCCCCCTCAGTGTCTCTCCTCCAGAAGACCCCCTCCTCTCCAGTCAGCTGCCACGCTACAGGTTTCTACCCAAACAAAGCTGTCATGTTCTGGAGGAAGAATGGAGAGGAGCTTCATGAGGACGTGGACCAAGGAGAGATCCTCCCCAACCATGATGGGTCCTTCCAGAAGACCATCCACCTCTCATCAGTCAAAGATGAAGACTTCAGCAGCTACGACTGTGTGTTTCAGCTCTCTGGACTGAAGGACGACATCGTCACCAGACTGGACAAAGCTCAGATCAGGACCAACATGGGTAAGAGTGAGATCAGAGATGATGGAGATGGAGGAAACTCACATCTCTTTCATTAACTCTTTCGCGACCGCACTCCTCAGTGCGGTCAATTCCTCAGCACATCCGCTCAGGACCACATGTTTTTGGCTATTTGTTTACCTTTTTCTCACGTGGAAGCGAACTCTGTACATCACCTAGAAACAAACGGTCTTCACGTGGTTGAAGAGTGACTTTACAACGTGCTCCTTGAAAAAACGGTGAGTTTTTCCACTGTTTCGTTCGTGAGTACGAAGGAGAAGAAGAGAGCTGGGTTTCTCCAAAAACGGAGCTCCCGCTGTAGTTTCAGAGAAAAACGCACTTTTGTGTCGAGTGGCAATCGGCTCATTTTACCGCTACTCTGCAGTGTGGCGTCTCCCAAATCATTTCTACGGCTAAATAAATATATTTGTAGGTAAATCTGGGGGGTGTGGCAGCCTGGAGAGCAGCGGTGCAGCGGTGTGGGTCTCTGGCTGCAGCGCAGCAGCTCCGGGACACTGCTGTGTGACTGGCCGGCGATGAGTGCTCTGGGGCGGGGGCGGCCGGTCACAGCGCCCGCTGCACAGCGCCCGCTCCGCTGTACCGTGAAAACAGCTGTGATAACGTGCTTTCAGATCCGAGTCTCCAAACCAGAAACGTTTGTAACAGCACCGGAGAAAGTCGCCAGATTTGTCGTCGGTCGCTTTTGTAAAAAAAAAAAAGTCACCAAGAGGGTTTGGAAAGTCGCCAGATTCAGCGAGAAAGTGGCAACACTGTAGCCGACAGCCGCACAGCGCTGCACGCTGTCCCCAGAGCAGCATTCAAGGAGAACGATTACTCAAACAAAACCAAGATCACACAGTTTATAAAAAACATTATGCTTCGATTGTAGTTTAAAACTGTTTTTACATATCAGTGGACGGTTTTGACGAGTTAACTCGTCAATGGTCACGAAAGAGTTAACCACAAACTGTGATTGTTGTTTTGGGTCCAGTTCCTCCCTCAGAGTTTCCAGCTGCTGCTGTTGTTGGAGGTGTCGTCGTCCTGCTGCTGCTGCTTCTCTGCACCTCTGGATTCATCATCTGGAGACGGAGACACAGGGGTGAGGGACAAAGATTGTTTTCACCTTCAAGAAGCTAATTTGACTCCAAGGTTGATATATTATGATCATCTGACTGCCAGGCCGTGCAGGTGCAACTGAGGGAGAATACATAAAAACATATTCAAAGGGTTTGTGTGTTGTGTGTTAGTCAAGAGGTGGTCTTCTACCTTAACAATTTCTAATCTGTCTTGTGTTTCAGGATTCAGACCTGCAAACAGTAAGTTTATGGAAAAAATCCAAATTTTAATGTGTCTGATCATTAACATTCAGTCTTTAAAGTCCAGTTCTGTCTTTCATATAATGTCTATGACACGAAGCCTGTGGAACTAGTTCAGGCAGACAACTCAAGCTGCACTCATCCTGATCAGCTGATCAGTCACATCCTCCTCCAAACAGGGCGGCTACTGAACCCCCAGTTCACCTGCTCATCCCTGGCTCTGCTGCTGCTGCTGCTGTTGCTGCTGCTCCTGCCACTCTTCTGCTCTGCTGCTTCCGCATACATCTCGCTGCTGCTGCTGCTGCTGCTGATGCCGCCCATGAGGTTTTGCAAACGCACCTCCTCTTCAGCATCCACCTGTGGGCTCTGTCTCTATGATCCCCCTGGGGGGAACGAATAACTGAGACAGAGCCTGACGCCAAACCTGCTGCAGCCATGCTCTAGGATACTATGCTGTGCTTCAGCTTGCAATGCTTATACTCAATAAATTATTTGTTCTCATTTCAGAGTTGTCTGAACTGTTACAAATGAAACTACTTGTCTTTTTTCTGTCTCTAGGTTCAGACCCTTCATTTCCATTGGACTCAGCTTCGAGCTGATCATCATGTCACCATCACTGTGCAGGTGTGAAGCAGATGAGAGCAGCACTGCTGCACTGTACTGGTGCAATATCAAAACAGTCATCCTGTACTGTAATGTAGAGAATCCCAAAAAACACTTTTTGTTAACAAATATTAAAGCATCAGACCATTTCATTCATAAGAATTGAATCAATCAATAAACACATAAACATATTTTTGAGTTTTAACTCCATTTAAAAAAATACAGATATTAAAAACAGAAACAGGAAATAAAAACAATCTAAACTAAACTAAAATCAACGTGACAGCAGAAGCTCTGTGCTTTACTAAAGCTGATCAACACAGACCATCAACATTCCTGGTAAAATGATGATTAAACTTCATTAAGCTCAGAAACAAATTCACAGGAAAACTGACATTTAACTCACACTTTACTCAGTAATGTCACAGTTCACCTACATGTTCTTTAGTAACGTTTAAAGGCCGGAGAAAAAAGAAGTTGATCAGCTCCTCAGTGTGTGTTCATGTCTGAGAACCACAGAGAACATCACGTCATTGTATATTATAATATATTTAGTTAAACCAAACCTCTGCCCTTGTTGAACGGTCTCACCCCTGAATATTTTCCTCTTGACTTGTAGATATGAAGCCAGCGACTCTTCAGGTCACCTGAGGCCAAGCAGCTTTTGTTAAAGTTTCCTTGTCTTCTCAAACTGTCAATTCATTTAAATCAAGTTTCATTTTTAACATTTTTTTGCTGCAGCTTCCCAATAAATTTCAAACATAATTTCTTTTTAATCTTTATTTGCTTTTGGGTTTTTTTTAATTGTTTGTTGAATGCAGTTTTATTCTTTCGTTAATTATTATATGATATTATATTGATTGATATATTGATTATTATATTGGTCTCCGTAAAGCACTGCCCTTCAAAGTGCAGGAAAAACACAGTTTTTATTTGGACCTAACCAACTGCTGATCGGCGGGCGCTAACCCTGGGCGGAGGGATACGTGAGTTGGTTTGGTCCAAATAAAAACTGTGTTTTTCCTGCACTTTGAAGGGCTGGAAAAAATTATATTATAGTGAACAATGGAACTGTGTATTATTTTTCAGGTAAAACCTCTTCTAGGCCGTGAAAATAGGCCGTTTCTTTGGGTCTGTTCACAACACTGTATGTTGTAAATCTCTGGGCAGGGCTATTATGGGCTGGCGTTGCTAACGGGAGGAGTGCAGAGAGTCTTCTACTGCAATTAAAGTACTTAGGGGGTATTTGGAGATCATACAACCCCACTTTAAAAAAATTATACTATCCCTTTAAATGTTGCACCACCTGCCACACCTTGTAGTTTGAGCTCTCGGGGGAAGTTAAACCATAAACACACCACATGATCATCACTGATCCACATGTAGGCTGGTATATGGCTCCCTGCCTGTCCTACAAATGATAGGCTACTGTTCACCGGCTCCAAAGTCCAAGCGTTAGTTTCTTCATCCAGCAGGAAGAAGCGCTGGGCGGAGGACAGACTGAGCTCGGTCCTTCAGCTGGACGTCTTCATCATAGAAAGATGAAAGAGTTGTTTGTGTTGCTTCTTTGCTGTCACGTCTCTTCAACAGGTAGGATCACATCACCTTTTTAACATTTGTTTTTGCCTCCGTCTCGCTCTTTAATGATAGAGTTTCACTTCTGATTAAACATGGTTTTAGAAAATAATTCAACCATAATGAAAGTAGGCCTATACTGTCAAGGAGGATGTTACCATATAAGAGTAGGTCAAATATCTACATCAACTGGATATATGAGGCATGAGACACACGCTACATCAGCCAATTGAAAGATAGTATTTCTTGTTGCCGGTTTATCATTTAATTTATTGATATAATATATTAATAGCTGCTTATTAAAGTGTTGGTTTGATCTTCAAACACAAAGCTTTAAATGGGAGCCACCCTATCTCTGCCATCAAGGCATCAACATCTGATACAAACACTTACAACACAACACCATTCATAAGCTGAAATAAGCTACATTACCCAGGGGGCAAAGCAAAAAAAACGGACAGGGAGCGTTGTAAAAGGTTTGACAGCAGAAATGATCTGTAGGAACTTGAAGGATTAAAACCTGGGTGGACAACCCGGTCAACTAGCTGCTGGAAAGCTACAGGGGCCAAAACCCCTTTCTGGGGTAGTTTTGCTGGCGGAATGATGTAAATGCAAATATTTAGGTACTACAATGGCATAAATAGTCATACAACTATAACATTTGGCAGAGAGTATCTTGACACATAGGGGGAGGCAGGAAAAAAAGATTCTGGGGTTTGTTGTAACTTAATTTTAAGATATCACCCTCAACATCCCAAAAAAGACCAAAAAAAGTACTGTTCGCCTGACAAATTCTCATGAAAATTCTTATTTTTCAGCACTTTATGGAGAATATCTATGCCTAACATGTATATAGAAAACTTCCTTAATTCATAAGCTTCCATTTGAGTCCAAGATAGTCTTTCTATAGCTACTGGAAAGCTACAGGCTGTCTCCAAACAATGCAACACCTATTGTGAAAAACATTCTATTTCTGGTTTCCCCAAAGTGAACAGATAGATAGAGGAGACCGTTGGCCACAGCAAGTGGGGCTTTGGAGATAGAAAGGCTATCTTGGACTCAAATGGAAGCTTATGAATTAAGGAAATATATAAGGATATAAGGAAGGATGGAGGAAGTGAACAGAGGGGAACTGAAGCTGTAATATTGAATACAAGTGAACATCCTGTTTGTTCCACAGTGCAACACACCCTGCAGTATTTCATCACTGCATCATCTGGAGTCAGAAACTTCCCTGAGTTTGTGGCGGTTGCACAGGTGGATGACATTGCAGCAGGTTACTGTGACAGCAACACGAAGACAGTGGAGCCAAAACAGGAGTGGGTAAAAACATTGTTAGAAGACCACCCTGAGCAGCTCGAGTGGTACAATCAAGAGTGTTTTCACAATCAGCCTACGCTCTTCAGAGCTACTAGTTATGGTTTGATGCAGCTGCTCAACCAAGGTGAAGGTAGGTTGCCGTATAATTATGATCATTAAAAAATAATTGATACAGTACATACAAATATGTGCTTTTAAACTGCATTAGATTTAATTCTGTGACTGTCTTTCAGGTGGCCACATTTTTCAGCTGATGAGTGGGTGTGAATTTGATGAAGAGACTAAAGAGGTTAATGGCGTCTTGCAGTTTGGTTATGATGGAGAAGACTTCTTAACTCTGGACATGGAGAACTTCAGATGGATCGCTGTGAAACCACCGGCGGTCTTCGTCAAACATGAATGGGATGCTCGATTAGTAGATATAAGAGTCAATGTAAACCTTTACACTCAGGTTTGTCCCATGTGGCTGGAGATGTTCATGAACTACGGGAAAGACCTTCTGCTGAGAACAGGTAGAGTCACATGACCTGATGTAGTTTCTTATGGGTTGGTCAGTTGATATTTCAGCAAATATGAGATGAATATTCAAATTTTATTCCCTTACCCCCCCAGATCCCCCCTCAGTGTCTCTCCTCCAGAAGACCCCCTCCTCTCCAGTCAGCTGCCACGCTACAGGTTTCTACCCAGACAAAGCTGTCATGTTCTGGAGGAAGAATGGAGAGGAGCTTCATGAGGACGTGGACCAAGGAGAGATCCTCCCCAACCATGATGGGTCCTTCCAGAAGACCATCCACCTCTCATCAGTCAAACCTGAAGACTTCAGCAGCTACGACTGTGTGTTTCAGCTCTCTGGACTGAAGGACGACATCGTCACCAAACTGGACAAAGCTCAGATCAGGACCAACATGGGTAAGATTTGATTTGATTTATTCGGATCCCCATTAGCTATGGCAATGCCAATGCTATTCTTCCTGGGGTCCATACAACATCATTTGCAGTGTATCAATGCAACTGATGCCCTATAAATACAATCCATGTCCAAATAGGCAAGGCAATTTTATTTGTATAGCCCGTTTTTACCAACAGTTTGTCTCAAAGGCCTTTACATGGCATCATAACAACATCCTCTGTCCTTACGGTGCGTTCACACTGGGCACGAGTAAAATATTCGACTCGCTCGAGTTTGCCTGCTGGAATATTTGTTTTAACTCACGGCAAATGCGCGAATATTTCGCTTGAGTTCAATATTTTGAACTCCAGCGATTTCGTGTTTTCGCTTCATTCGCGCCGCCGGCACAAATTTGCGTCCATTCGCGTCTGTACATTGACTTTGTATTTAATCTTATCGCGCGAAAAATTCGCCTCGCGCCCGGTGTGAACACACCGTTAGACCCTCACATCCACTGAGGAAAAACTCCAATGAAAACCCTTTTAACAGGGAAAACCAGGAGAAAGCTCAGGGTGAGCAACAGAGGAGGGATCATCACCCAGGACAGAGATGTTGTTACAGACAAGAAAACAGTTTAACAGAGAATGTGAGTGTAGTAGCCGATTGTCAAACAAATAAAAGTATCAAATCAAACTTCAAATTATACTAATCAAAGGGCCACTGTTGCACCATGGGTTGTGGCGTACGCGGATGGGAAAAACATAATGTCCAAACAAATGTCCAGTTTCAACAAAAATCGTGGTTTATTTAACCAAGTGCATGCTGGTCCCCTACCGACAGCCTACCTATATAACTTCAGGTGCCCTCCTACCGTGCCCAAATGAAACAAAACACAAATAATAAACAAGAAACACCTAAAGTAAACAAATAATAAACTAGAATACTAATAGAAATCTAATCATATTGAAATCAAGTAAATTGACTGAGAATAACCAAAACTAAATACTCACTAAACAAAATAATAAACTAAACAGCACTAAATACTACAACTAATAAATAGCTCCAGCAGTGAGAAACATGGAAATGTTAACAAGAGTTGATGAAGGCAGCCTCTGGTGAGGGGGGGGGGGGGGGGGGGGGGGGGGGCTGGTGCGGCTGGTGCAAATACAACATAAAACACACACACACACAAAAAAATAATAATATAATAATAAAAATAGAATACAAACAGATACACAACACAACAATACACTGACAATACAAGACAGCTCCCCAGGTCAGCAGCGGCACGTAGAATTTACACATCATAATGTCAATACATGTCCACATATATATTGGTCACACAATAAGTTTCAATAGCCCAATAATATTACATCCAGCGCTATCGAAACCCAGTCTCAAAATCAGACCTGACTAAATCAAAGCAGAGTTGACAGTAAGAGTGACATCACATATACACATCTTTCTTTTTTCTTAACCACAAACTGTGAATATTGTCTTGGTTCCAGCTCCTCCCTTATCTGCTGCTGTGGTTGGAGGTGTTGTCGTCCTGCTGCTGCTGCTGCTGCTGCTTCTCTGCACCTCTGGATTCTTCATCTGGAGACGGAGACACAGGGGTGAGCGACAACGTTTGTTGAAGAAGTCATTATATTTTACAACCCCAAAGGTCAAAGGTCAAAGGTCATCTTCCCTGTGACATCATAAAATCATTTGACATTATGACCATATTCTTTATAACTTGGCGGATTTGCAGAGCGCTTTACTGGGTCATTTATTCCTTTCACTTATATCAATGAAATATGTGTAGGAGCCATAAATGTGTTTTTTTAGTTAGCATCTAAAAAAAACTAAATATTTATTTCTCAGAATTGTTTTTTTTTTTGTTTTTTTAATGATCTCATGTGTTTCTCTGTGTTTCAGGCTTCACACCTGCAAACAGTAAGTTTATGAAAAATGAAATATGATCATTTTAATGTGTCTGAACATTAACAGTTATGTCTTTCATATACAGTATGTCTCTATTACAAATAAAACTACTTTTTTCTTTGTCTTTTTTCTGTCTCTAGGTTCAGACCCGTCATGTTCACTGGATTCAGCTTTGGACTGATCACCTTGTCACCGTCACTGTGCAGGTGTGAAGGAGCGCTGCTGTACTGGTACAATAGTATCATAGGTATATATCTTTTTTATTGTTAAACGTTACTGAAGAATATAGAATATAATAAGATTGACTTTATTAATCCCACATTGGGAAAATTCACTTGCCACAGCAGCACATCCCATGATAGGGAATAGAGTAGAATAAAATACGCACACATGCACACACACAACTGGCAGACACAAATACTGTATGTATTTAACTGTGACATTAGGAAACAATGTAAATATCCACATGTTAAATGTCAGTTTTCCTGTGAAACTGTCTTCAATCTGATTGATGTTTAATCATGAATTCCACCAGTCAGACGTCAAAGTTTGACACTTAAAGCAGATATCAGCTTCACGGCCGTTTCGGCTAATGCTGCGTTCAAGGCAGGCTTTTGAAACCGTAAGTTACAGCTTCAAGTCACAACTACGACTTGGTAGCGTTCCAGGTAACCCACTCGTGTTTTTACCATCCTGTTGTCTGTGAAAGTTCCCTATAACGGCCACTCGTAACTTCCGACCCGTGAACTCGTACCAGATCGAACTGGTATGACTTCACAGGAAGGAAAAACACAAAGTACGAGTTTCTTTGAACGCACCATGAGTTAGCAGCCCCCGCCCTTGTCAGGCATCAATTGGTCCTCGTGCTACGTCACCACATTCACGCGCATCCCTTGGCTGCACACACAGCCCTTCATGCCGTTCTCTCTCCTCATTGGATAACACTTGTATCCCACAAGGAAAATTTTCTCCTCGGGTTACAGCAGAGCAGAGTGACGGAGAGACTCGTGTTTAGGCTGAAATACTTCATGTAAGTGATTGCTGACGGAAAATAGGACTATTTAGGACTTATATTAACAAAAACATTCCACTGATATCTGCTTTAACCAGTTAATAGTTAATGTTGATCATCTGTGTTGATGTAGCTACTTGGTTTTGATTGTTTTTTCGTTTCTGTCCCTGTTAATTTTTAATTTTTAAATGGAGTTAAAACTCTGAATGTGTTTATGTGTCATTGATTGATTAATTTCTTATGAATGAAAAGGTCTGATGCTTAATATCTGTTAGAGGCCTGATAAAGAAGTTCTCCTCAGTGTGTGTTCAGGTTGGAGAAGTTAGAACCACAGATAACATCACATCAACTTCTGCCCTTGTTGAATGGTCTCATCCCTGAATATATTCCTCTTGACTTGTAGATATGAAGCCTGGTTAAGGGTTAAATACACTTTATATTTTCATCCATGAAGTCAATTTAACATCTTCATCCAGAGTTCATATAAACACACTTTATCAGTTGGGACACAAACAATAAAACCTTGTGTAAGGTGTCAGTCTGAGCTCAGTGGATCATTGTGTTTTTCCTCGTGTGGCCACTAGAGAGCGACATAATCCTCAAAGTGAGACAGCTCTTCACTTTTACTGTTCACTGACTGAAGCAAGATCTGTCTTTGACCTACATTTAAAAGTGCAATGAAATAAAGGCACCCTATGACTTTTTTTTATAGGTTTACCAGTTTTGATTTTAAGGAAATTTTATCTGATAATAATTTTATGAGAGAAAAAACAGCGTCAGTCAGAAGAATCCTGTTAATGGAAAAAGCAAAACAGTTTATCTGAAATACCACAGCGGGTATATCTCTGGTGTTATACAGAGATGAGAAATCATACATAACACAAAATAAAATCTAGAAAGTCAATGTGGATGTTGAATGTTACTCATCAATCAGGAAGGTAGACGACCTATTTTACAAGACATGTCACATTATTACATTAGAACCTACAACCTCCACATTATCTAAAAAGTAAAGCTGCACTGAGCCTTTAAAGTCAGTTCTCTTTGAGCCTCCAGGATTTAGAATAAAATTAAAATTCTCCGTTTCCAGTGGTACTCCATTGTTTTTCTGGATTCTTCATTACAGCTTTGAGTTAATTCATTTAATCATCGTCACAGAGGTTTTCCTGTCCTCCTGTCTACTTAACGTGTGCACGGTGGTACAGTGGGTCGGCACATCAAGAAGATTCTGGCATGGGTGCAGATCCCGGGGGGGACGGGGGGGGACATGTCCCCCAATTTCTGAAAAACATGAATTGTCCCCCCCAATAAAAATACCCCAAACTAATCAAAATAGAATAAATGTATTTTCAGACTTCACATTCTTCACATCTAAAAAGAAATGATTGAAATGGTGAAACAAATAATGTTTGACAAATATATGTCTGACTCCACATCCCATCTCTGGTCTCTGGTCTCCTCCACTACGATGCAGATGAACGGGTAGTTTCTTACTCAGACGCTGATGACATCAGCAGGCTTTAAAGAAACGACCCGCTCAATCTTAGAGCTTCATATTTTGATTTTCATCCATATCAATTAATCATGCATAAAGTTCCATACACTGGGAGAAAAGGAAGATGGTGAGAAGAACTGGGGATCTGGGAGGGTCGGATGGAGGCGATAGATAAGAACATGAGTAGATATTATATGTCCGAGACCCTTTAAGTTATAATTTACTACTATAACAGCAGTGATGCGGTTGTTGGCTGTTTAGGACAAATAAACAAGAAAGGTTCAAGCACAATAAATGATTCCCTGTAACAACATCTCTGTCCCGTCTGAGGGATCCCTCCTCTGTTGCTCACCCTGAGGTTTCTCCTGGTTTTCCCTGTTAAAAGGGTTTTCCATGGAGTTTTTCCTCAGTGGTGTGAGGGTCTAAGGACAGAGGATGTTGTTATGATGGGATGTAAAGCCCTTTGAGACAAACTGGTGGTAAAAACGGACTATACTAATAATATATTTGCCTTGCCTGTGCAGTACTTTTTGAATGATATGCCGAGACTTTGCAGAGTTGTGATTTATGGCGGCATAGTATGAGTTGCATACAGGTAAAAAAAAAAAATCACTTTTGTGTCCCCCCTCCCCCCAATCCTGGCATCAGATCTGCAGCCTTGGATTCTGGGTTGGATTCCCGGAGCTCGACTGAGAGTTGGTGGTTTCCCTCCGGTCCGGGAAGGAGAGCTGCATGCTGGGTAGATCGGCTCTTAGGGGCTCACGCTGTGTAGTGAGGTTATTAGCTGTAGGATTACACCCGTGACCCTGACCAGATGAGTGGTGGCTAATAGCTGGGTGTCTGCTGCTGCACGGCCCAGCTGTCACTGAGCTTCAGCTGCTGAAGCAACCACTCCAACGGCTCCAACGACTCCAACAGCTTCAAGTTCAGGCTTCACGTTCACGCTGCATCTCCACTGGAGCTTCGGGAGGTTTTTAGGTTGAACACACGAAACTGAGGCCTCTTCATCTGGAGGCAAACATGAACTGTCCTGCTTTTAAAAGGCGGCTTTTCATTTGTAGTGTTTTTAATGTCGACATTAAAGCTGTACAGGAAAGAAAAGTGAATTTGAGCCACTGTGGGTCTTAACATCAGTGTAATAACTCATCTATCAGATGATGGAGCCCAAACTTTGTGTAAAATTCTCAAATGTCTGAGACAACACACACCGAGCTCGGTCTCGCCCCAAACACTGAATGTCCCGCCCGCCCCGTCGAAAAACGACCAATCAAATTTGTTTTCCTTACTCGGGTAAACTGGTGAAAACTCGGCGCAACAAACAGGACAAACGGCCGTTTCTGAACAACACCTTTAAAAAAGATCTGAAACATCACACGCAGCAACATTAAAGCTAAGGTGAGCAGATAGATAGATAGATAGATAGATAGATAGATAGATAGATAGATAGATAGATAGATAGATAGATAGATAGATAGATAGATAGATAGATAGATAGATAGATAGATAGATAGTATAAGAATATAAAGGATGGATCAGTGGTAATTAAAGTTGCAACGTGCAGCTGCTGATTCAGGTTTTTGTGTTGTGTTGTGTAGTGAAGTGCAGAGCAAACACAGAAACAATGAATGTTTTCTTCATTTCACACTCTGAGAAACAACTTCTTCTTGTTCCCGGGGAAGAGGACAGATGTCAGACTCTCCCAGACAAACACACACACCGACTCTGAATCAATCAACATCAATATCAACATCAACATCAACATCAACATCCTCCTCGTCTCCTCGTCACTGGGTGAAGTCGACTTCAAGTTCACACGTTCTCCAGGCGTCTGCAGCCGGCTGCTCATTTAGTCCAGAGGAGCTGCTCTGACCCCCGAGCCCCCGACCCCCCCGACCCCGAGCCCCGATTGTCCCCATGCAAATCAGGGGGGGGGGGCAATTCATCGTCGCACAATTCGATTAGACATCTGCATATTGAGCATCTGCACCCCTAGAAAATCTGCCAATACCTCCCCCACCCCCTTCTTCTGTGGCCCCCCACGACCCCCGGGGCAGCCTGTGTCCCTGCCCCCCCCCCCCCCCCCCCTGCCCCCCCTGCCCCTCCTGCCCCTCCTGCCCCCTCCTGCCCCCCCTGCCCCCCCCCTGCCCCTCCTGCCCCTCCTGCCCCCCCAGCCCCCCCCCCTGCCCCTCCTGACCCTGTCAGGCCGGCTACAATACCTGCCCCCGCCCCACAGACGGGACGAGTGGAGTTCAAGGTAAATGTCCCTTTCTCTGGTCCGTCTGCAGGCTGCCCCCCCCCCCCCCCCCAACCCCCCTGGCCCCCCCGCCCCCCCCCCGGCCTCTGTCCGATAATCACATGCACCGCTCTTTTTTTTCATACTTTCTCACACACACACACACATTTTCTCTAGAAGACATGACTTTGCCTTTAAACATGGAGGCTGTGTGGGAAGAGATTTGTACATATGGGAACTAATTCAAATGTATGGAGAGAATTTAAATGGAAGGTAGTCATGAGGTTCTTTCAGACACCTGAAATTACAGCTAAATTTAGCACCACACACTCAAATAAATGCTGGAGAAACTGTGGCCACACGTTGGTAATCAGACCCACATACTCTATAGCATTCTGGAAGGAAGTGTTTGAAACACTTTGGTGGAAATATTACAATGGACCCAATGGTAACTAACCCTACTAGGTCTGTTACCAAGAGGGATGGAAGGAAGAGCTCCAACATATGTGGACTGAAAAAATAAAGGAAATATATCAAATGGAACAAATAACATATTCCTTGAGGCTCCAAAAACATATATTCACTAGAAGGTGGAGCCCTGCTATGGGTATACTGATATAATGTTATTTCTTTTATTCCATCTTGTTTTATTCTATTTTATTTTATATTTTTCTTTTTCACTGTAGTCTCTATAACTGTTACCTTGTGTATGAAACAGAAGATGTGATGATTAGGATTCTGTAAATGATTTTGAATGAAACTTAAATAAAAATTAAGTTTAAAAATAAAAAAGGAGGCTGTTCTTTCTCTGGAGCGTTTCCATTGTGACCTCTCTGACCAGCCGCTCTCATTCATCCAGACGTCGCTGCCACTCACACCGTTTCCCTCCTTTTTTCATCATCGCTCTCATTGATTCATCAGACTCTTTCAGCGCTGGGAAGAGAGGGAGAACATGTCAAGAAGTTTAAAGCAACATGTGTTGAACCTTAGTTACCACACACACACAACACAGAGCTGAGAGGTGACACCATCAACTCACACAGTCCCAGATTCAGGTTTCATTTTAATTAAACTGCACGTTTCAAAAAGAAAACTGTGGTTTGTCTGAAAGAATATTTGAAAACTTTAGCAGAGAAACACAACATCTTTAATATATGTAAGAACATTATCTAACATACAGCTTTATTTACATTTTTCTGTTACACTTCAACCCTGAAAATCCACTGGATGCTCCTCACAGTTCGTCCTCGTCCTCAGTTCTGCAGCTCCACCTCGTGTCTCTCAGGTGTCACATCACATCTGGCAGGTCAATAAGAGCTCGGTGTGATTCATCTGTATCAGCTCTGCACAGGAGAAAAGAAAGAAAGGTGCATTTAAATGAAAGCAGTAAAGCTGCTGAGGACGAGAGTCTCAGTGTTTCTGCTGGGATGTATCGGCCTAGAAATAAGCAACATGTAACTTTTGTATCGGCTCATTTTCTGCAGCTGAAGTCACATGAAAACAGAAAGTGATCTGAGAATCTTTCTCTCTAACTTAAAGGGAACATGCAGACGATTAAACACAAACAGCAGCAGTGACGACTACCTAACGAGGCCGTCAGACAGATGTTTTCTGATCGGTGTGAGCAGCAAACAGCTGGGACTCAGGACTTTACCTGTTAGAACGCCGTAGAATTCTGTACATTTTTGTCCAATGCACCTAAGAAATTTACATCCAAAGTTTATTTGAAGCTGTGCTTGAACTGTTTGGAGGAGGTGCATCATCTTGGCCTCTTTTTAAAGATAACATTCTCACTTTTATCCCTGTCTGTCACAATTTCTCTAAGTGCTACTGGCACCTAGTAATAGTTTAATTACACTTAATTACACTGAAACAATAGGATTTTGTGTTTTTTTTAACAGTGTCACAGTGAGTTAAAATCATCGAGCTGAGACAGTGAAGGTTCAAGGTTGTGCAGGTATCACGGATCTCCCAGCAGCCACTGCAGCCACCTGAGCTTCCTGAAACATCACAGTGTTGACCTCACAGTAAAACTCACTCTCTTTATTGGAGCTCTTCACGTTTCTACTCTATTTATCATCTCGTGATAAAGATGCAGCTACTGACTCTTCTGCGTTTCCCCAGCGCTCAGAGAACAGACTTGGACTTGTTCCATCCACCTGTTGGCTGCACTTCAGAGAAACCTCCACATCAGCGTCTAGAAGAGACAAGAACATCAGCAGCTCAGGTTTAAACCTAGAATCTGTCTGTTAACACACACAGACATAAATATATAAGAAACACACACATGCAGCAGGTGTGTGTGTGTGTGTGTTTAAGCGTCGATGTGTTTTCCTCGCTGCACGTGTGTGCGACCGATCACTTTGAACCTCGTCTCTCTGAGTCTTGGCAGGAAGTGAGTGTCAGCAGCTCGTGGTCATAAACTGCTCTTGGTGACTCCCAGAATGCAGTGGGGGGGGAGAGGACAGAGAGGACAGAGCAGCTCTGTGTCAGCTCTGCTCCGTGGCACGGGATGTGAGGAGATCGCCGGGAATGTCAATAATCGCTCGATCCGAGGACGAGCTGCCGGCCGCTCTCACAGCAACACAGCAACCTGAATATTAACTCTGCAGCGATTAAAACACAAAACATGGCTTTTACCTTTCAAAATAAAGCTCCAACACCTGTTCAGATGATTCTCCTCTGTCTCTTTAACAGGGAAGTAACTAGAAGATCACATGACCAAGTCTGAGCTATGGATCATTTAGTTATGACTAAATACAATGTGAAAAATCCAAATGTAAAGACATTTTTCTGCAGCATGTTACCTGACACAGAGGGGAAACCGAGGCTGGGTTTATTCTTTCATGCACAAGGTTTATATTTGATGTAAAGTCTTTGATTTTTTCCAGCATCACATGTGTTGCACTACATGGTCTGATTGTATCGTGCTGCAGCTTCTGGATTAACCTTCAGATATTTCTCTGTAATTTCTATTTCTCGGTGCTTTGACTGATTCTCAGCTCTGTGTTGTTTTACTCACGGTGTTTTACAGCTGTGATCACAGTCAAGTTTCAGTGGAGACGTCCCAGATGTCAGTTTCTGAAAAAGAGAAAGAAGCGTCAGGAAACACAACCACATGTCTGGTGTCTGTGTGGCCACTACACTGTCTGACACTCAGTCACATTATACACAACCTCCATTAGACATTAGAACCAGAAATTCATAAGTTTTGACCATTTGAACTGGCATAAGCTTCCTGTGAGACTTCCAACTAGTTAACAAATCCAATGTCATTATCCTAGTGCAAGGTGTCCACTGGAAGTGATGTGTGTGAGTAAAATACCTGCAGGGTTAGAAAACATGGCCCGAACCAGCAAACCCACAAAAAATCTAAATTGACCTGCAGAAAATCTAAACAACTGCACTTTATCAGTCAATTAAAACAAGTTAATTATATCCTATTGAAACATATTGGAACATAATTTGCTCTTAGTTTGTTTCAGCTTTTGCCTTTTTTTTTTTTCATTTCACATCTGGAAGAAATTTGAGAGTGTCATGTAAAAGTTTGGACACTCCTGGTCAAACTTTCTGTTAACGTGAACAGTTCAGCAAGTGGAAGATGAAATTATCTCCAAAAGTGAAACATGAAACACTCTTTTGCAATATTTTAAGCAACATCAGTTGTATTTTATTTTAGTTTTCTACAGTGTCAGAGTGAAAAAGGGAAACAAAGCAGCAGCTCTCAGAGAACTTTGACCAAGGTATCAGACAAGATATTTACTATTTACACACTGGGATAGTTTACAAAGGGAGAAGCTACTAGCTACTAACTATGCAGAGGGCCCAAACCTTTACTGAGGGCCTTTTTCCTTTTCTGTCTTTTTGAAAATGTAAAATATATATAGTTTAAAATGTAAAGGGAATGTGTCATCTGTAACGGAGATCATTTCATCTTCCACTTGCTGAACTGTTCACTTCACATTAACAGACATTTTAACCAGGGATGTCCAGACCTTTACATGCCACTGTATATGTCATTCATAAAATTGTCAGATAATATTTAAAGTGAATTATGAAACTTGCATCAGGCCGGTGGTTTGTAACATTTTCTTATCAAATAATGAACAGTCTGTCATGTAAAGTTGAGAGAAGCTTTTACAGTTCATCAATCAAGACATTTTCTTGATTTCCATGTAGGAAATTGTTGTTTTTTTCCTCTTTAACACTTGATCCACCTTAAATGAAGTTGATTGAGTTGTCAGAATGACTGTCTGTTCATTTTCTGGGCCGTGGCCGTGGCCGGCGCTCGGGGCTCAGCGTTCTCCCATCGGGGTATATTTGTAGCTACAACACAATGTTCAAAAGCCTTTGTCCCTCATCCTATTGCTGTGATCTGCGTCTCGGGGCTCGTGGACAAAAGGTGTCAAACGGAGCGTTGGACTTGTCCTGCCATGTCCTCCAGAGGCTGCTGCTAATCCTATTACACTGCTCTCCCTCCATCCCTGCAACTATTAACGCCTATGGGGCCCTGTGTGTGTGTGTGTGTTTACTCTGGGTGTATATGTATGTGTGTGTGTGTTCTTGTGTGTGTAATTGCATTGTAAGCGACTTCTTATCCACGTTGTCATAATGTGTTATCCAGTGATGCGGCTGGAGGTTTGCCGTCTTGTCGCTTCGCTACGGGGCAGGTGGACATTTCAATCTGCTGCTGCTGCTGCTGCTGCTGCTGCTGCTGCTGCTGCTGCTGCTGCTGCTGCTGCTGCGTCCGCCAGCGGAGACGATCACACTGATGTTCACATCTGGAACATCTGAGGTTTAATGAGCTAAGAAACATTACCGTACACAGAATAGAGCCATGAAATACAAGAATAATAGGTTTTCCACGTGTCTGCTGCCATATACGGGGTGCAGGTCAAGTTAGTTGGACTTATAATAATGAACTATGAATTAAAAACATAGTATGGTACAAAGCTATAAAGAGGATTGATTAATTAGGCTTTGATTGCAACTGTAGTACTGTTTACTTATTTGTTTATTTCATTTTTTTGGCTTCATATGTTAATTATTGGATGCTTGTTTCTTTCTGTGACTCTGAAATCATGAAGAGCTCTAATGGTTTTACTGAAATAATGACGTAAAGTGGAGGCTGGATAGCTTCAGCCTGCACCTTGTTGATCTATATATGAACTAGTTGAACTAAGGATTGTATTATGAAAGGTTGACTGATTGTGATTGATGCTCAACTTTAAATTATTGTGCACAAGATCAAATAAACAAACTACTAAGGTTAAACTTCTGAGAGTGGACAAATGTTTTTCTTTAAGTCTCTATATCCATATGAAAACTGTTTTGACAGTATCATTAGGAGTAATAGACTAAGATCTGTCCTACAGTCTTAGAATAATGACTAAAAAAGTTAAATATAAATATAAGGCAGGTTTCCATGTGTGTGAATCTTTACTCCTCAGCTGTCGACACAATCAGCTCCAAAACCATCAACAGTTCATCAGTATTCATGGTAACGTCACGTCACACCAACCAGCAGCCACCTGTGACTTCAGCCTAGTAATACCTGAAGATGAAATAATAAAATAATCAATCCCGTATAGTTTATATAGATTCTTACCTAAAAATTAAGATCAAGACGTTGACACATGTTGAGATCAACCTGTAGCAATGAACAGTGGGAAATAACGATTAACACCAACAGCGACTTGATTCATTTCTTCATTAAACCTATACTGGCTCTAATTAAATTATAAACTAAAGAGATAATGCATATAACACATACAGTAGAAACATAAACAAAATGTTAAAAACTGTCCTGTGTTTTTTTTTTGTTACTGCTCATCAAAGATTCATTATGTTTAGTTCTGCTGATCACAGAAGGACTCGTCTGTGTGAACTGTGATCAGAGGAAATCAATGGAAAGTAAAGTGATGCTGATCATTCAGTCATATATATACACACAATACTGATATTATACCTGTACAGAGTTAATCACTTCTTTGTATATAATGTCATTACTCTCCACTGAACTGTACCAAAATCTTTCTTTTACAAATATTGCTTTTTATTGCTTTGTATTTATTACCTGTGCTCTTTATTCCTGTCACTGATGTCTGCAGAAATATTGTAAATGTCCCAATAATGTCATAGCTCCCTTGCCCAAGATACATTTCCCCTGATGGGACAAATAAAGTTGATTTGATTTGATTTGATTAGAATAATGGGACGAATAAAGGAATGTCAATATTTCAAACTAAAATCTAAACTTTCAGATGTCTCACGTCTCAAATTGATGCATCTTGATACATCAACAGCCACAATGAGAGGTTTAAAGTCTCTGTGTAGCATAAATTATACTGCCCGTCCAAAAATAAAGGTCACCACTTGGATTTAATAAAGCTAACAGGTCAGAGCCTCTTATTGGATAATTACTGCATAGATGATGATGTTTCAGCTGGTAACAACTTATCTAACCCTAACGGATGCAGTCTCATCTCTAAACAACCATGTCTGAAGACTCATCCTGTGGTCGTGGAGAAGATGTTCATCTGTTTCAGACAGAAGGGTCAAAGTATCGGCATCAAGCAGATAAAACATAAGGAGATTGTTGAGACTAAAGCTGGGTTAAGAACTGTCCAACGTATTATTACAAACAGGAAGGACAGTGAGGAACCATCATCTTCAATGTGACCACAGAGTCCAGACCTTCACCCACCTGAGAACGCAACTCTGGACGGAAATAAATGTTGTGACATTGCAGAAGCTTTATTGAAACGATGCCACAGTGAATGCACGTGGTAATCAAAGCTGAAGGCAGTCTAATGAAATATTAGAGTATTGCTGTGTACTGCTGTGTAGGGCTCGTGGACAAAAGGTACATATATACAGTATATACATATATGTACTTTTGAATGCACATTGCCAGTTGTTCAGTATTTCAGTACTTGTTCTCTAACAAGCTGATTAACCACAAACATCACCAGCACCGTCTGATTTAGTGGTTCAGTCGTCATTGAACCACTAAATGTTGTGGTTCAGTGACAGTTTGTAGACAGTCCTCTCCTCTCCACCATGTTACTGTAGCCGATGTCATATCTGGCCCTCTGCGTTGTGTTTCTCACGGCCTGCCCTAGGTGAGGTTCGATCCCACGATCTCCCGCACCGGAGGCGACGATGCTAACATGCTAACCTCTTCGCCAAGAGGTTGACAACAAATGTTCCCTCTAATTTTCAAAACTCCTGAGCAGAAATTCAACTTCCCTGATGACCTGCTTGAGCGACTGTGAGTGACAGCTTAAAACGTACGTCCACATGCTGGTGCTATGGCCTCACCTCTCCAACTCCACATATCAATACTATTGGCTATTACTATAATGATTAATAACAGATTATTTTGACAACATTACCTAGGCTACTCCATATCTAGGTCAGTTACAGTTAATGATAAAAAAATACTATATTGTTTTGGCAAAATAGAGTTTGCATTTATTGCCATATGAACAATTATGTCAAAAAATAACTAACATCAAGTTGGTGTCATCAACTCTTGGCACAGAAGTATTCTTGATATGAACAGTAATAATAATTCTCAAGCAAAAACTTAAATCGTAGTTGCACTACAGTGTGGAACTTTTTTGTCTTCTGAGCAAAGAGGTGGGGAGCAGTGTGCAATTGCACAGTAAAACACCTTAGAGGGAACAGTGTTGACAACCACTTGGCGGGTTGGTTAGCACGTCTTTTATGGGTGGAGTGAGTGCACATCCGTTACATTACCATGGTGACATCATGAGACCAAGACGACACTTTGATCAAATGGATCAAGTTATTGAGACATTGAGGTTTTTGTTGTGTTATAGCCACCACTGCTTTTCTTTGAGATAAAGAAATGACCGCTGCATCCTTCTACTTAAAAGACCTCATGATAGAACATCACTGCAGCATCAACTTCTTACAGGGAGATTCTTGTCAAATATCCCCAACATTTTGTGAGTAGTGTATATGACCAGATAGTTACTGTAGTACAGGCATTGAGTATTCTGTCATGTATCTTCCTATATGTAGTAACCAGATAGTTATAGTGATTGGTTTAATGAATCCTGTTCCTTAATACCATGTATTGTTGATGTCCTATGACGGCAGCACTAAGAACTGATTATATTATGAGAACTAACGACCTTGTGCCATCGCAAACGTGTGTAGGCTACTGTCTTACAAATGTATATTTATTAATATATCTTTGGTATTTTACCTCATTGTTGCTTTTAAGGTTGCCTTTTATCATCAGGCAGAGGGACTGGTGATGAAAACTAGCTTTTTTTTTAGCTAACTCTGGTGCATTTACATTAGTTTTTTACAATGTTTTATTCATTTACATTGTCCCTTGTCAATAAATGAAACTGAAACTGAATATATATAGGGTTAGGGGGTTAGTGGGTTAGGGTTATATATATATATATATATATATGTGTGTAATGATATTATGAGTAAATGTGTTTTCCCATGTCCTTCAGTCCGTCTCATTGTCTGTCAGCAGGTTTCAGTTTTAAAGGAGCAGTACGAGTCGTTGTCCGCGGCCACACAGACCGACCACATCCTCTTAATCGTCGCGTTTGCGCCGAACATTGACCAGAGTCAATTGCCTGTCAAATGCTCTGCACGATTAGACACCAGTAGGTCTACGGCCTAATGCAGGGGGGGTGGGGGGGGGGCTGGACACTGAGGGGCCCCACTCTCTGAGCCACTGAGCCCCCTTGCCCCCCCCCCCCCCTCCAGTTCAATGTTGCCGTCCAGCGGTGGTGAAAGGAGGCGGAGGAGAGAAAGGAAACCAAACCTTTTCTCACCGCGGCCGTCCAGCTGGCTGTGACCTCTGACCCCCCCGACCCCCCCGACCCTCACTCCTGACCCCTGGACCCGTTCCCACGCCACGCCTTTTTGTGTGTCCACCTCGCCATGGCAACACCTTGGTCACCGCTGCTGCCACGGTAACAGATGGACAGGGGGCTCTGGAAATAACTTCATTCAGCCGCCGCCCGGAGGGTCGGGGCCGAGCACCATGGACAATCTGCCCCTCCACCCCCCCTCTGCCCCCCTCTGCCCCCCCCCCACCTCACACACACACTCACACACACTCTCACTCTCTTTCTCACACACACCCGGCGCCCCCAAACCGACTCTGACACCTCTAACACCCCAATCCTCTTGGACCTGTCCCCTCGGCGGGGGCCGGGGCTGATAGAGCCGTTAACACACTGATCCCAGATCCACTGTGGCGTGTACGCAGCAGCAACACGCCAACAACACGCCAACAACACGCCAACAACACGCTTCTGTTGTCGGCAAAAGAAAAGCACAAAAAAAGCAACAAAAAAGGAAAAGCGAGACCCCAAAGTGGCCGGTGGTTCTGGTTCTGGGCGTCGGAGCGTTAACTGTAATTATCTCTCTACTGCTTTTATTAGCTCCTATTGTTTTCTCACATCCTGCGATGAGAAAAGGGGCTCGGGCGGTGTGTGTGTGTGTGTGTGTGTGTGTGTGTGTGTGTTGGAGAGGGGGGGGTTGTTGTAAAGACACTGAGCTGAGCAGCGGGGGCTCTGTTTGCTAACTCAGAGACAAATGAGGAAGTGAAAAGCTTCAATAAGGTGCAGCAGGAAAATGAACTGCAACAGTTTTGGTGCTAATCAGTAACTAACCTCCAAACAAGGTTGTGTGTGTTTTGTCTCTGTCTTTTTTCTTCTTTCTCTTTTTGTGGGGGGGGGGGGGGGGGGGGGGGGGGGGGGGGGGGGGGGGGGGGGGGGGGCAGCTCTTGGACAGAGACAGTGAATAGATTAAAGAGGGACAGTGTAATTACTGGAGCTGAATGGGGGTCGGAGGAAGAGAGAGGGTTTACACACTTGTCGTCGTCTTTGAAAAGAAAAGAGAAGAGGAGCTCTGATCCCCGGGGGTCTCATCCCCCCCCCCCTCCCCCCAGCCAGAGTAAACAAACAAGTAAACAAACAAAATGGTGGCCACTGACACAGAACTCTCACATCTAAAGGTTATTCATCTCAAACCAGCCGTGGTTTTTATCAATGAAGCAACAAGACAGTTTAGTTTTCTTCAGGTTTTCAAGTTTTGTGTTTTTTTCAAATGTCCCAAATGAGTGTGTGTGTGTGTGTGTGTGTGTGTGTGTGTGTGTGTGTGAGTGTGTTTTAGTTCAACCAAGTGGGCTGACTGGAGAGCAGGTGGGGGGTGAGGGAGGGGGGGCAACAGGCAACCGCCAAAAGACCATTGAGGCAAAATCACACAAGCGAAGCCACTTATTCAATTTTTTGGGGCTTTTTTTCCCCCCTTCCATCCCTCTGTCCCCATCACTCTGCTCTCCTCCACTTTATCTGATGCACTTTACTTCACCACTATGTTCTTGGATTTTGTATTCAGTGTTTTAACTTGTATTTCTTATATTTTTTATCTCTTATATGATCACAATTAGTGCATATTGTATTTATATTGTTATTTATAATGGAGCTCGGAGCTCAGACCAGACCTGGTGAAGCAGCATTTAGCTGTGATGCTGCAACAACTGGAACAAACTACCACTACCAGCAGACCTGAGATCAGCCCCAACTGTCAGCACCTTTACATCCAGGTTAAAAAACATTTCTCTTTTCACGTGCTTAGAGTTTATTTATTTAGCACACAAATTTCAATGGTGCACGGAGGGAACAAAGCCGGTTGGCTCGTACATAAGTTCCACCGCTATAACAAATTACAGCAAGACTAATTCCAATGGCTAACAAATAATCATAGAAAAAAAGAGATAAAGTGTGACATAATCAATGTTATATGAAAAAAACAAATAAGCTTATAGCTGAGCTCTTTTTAAGAACTTTAAACTTTATCTATTTTCTTTTTGCTTTTATTTGCTCTTGCTTTTAACTCTGCTTTTAGTGTTTTGTTTGTTTTTATTCTGTTTTATGCTTCTTTGTTAATGTTTAGTCTTTATGTAAAGCACATTGAGTTGCCTTGGTATGAAATGCGCTGTATAAATAAAGATGTCTTGTCTATAATGATGCATCTCTATGTCTCTATGTGTCTCTACGTTGTTTTTACCTTTATGTGATTCTAGGACCTGCAACACAAACTGCCCTTTGGGACATGAAATAAACTCAACTGAACTGAACTGAACATCCCACTATCTCCCCCTCTAGTTCCACTCACCCCCCCCTCACCCCCTCACCCCCTCACCCCCTCACCCTTCAATCCAACATACACCCCCTCACCCTCTTTTCTCCCCCCTCCCTCCCCTCCCCTCTGCCTCTCGCCCAGTTCATTGTACCAAAGGAGATTTTCTCCATTGAGGCCCAGTCTCTTAGGTAACCCCAGCGCTGCATGAAATGAGGAGAGGGAGAGGGAGAGAGAGAGAGACAGGGAATGAGAGAAAGAGAGAGAAAGAGGGCGTGGAAATGGAGAGAGAGAGAGAAGGAAATGTAAAGGCGGAGGAGGGACGGACGGAGGGACAGAGAGGCTTGAAGAGGGAGAGGGAGAAGGACGAGGATCAGAGGATCAGAGGGAGGAGAGGAGGAGAGGAGGAGAGAGAGAGAGTGGAAGATGGAGAGAAGTAGGACAAGTGCGGTCGTCGACGGCAACGCAGCGACTAAACCTCGACCCAGAACTGAGACTGAGACTTGAGGACGAGTGAAGAGACGACAGGACGACAGGACGTCCGCCACACGGAGAGGACGAGTCCTCGCCGGCCGAGGGAACGAGGGAGCAACTTCATCACGTGAGATCTTTAGGCCCCAAAGGCTCCAAACACCGGTTCACTATGGGCTTTTCTCTTCTTTTCTCTTCTTTTTCTCTTCTTTTCTTTCTTTCTTCTTTTATTTCTTCTCTAACTGATGTGAATGCAGCTTTTACACCTTTTTTTTCTCTTTTTCGTGCACTTTTCAACAGGCCGAGTCTCTGAATGGGCTCAGCAGCCGGTGTGTGTGTGTGTGTGTGTGTGTGCAGCGTCTTTAGGCCTTCAGGCTTCAGGGAGTTTCATCAGGAAAATGGAGCAGAGGGTTTTTGTTTTTGTCTGAAACATTTAACAGAATATAGACGTTGTTTTGAATACTAACAGTCATTAAACATGGCTGTAAACTTTACAGCAAAAGTTTTATCTCTGACTTTTAAAAACTTTTCCTTATGGCCTTCATGTCAAACTGCTGCTCCCTCCCATGCTGCTGTGCAACTCTAATATTTTACAGTTTCAGACTAAAAGACACTTTTAACTGCAGCATTCAACCTTTTTTCTTTCTTTCTCCTCTTTTAAAGAGTGAGGTGGACGTTCTGGCTCTGTGATTTAACTGTAAACTTTGTCCTGAACAGAGACTTTAACTGTAAGGAGAAGGAGAAGGAGAAGGAGAGGAGAGGAGAGGAGAGGAGAGGAGAGGTCTCTCTCCCTCTGAATCGCTGCCATCCTTTGTGGCCATGCTGCTCTGCACCTCAATGGTGGGCACACACACACACACACACACACACACAGCAGCACATGGGGTTCCCATGAATAGGCCGCGGCCGCACCAAAGACCACAGCGTTTGGATACAGACGGACTCCCACAGAAAGAGAAAACGCCTCACAGAGCGAAGCAGATAAAGAGAAAATGTTGCGTAGGGAAAATCAGATTAGAGCCAGTCAGAGCTTTACTTTCTCCTCCTCCTCCTCCTCCTCCTCCTCCTCCTCCTCCTCCTCCTCCTCCTCCTCCTCCTCCTCCTCCAGTTAAATTTACTACCGCTGCTGCTCATGAGTGTGATAATAATGCGCTCCACTGCTGTGCTGAGTTATCATCTCAGGCTTTTGTCCTCTTTGATCCGTGTGACCGTTGGGGGAGCCACTTCTCCTTTTGTAGCGAGGGTCACGTCTCAGGCTCCGTTTGGGCCTGACCCCCCCCCCCCCCCACACACACACACACACCCCCGGTGGTGACCCCTCCGTTCATCATGGTGTCACCCACACACAGGACAGCCATGAGTTAGAGCCTTTCTCTCTCTTCTCTTCTCTTCTCTTCTCTTCTCTGCTTTTCTTTCTCTTTCCTTCCCGCTCATTATTGCGCCGCTCTGTCCCGACCGTCCTTCCCTCCTCCATACAACATACAACCAACCTGATCCAAGCTGGGGGTCGAACGCTGCTGCTATGAAACCGAGCCTCAGCCAGTCAGCGGAGCGGATGGAAGTTGATGTTTTGGGATGAAAAAAAACCCTCTAAACTATTCGCACACTCTGGTTTGTTTTCCTGTGAGTTTCCTGGAGCTGAACTCACCTGATGATGATGATGATGATGATGATGATGATGAAGATGATCCAGAGGTCCGGAGCTGATTGTCCAAACGCAATTCTTGCGTCTGCCTTTGTGAAACCAGGAGTTGTGGATGGACATCACGCCCCTGACCTCTGAACCCCGGCGAGGGACCGACCACCGCTGCTGAGAGACAAACACACAGAGACACAGTGAATAGAGGAGAGTGTGTGTTTATGTAAATCTAAATCCTCTAAGAACTCGCTTGACACTTTTGGACATTAGCTCAACTTTTCCTTTTTCTTTTTTTCCACTTCCAGTCGGGCCTGTGAGAAGTTCGACTTGTACCAGAGCAGCATGATCTGTAGTGAAAAGTCATTTCTGCTCTTTTTCTTTTTTTAAAATAATCTTACATTTGCAGGCCAGTCATGGTTTACGAGACCAGCTGGTGAATAATTAATATCATCATTGGTTTGAGAAGTAATGGCGACCAAGCAGAGACAGCAGGTGGACGGCGGCCAAATGGGAAGTGAAGAGGAAGTCACTTCATTTATTATTTGGCAATTCACACACACACACACACACAAACTAGCCGGCGCGTCTAAATCTTAAAGAACGCAACCTCACAAACATTTTTATGCAAAATCTAATGATTTTCCCCCCAAAAAAAGGCAAACGGACTTTATTTTATTACACTCATGTGCAAATGTGAGTTTCAACAGGCTGATCCAACTGGCTACATGCACCTGCCACTCATTTTTGTGCTTTTTCTTTTTTTTTCTGTATATTTTTCCCTCTTAGATGCGAAGCCTCATGCTCGTCCATGCAGGCGATCGGGGGGTGTCCCATTTTGGTAAAGCATGGGGGGGTGTGTGGGAGTGTGTGGGGGGGTTAGAGTCTGTCTGTGCAGCAGAAAGGCCTGAATAGCTCTCACCACGGTAAGTACAGTTGAATGTGTCCGGTTCGCACTTCAGCGCCGGCGTCTAGAGAGAGAGCGAGTCCTGCTAAACCTGCTGTGGAAGGAGAGAGAGAGAGAAAGGAGAATGAATGAGAGGAGGGAGGTGTGTGTGTGTGTGTGCATGTGTGTGTGTGTGTGTGTGTATTTGCCTGCCTCTGTGTGTGTTTTCCTGTGTTTGACAAAGTTCAGGGGGCCTGCAGACTTAGAGACAGAAAGGAGGGATAGAAATGAGAGAAAGTAAAGGATTTGAATGCAGTGAAATGAGAGAAAGAGAGAGGGAGCGATGGATGGATGGATGGATGTGGTGTAAATTGGTGAGATTTATAGATTGAAGCTGCAGGAAGCGACGACTGAGTCTGGGAAATATTATGTATAGAGAAAGAGAAAGAGAAAGAGAAAGAGGGAGGGAGAGAGGGAGGGAGGGAGATGAAGAGCGAGGCTGCATTAATATGCTAATGGGCTGAGTGAATGCACAACAGGCCCACTGACCAGGCTAATCACTGGTGGACACACACTGAGGCTAATCCCTCACACACACACACACACACACACACACACACACACACACACACACACACACACACACACACACACACACACACACACACACACATGCAGAGCAGGTTGAAATGTTTACACAGTGACATATTTTGTGTGGATTTGAGATGAAACAGCGAGTGTGTGTGTGTGTGTGAGTGAGTTAACGTGTTTACTTTCAGTGATTAATGTTTATATCTTGTGTTATTGTGTGTTTTAGTTTTTAAATCTTATTCCTTGGAAATCCACGGTGCAGCAGCAGCAACACACTGACACACAGGAGGGAAATTAAAGCTTCAGAGCTTTAATTTCCCTCCTGTGTAATACATAATACAAGATGTCAGTTTCTCCCAACAGCTGCTTTGATGTGTATCACACAGTGTGATGTGTGTGTGTGTGGTAATGTTGATATTGTTGTATATTATGATCATATTACAGGTACAACTTATGCAAACTGTGAAATAATAAAAAATAAAAAATAAAAAACCAGTGATGCTGTTTTGCTGTGTTTCTTTCTCAGGAGCTACAGGTACATCTAAACTGTTAAAAAGATGAAATGTCTGAACTGTCTCTTTATGAGACAGTTTGCATGTGCATTTTTTTTAAAGATTGAACATCATGTGGAGTAATGTCTACTTGTGTAATACAAACACAAAATGTTATGTTTTACTAAAGTTGTCAGAATCCTTAATTAAAGAGTAATTTAACCAATGAAATGCAATTTTTAACAGATAGACTCCAATAATATAAAATAAATAACTGAAATACTAAATAACTAAAAACACTATGACTATTTTTAAAGTAGACATGACTAATAATAACTTGTCTCTGCTGATGTTTCCTCTTTAGTAAAAATTGTTGTGAAATTCACAACAGTGGCTGCAAGGCAAGAAAAATCCATATAAGTTTTAAATTGCAAAGTAGCTGGAAGTGGGCGACCTGAAGTCAAATATCTTTGTTAAAAATTAAAAAAGCAAAAAAACTGGGATGAAATTATGCACTTGCAGTGAATTCCATACAATTTGGGGTGAATTAGTTTTATGTAATGCCACTTCAGCCCACTTGAGGGGGATAAAGCATCAGAAACAATCAGATTTCCACCACTGTAGGTGGAGGGAAGAACCTGTCAAGTCATGACCCTAAGGCTGAGGTCAGAGGGTTTTTGGTGCTGCAGACCTCTGGGACTCTGGAACTGATTGTTTTACCTAATTAAGTTATATTATATAGAGACAAACGTAATGATCAAGGCAGCAGCAGCACAGCAGCATTCATTAAGAAAAGCACACAGTGAATGCACGTTACCATAGCTGGTAATTTTTTGTTTTTTGTAACTGAGAATTACCATCGTTGGTATTACATCTGCCACTGTTGCCACTTTCATGTTTTATCTTTATTATTACTTTATTTATTATTATCAATACCATGAATAATCATGCTGCTATGAGCACTTTGCACTTTGTCCACCACACATACAGTTACTGTACTGATACTGTAGGTGTCCACCACACATACACAGTATATAACAATCAACATCTTGCTGCTATAAGCACTTTGCCTGGTGCAACCATCTTTTCATTTTTTCCCCTTTAAATGATTAATGTAATTGCACACTGTCCCTTATTAAACTAATAAACTAAACTAAACTAAACTAAACTAAACTAAACTAAACTAATGATGTCATTATTTTGTGGTCAACAGCAGCTGTTTTTCTAATATCCGAATTATCACCAAACAGATAGTTCACAATTAATTTTGAAAGATCTTAAAATATTAGAATAATTTAAAATGCAGCTGTTACATTCACTTGTATCAGCCCAAGAAAAAATAAACTTCAGGTTCAAAGTCTTGGGCCTTTAAAGAAGAGTTAATACGAAATGTCCTCTCAGCTCCAGACAGGTTGAATATGAACATATCAGATGTTGATGCAAAATAGATCTGATAAAATTCTTCTGTTTTGATTATTATTATAATCCAGATTAGTTATGCAGTTAATTACAGATGTGACCTCCTCTGTCTAACCTTCCTGTAAACTGACAGTAAAACACAGTAGCACACTACTACACTGCCAGGTACCAGTGGAGCTCTGTGATGCAGAGTTAAAAGCTCTTGAGCTTCTCAGGGTGTCCCATTTCACATATGAAATTACAAATATTTTAATGATTTTAATACCTTTTCTATATGTGAATAAAGATGATGATGATGATGATGATGATGATGATGACGACACAGTTATTACTGTAGGAGACAAAATATATTTTGCCTGTTTCTTTACATAGGTTTAACATCATTGTGTTGACACATTTCATTTTCGATTTATTTCATTCATGGTATGTACATTCTCACATAGTTGCACATATACATTGTGTACACATTTTCACCATGAATGAAAAGGAGCAGGATGAAGAAAACTTATAGTACCTGCCCCTCTCTGTTGTTATAATTACACTGGCTTACTTCAACACCAATATTATTCTCTGTTTCAAAATATTAAAGATGATGAAACACATTAAGGGGGTTAGGGTTATTTTCTTTTACTCATTGTGTGTGGTGGTGGCGGGAGTTTTGAACACAAAGGAAACACAAAGAGAACTATATTTCTTGTTGACCGCCATTTCACCGTTATCATTATTGTTATTTATTTAAAGCCACCTAGTAGTATTTTTCCCTTTTTGTTATAACTGCTTGGCTCCTTTTTAAAAAAAATGTTTTTGCTGTAATAAGCACTTTAACTGATCATAGACCTTTTGTATCTTTGGACGCGTCACAATAGTAGTGGCTGAAGTTTTGAAAGACAGCTGCAACAATCACCATGAACCACCTGCTGTCAGTGAGACCAACTTTGCTGATTAATTAAAATGATAAAAGAAAAAAAAAAGAAATCTGTGTTTTGTCTTGTGCAAATAACCAGACTGAATCAGGACGATCTAAATTATTACATAATAAAGACACATGTATATTTGTGAAATGTGTGTATATATTGTCACAAAGAAATAAAAGAAGGCTCTTACCATTGTGTTTTACAGAAGATTACTTCATATACCCAGGTAGTTGCTGCTCCTGGAAGAACAGAAAAATATATAATAAGTTGTTAATTTCAACATAAAAGACAAAGAGGTCACATATGGGACAGTAAAACGCTACTTTGTTTCCCGGTGCAGCAGCTTCATGAATATTTTGCCTGTTTCTTTACATCATTACGTTGACACATTAAGGGTGTGTGGATATTTTTCTTTTGCTTATTGTGTGTGGTGGCGGGAGTTTTGAAGAAATCTGTGTTTTGTCTTGTGCAAATAACCAGACTGAATCAGGACGATCTAAATTATTACATAATAAAAACACATGTATATTTGTGAAAGTGTATTGTCACAAAGAAATAAAAGAAGGCTCTTACCATTGTGTTTACAGAAGATTACTTCATATACCTCTTCCAGACAGTCTGCACTGCTGCTCCTGGAAGAAAATGAAAAATAAATAATACATTGTTAATTAATTTCAACATAAAAGACAAAGAGGTCACATATGAGACAGTAAAAGCTGCTTTATTTCCCGCTGCAGCAGCTTGGTGTCCTCCAATAACCTCTGCAGCGACCTGACACACTGAGCTGAACTCGTCTTGACCTCTTGACCTCTTGCACTGGATGTGTGTGTCTCCCTCACTCACACACTCAGTGACATGTGAGGCGAGACACACAGACTCTCTCACACACACACACACACACACACACACACACACACACACACACACACACACACACAGAGAGAGACACAACAACTCCTCTTCTCCTTCTCCTGCCTTCAGGAGCAGAGCTGCACTGTTTCGCAGTGATTCGCAGCCAATGTTGGAGCGCACTAAGCCAAATCCTCCACCATCATCATGTTTTCATCCTTGCAGGGGGAGGGAGGGTTGACTACGAGGCAAAGTGGGGGGAGAGAGACACACACACACACACATACACACATACACATACACGGGGCCTAGTCGCCACATCTTTTCATGAGAAGAAGCTGTGCCGCTAAACCGTCAGTAACCCGAATTTATTTGCACTTAATATATATTTAGAACAACCAGCTAATGTGTGAATAGCGGACTGAGGTAGCGGGGTAACGGGCTGCGCTGAACGGGTTTGTTTTCGCTTCTGTAGCTCTGCTCCGATGCACACTAGCTTGGCTAACTAGCTTGGCTAACTAGCTTGCTAGCCAGCCAGCTAAGTTAGTTGGGTTAGGTGGCTAACAGTTAGCTGTAGACTTAGCCGAGACTTGGCTTCATATTTATTTATTTATTACCACGGAATGAAAACTACACGTATCCGTTTGCGTTTTTTAATATCGTGTCGAGATGCGTAGTTACAGTTTGACTTTACACCCAGTTTACGGTTGTTGAGTCAAGACGCTTAGCTTAGCTTAGCAACTGTTAGCTGGCCGTTGCTAACGTTAGCTTAGCTTCCAGAGACGTTGGTGGTTTGTTGCCATCTGTCTGGGCTCCATCTAAACACTGGGAATGGGACGTTTCTTTTTAATTACAGCGTTCAACCAAAGAAAGATCAGTCGGTGTTTTTTGTTAGTGTAGTGTTTCTTAATTATTCAATTTAAAAACATGTATTTTTCTGTCCTCCGTGAGGAATCAGAGCTAGTCAGTCCTGGCATCAGCTGACGAAACTAACTGCTATAACGTTAACATCAAATGCCAAAAAAAAAAAAAAAAAAAGCATTTTCAATTACAGATTTATTTCTCCTGACAGCCAGACAGGAAGCCCTCAGCTTTGTAATGTAACTGAGTGTTGTCTACTTACTATCGTTATGTGTTAACATTGTTAGCAGCAGAGAGCTATTCACTGTGCCACTACATTATCTTTGCTCACAGCTCTCTCTTTTTTTCTTTTCTTTTTTTTTTTCTTGTGCTGGAATTTCAGACCCGTTTTTGGTTTCCCAAAACGACTCGGGCCCGGGCCTCAGTCCGCGGTCTAGAGTTTGATAGCGGGCTGAGAGAGAGACGGAAGACCGACGGTGTAGCAGCTGCCAGCCAGCCACCATCATGGGCGACAGCAGAGGTGAGAAAACTACTCTAACAGGTTTAATTTCAACAGCTGTGGTGCTTAGAAATAAAACATAATACTGGTGAGTGACTGATTTAACTGCTAACTTTACATATTGGAGTTGTACATTTGTGATTATGTCTGCTGTAGAGTCAGAGTCAGGCCTATGAAATATGATGTAACATAAACAAGCTGAAGTCTTTACTGAAATTACAGTAAATTGAAGCCTTTTAAATCTCAGTGAGTAAACTTGACCTATAACCCCCTTGACTTGACTTACAAAGCAAATAGGCTACTCATTTGAAATAAATCCATCAGGGTCAGTTATCCAGATTTCCATCCTACCAAACAGAGTGGATTTTTTTAAAATATAATGTTGAGATTTTGAAATGTAAGTGTTTTATCTTTGTCTCATGTCAACCATTATACCCAGTTGTACAGTAAAGTTGCATGTGCTGTAATGGATTTAAATTGTGCATGATAAAAGCACAAACTCCATGAAGGACTTGTCACTGTGACAGTTTTTCAGTTTCTTAGTGTCCTCTAAGGAAAATAGAGATGTCACAGACAGTTTCGCTGTTGCACCACTATGCAAGGAAATTAATGGCAAACCAGTGTGGGTGAAATGCCGAACTTGTTTGGCCACACACACAGGACTCTGCACTCTCTCACTATGCAACTTGAAGTCAGTGCACAAGTTTACTTAGTGCTGTGTCGGAGATTGAACGTAAAGAACGTAGAACGTACGTAACATGAATTTCAGAATAGAAGAAAATAAATGTTCCCCACTTCTCAGTAATTAAAAGCGTGAGAAGTCGCATTAGTTGAGTTGATAATACGTATTCACATGGTGGTGGAAGCAGGGTTAGGGTTAGGCCACAGCAGATGATTTGTGTGGGTAAAATGATTGGCTTATTTCTTCCCCGTGTGTTTGAGGCTAGAGAAATAGATTAGATCAGATGACAACAACCCAGAACAGAGCCTTAAGCACAGCTAGATACAAACCACAACATAAACAAAGAGTTAACCAAACAACTGGGATAATAATAAATCCTAAGCACTGGAAGGAAGGGATTGTTTAAATCAACATGAGAGAAGTATAGTATTTTTATGTAGAAACTGAAAGCCAGATGTTTTTTAGTCGTCCGCTGCAGTTTCAGTAGAGATCAAACCCTGTGATGTCAACAGCAAAGCAAATTGTACTGGGAACTGAAATGAGCTCTGTTTACACTGTGAGGATTTTAACCAGTGTGTTTCCACTGTGTTCAGTCAGTGAATGTCATTGGTCTCATCAGTAATTATTAGCATGTCATTGTTCTTGTTAACCATTAAAAATTGTGCAAATTGTGCAAATTTTATCTGTGCCAGCCTGTTATAACTATATTTTTTACAGCTGGTATTTGGTTAATAATTGTCCAGTGTGTGTGTGTATGCGTTTGTCACTTGTTACAACTGCTAGATAAAATCATCCTACATTTTCACCTTTAAAGGGATACTTCACCCAAAATCGCTAATTCACCAATCATCTCCTCACCGTCATGCCAAGGAAGGGTTTGGAGAACTTGTCATCAAAACTCTTTAGGAGTTCAGGGGGGGGTCTGGCTTGCAATGGATTTACATATAATGGCGACGGATAGAGTTCACTTCTGATTGGTCCAAAACACACACTATGAAACATCCAGATACCTCCATACTGCTCGTCCGTCGTTGTTAGAGTGCCTATCGTTTGAAAACCATGGATGTAAACACGAAAGAACATCTCGCAGCAAATCTCGTGCAGCTACTGGGAGCTGCTGCTACAACAAGGATAAAAACGCAGATTAAATAAAAAAATTTCCCAACAACTTCATGTCTTGGCTTCAGGACACTTGGTTCAGTAGAGAGGAGCAGTATGGAGGTATCTGGATGTTTCATAGTCTGTGTTTTGGACCAATCAGAAGTGAACTCTATTCACCGCCATTATATGAAAACCCGTTGCCAGCTGGACCCCCCCTGCAACTCCTAAAGAGTTTTGATGACTCTGAAAGTTCTCCCAACCCTTCCTTGGTATGATTGTGAGTAGAAAATTGGTGAATTATTGATTTTGGGTGAGGTGAGGTATCCCTTCTAAGCTTTTTTAGTCCGGCATTTTATTTTTTGTCCGGCATTATTTTTATATTATATTATATATTTTTTTTAAAAAGGGCTCAAACTCAGTCTTATATCGGTTAAATAACATTACATAGATAAAATTTGCTATTTTGTTTATGGTCTTTTTTCTGCTTTCTCTCCTCAGATTCCCGCAGCCCAGACAGTTCGTCTGTGTCGTCGCCCCCGTCGGGCCAACGCTCGCCCCCTCTGGTTCCCTCGGCCGCAGCCTCCATGACCTCCCTTCCTCCCATCACCTCGGCCGGCGTCAACAGCCCCATCAGCAGCATCGGCTCGCCCTTCTCCGTCATCAGCTCCTCGCTGGGCTCGCCCTGCCTCCCCGGGACGCCCTCGGTGGGCTACGGCCCCATCAGCAGCCCGCAGGTAGAGAAAGCTCCACCGCTCTGTTGGTCTTTACTCAGGGAAAATATACAGTTACCAGAAGTTACAGTTCCCCGTCACTAGGGCTGGGACCATATGCTTTTCTCCCGATTCGATTCTTCTACGAATTTTTTGGATGGCGATTCGATTTAAATTGCGATTCTACGATATTGCCGATTCTCTCGATTTTTTTAGTCTGCATTTTTAACATTTATCTGCACACAAATACTGTAGAAGCCTATAAATTAAATCAGAAGTAAGCGATCCGGTGGTTTTGTCTAACTTCCTGTCAGCAGATGGAGTTAGCAGCCCCCGCCCTCGTCATGGATCTATTGGTCCTCGTCCCTACGTCACCACATTCAGGCGCATCCCTTGGCTGCACACACAGAGAGGACTGCCCCTTTATGCAGTTCTCTCTCCTCATTGGATAAAGGTTGTAGGATACAAGGAAAGTTTTCTCCTGGGCTCAGAGCAGAGCAGAGTGACTGACAGACCCGTGTTTCAGACCAAACACTCTATAGAAGTGATTGCTGTCGGAAGATACAACTATTTAAGACTTAGATTAACGTAGGGTTACTTAACGTAATCCCTGGTTCTTTGATAACAGAGTGAGGTGTTTCACTATGGGAATCGCCTTGGCATGACCAACTCTACGGAAGCTCCAATGACACAACGTCTGTCTGTGACAGACAGGTCGAGCTGTGCTGGGGCCCCGCCCCCTCACACTACCACAGCCGACCTGCCCCTCCCAACTCATTCTAGACCGGTTTCTTTCCGTGCCTATGCGAGTAGGGATGTGATGGTGAAACACCTCACTCTGTTATCAAAGAACCAGGGATTACGTTAAGTAACCCTACGTTCTTTTTCTAACTTCGTTCGGTGTTTCACTATGGGAGATATAGCCCACTCCCGAATTGCCTTTAATCTCCCGAAGCTCTAATCATGTTAAAGCCCGGCAGTGGCTGCTATACAGACCCTGGTCTGTTTGCCTCTAGCACCGCCTGTGCTACAGATGGCCCTGAGACATCCAGCCTGTAAAACCTTATGAAAGTGTGGGGCGTAGCCCAGCTCGCCGCCGCACAAATGTCCTGTACTGAGACTCCCCTAAACAGGGCCCATGACGTGGCCATGCCTCTAGTGGAATGAGCCCTCAAACCCTGGGGGGGCTGCAAACCCCTGCATCCATAGGCCAGAGATATGGCTTCCACTATCCAGTGGGACAACCTCTGGCGGGACAAAGGCTTTCCCCTATGGGGAGTGGCCCAGGACACAAACAGCTGGTCATCTCTCCTGACACCGGCTGTCCTACTCACATACACATGGAGCGCCCTGACGGGGCATAATGTGTTAAGCTTTTTCTCCTCAGCTGAGGAGAATGGAGGTGGGTGGAAAGCCAACAGCTCCACTGTGGGACACCTGTAACCTGACTCAACCACCTTAGGCACGAAGGCTGGGTTGGGCCTAAAACAGACCTTAGAGAGCCCTGGTGCAAACTGTAAACAGGACGGCCGTATGGATAACGCCTGTAGGTCACTCACTCTCTTTGCTGTAGTTAAAGCTAAGAGCAAAGCTGTTTTCAGTGAAACAAACTTCATCTCCGCCACCTCCATAGGTTCAAATGGGTGGAGAGAGAGGGCATCCAGCACCACTGACAGCTCCCACAGGGGAACCAGGGGTCTGGAAACTGGGAGTTTGCGTCGTGCACCTTTCATGAAACGACAGACTAAGGGATGTTGCCCTACAGGCTTGTCTCCAAAGCCCACGTGACAAGCCGAAATGGCAGCCAAATACACCTTAACAGTGGAAAAAGCCTTTCCTTTGTCCACCAAATCCTGCAGGAAACACAGCAGGTCCACCACTGAACACTGAAAAGGGATGATATGTTTCAAGTCACACCACTCCTCAAAAACACGCCATTTACCACTGTAAAGAGAGCGAGTAGAGGAGGCTCTTGCGTTCTGAATGGTGTCAATGACCTGCGCTGGCAGGCCTGCAGCACTCAGGTTCCACCTCTCACGGGCCAAGCCCAGAGTGCCATGCGGTCTGGGTGGGGGTGGTAGATTTCCCCGCCCGCCTGGGACAGAAGATCCCTGCGTATGGGGAGCGGCCACGGCTCGCCCCCTAGCAGCTGTATTATTTCTGCCATCCAATGTTTGGACGGCCATCGTGGCGCTATCATGATTAATTGCAGGCCCTGTTCTCTCACTCTGATCAGAGTCGGGGAGATCAGACTGAGCGGTGGAAACGCATAAAGCAGCACGTCTGGCCACGGGTGTGCCAGTGCATCCACACCCAGAGGTGCATTTGCGTCCGACAGGGAGAAAAACAGTGGACATTGCGCGTTTTCTTGCGAGGCGAACAGATCTACGGCTGCCTGGCCGTATCTGAACCAAATCTGCTCCACCACCTGCGGGTGGAGCTTCCACTCTCCGTACAGGGGATTCCCCCGGGACAGGAGATCCGCCCCTCTGTTCAAAACGCCCGGTACATGTGTCGCTCGAAGAGACAGGAGCCGGGTACTGCTCCATAAGATTACTTTCCGAGCTAAGCTGTGCAGCTGCAGTGACCGAGTGCCGCCCTGGCGGTTTATGTATGCCACTACAGTGGAATTGTCTGTCTTCACTAGGACGTGGTGACCCTGAAGAAATTGCTGGAAATGTTTCAATGCTAGAAACACTGCCCAAAGCTCCAGAACATTTATATGAGACAGAGCCCGGCTCTGATCCCATATCCCATTCACTGTTCTGCCCAACATGGTCGCTCCCCATCCTGACAGGGACGCGTCCGTTGTCATGGTTACCCTGGACGCCACCGCGCCCAGCGGCATCCCCGCCGCTATGGCTGCTGTGTCCCTCCACGGTCGGAGAGCCGCCACACATGCCGGTGTTATTACCAACCTGCGGCTGAGATGACGGCGTGGGCATAGGCGGAGTGCCGCGACCCAACGCTGAAAATCCCTCATCATCAGTAGCCCCAGATGTACCACAGAAATCACTGATGCCATGAGGCCGAGCAGGCGTAGGCATAGTCTGAATGACACGGCTTGCCCCAGCCTGAATAGAGAGAGACACTGTGTTAGGGACATTAATCTCCCCTCTGATAGCGTGACGCGAAAAGAGAGAGAGTTTATGTTGAGACCCAGGTATTCTGTGCACTGTGTGGGCTCCACTCGGCTCTTCGCCCAGTTTATATTGAACCCGAGATCCCCGAGATGGTTTATCACCGCAGCGGCATCTCTGGCCGCTTGTTCCCGCGATGGAGAGCATATCAGATAATCGTCTATGTACGAGAATATTCTGATACCGCTGCTCCGTAACGGAGACAGTGCTGCTTCCACACATTTGCTGAACACCCTGGGAGCTAGTGACAGCCCGAAGGGAATCGCCTGATACTCGTAGGCTTTGCCCTGAAACGCAAACCTGAGAAATTTTCTGTGCGCGGGATAAATGGCGATATGAAAATATGCGTCCTTGAGGTCTTGGGAATGAGGAAGTAACGGGAGTAAAAACCCTGTTGAGCTTCCTCGCTCGGGACGGCTCTGATCGCTTGTTTGTTTAATAGTGACGTTATTTCGTCCTGTAAAACTCGAGCCGCATCCCCTCTGGCCACTGAAACTACCACACCGTTGAATCTGGGTGGTTTCATAGCGAATTGTAGTCTGTAACCCCGAGAAACAGTTGACAAAACCCATGGATGAACTGCGCATGCGCGCCAATTTGCCGCCCGGGCAGATAACGTGCTTGTGTTGTCGCACTGTGGTGACGTCACCCGCTGTGACTGGCGGGATCTGTCTCCCATCAGAGGAGCGTGAGCTCCCCCTGTGGGAATTGAGGGGGCATGGCAGTGTTTTGTCTTTATTTTGTTTTTCTTTTTGTTTTGGGGAAGACAACTCGCCCTTGGCTCTGAGCCTGGCTGCGAGGGTGTGAGATTTATTTTTGTTAAACAAGGTGAAAGTGCTTGGTGACACTGTGTTAACCTCTGACCCCGACTCTCCTCCTCTTGAACATGAGGGGAGAGAGACAGAGAGACCTCTGGACCACACAGAACTGCCAGAGTCTCTTGAACTGCGGGGATTTGATTCACCCCTGACTCCCTTCTTTTCTTGAAGGGAGGGGGGAGGGAGAAGCTGGGGCTGTCAGGGCGCCTGCTTCCTCTTTGCACCCCTGGGGTGTTGGGGACGGCCTCTTGCTGCCGCAGCAGCGAAGGAGTGTTTGCCCCATGGCTTTTGGTTCTGCTGAGGCTGCTGTTGAGGCTGCTGGTTGGCTTGCTGACCAGCTGCCTGCCTCTGTGGTCTGCCCCCCCACTGTCTCCCCCTTACTGCTGCAGCCGCAGCAGCAAAGCCAGTTCTTGGAGCCTGAGGGGGACGAGGGGTGGGTTTCCGTGGAAGACAGAGATCAAAGGCTTCGCCTTCCTGTTTCCTGAGGGTGCTGGTCTCCCTCATCTTTTCCAGCGCTGGACCGAAAAGACCTTTGGTGGGGTCATATGGCGCGTCCATGACCTCTGCCTTCTGAGCGTCGCTCAGGCCTGAGAGATTCAGCCACAAGGCTCTCTCCCCTGAGACT
Source organism: Trachurus trachurus (assembly GCF_905171665.1). Taxonomy (NCBI): domain Eukaryota; kingdom Metazoa; phylum Chordata; class Actinopteri; order Carangiformes; family Carangidae; genus Trachurus; species Trachurus trachurus. Next base: position 502,908 of record NC_139904.1, read on the forward strand.
GCCAGCCCCATCACTCGACCGCAGCCTTGCACCGCGCCTCGTGAGGAGCGTAGGATGAGGTCGTTGACAACACAAATCTCGTCCCAGAGGGCCGGGTTAGGTGCCCCTGAGTCCAGTTGTCGACCCATCTCTTCCAGGATCTCTGCCTGGTATGCAGACAGCAGTGTGCCTGCGTTCAGGGAGCATACTGACTGTGCTGCATACTTGTACATCCTCTGGAAAACGGAGGCGGTGAGACGCTCCGTTTTGCTGGGCAGGGAAGTGGTAGAGGAGGCTGAGAGAGAGCGTTGGTTGGGGTGGAGGTGAAAAGCCACCGAAGGCTCCACTACTGGGGGCTCGGCCAACCCCAGTTCCCCCATGCCATGGATCTCCAGCATAGAGTAGCCCTTGGTTGGAAGCTTACTCTTAAATGGGCTGGACCAGTACCGGGTCATTTCCCTCATGCAGGCTGGTACTGGTGGCAGGAGTTGCTTTGATGGTGGATGGGCTGGTGGGAGCCTTTTGCCATCATACAAATCTCTCTCCGTCCCCTCGGCATCTTGGGCTGCAGGCCACTGTACCCCTAGCTTTGCTGCAGCCCGTTTGCAGACCTCATACAGACTACTGTCCACTGGAGCAGTATCTGATGCGCTGGGGGGTCTGGACTGTTGGACAGGAAAGGTGGAATCCTCCTCCTCATCGTCCATTTCGTCCATGTTGAGGAGGTCAGAGTTGGCATCGCCCTCTGCGTCCTCACAGTCAGGCTCCCCTTCGAGGATGTCCTCGAATAAGGGAGGCAAGTCTGTGGCCTCATCATCCATCATGTCCACCCAGTCCTTAGCTGGTGGCTGATGTGTGATGGTTGCTGTCTGTGGGGTGGCTCCTGCCAGGCATGGGTCCTGGTTGCTAGCCACAGCCACTCTCAGCCTTCTTTCCAGTACCTTTTCTGGCATTGACGCACAGTGGGGACATGACTGGGGATCAGCCAGCGATGCTTGGGCGTGTTTAGCGCCCATGCACGCGATGCACATGCGATGAGGGTCCCGGCCCGAGATGGACGCTCCGCATGACGCGGGGCACAGGCGGGATGCAGCCTCCTTCCCCTTCGGCTCGGACCCTTTGGCGGGGGTCGCGGCCGAAGACATGGTGTCTGGAAAGGGAGATGTAGGTGAGTATACAGCCGTAAGGCGCGCCGTAACGCGGTAGCCCGTCGGTGTTACCACCCGGGGGTTTAGCCCAAGCTAACCGCGTACCGTGAAGTTTTGCTCGTCGTAACACGTTAGCAGAGCTCCCGGTACTCAGTCTAGCTTACAAGAACGGTGCTAGCGAAAACCCGGTTGACTCGCCGTAACACGTTAGTCAGCGGGTATTAAGCTGCACTGTAGCCGGCTACACCAGTGAGCTAACACGGTATAGCCAGGTAGCGGCTCGCCCTGACGCGTTAGCCCAATGCTAAATAAACACAGTCGGCTACTCCGGTAACTTAATGCTGGGTAGCCAAGTAAGCAGCTCGCCGCGACGCGGACACTGCTCACAAGACCGTAATACTTACTCGGCCAATCCAAACCGAACCCGGAGCCGCGTTCGGCGACGTGAGTCCCTTAACGGGTCGTCTGAGAACGGTTAAGCGGGTATCCAGGCTAGCTCGGCTAGATCAGCTGAGGGAGCTTCGTTTCGTTCCTCACGGGAAGAAAGCGAGAATGAGTTGGGAGGGGCAGGTCGGCTGTGGTAGTGTGAGGGGGCGGGGCCCCAGCACAGCTCGACCTGTCTGTCACAGACAGACGTTGTGTCATTGGAGCTTCCGTAGAGTTGGTCATGCCAAGGCGATTCCCATAGTGAAACACCAAACGAAGTTAGAAAAAGAACACAAACATTCACCTTACTTCTGCTTTAACATACTCCATTATAAAGTGAACTTAAACCCTTTTCAAAACCTGTACTCTCTGTATGTAAAAAAGGCGAACAAATGCACATTGCACAATATTTAAAAAAAAAAAAAATTTTAATCGATTTTTGAAAAAATAATCGATTTAAAAATCGTCAAAAAAGATATTGCGATATTTATGTGAATCGATTTTTTCTCCCACCCCTACCCGTCACTGCATCGGAGCTCCCTGAATTGGATTCCACAGAGGTCGTGCATGGGGGGGGGTCAGTGTATTCAGCCAGCCAGAGTATAAATAGTTTTTAATGAAAATGGTTTACATGGTTCTCGGGTCGGGTAAGAAGAAGCCTGAGCCGAACTTTGCTCAGAGTCCCAGCGAGGTCGGGACCAGCTCGATCCCACCAGCAGGGGATTCAGGTTCACTAGTATGAACATGCAACGACACCAGTCTGTATGAATGAATGAATGAATGAATGAATGAATGAATGAATGGAGATGAGCTTCAGGCTCTGCAACACTGAGGAGAAGGACAATGTGTTTAGTTAGTTAGGAAAACTCAAAGATTCCATGTGGCTACGTTTGCATTACATTGCACCACCATGTTTTTTATTAGCAGGTGTTGCAGGATGAGGACAAAACAGAGAGTGCACACTGTCAACAACTGTCGGGCGTTATGGAAAAAACAACAAAAGTAATACTGAATAGTAGATGCTGAATGTTCAATTAAAGGGAACAACCCTACTCCTAAAACTATAGGTATTATGGCAATGGGCCAATTTGCCAAAATGTCAAACTATCTATTTAATTTCCTCTAACAACATGCAATGTTGAATAAACCGTTTTTATAATGTTTCATATATTCATGTGGAAGCTAAATTTAAGAATTGATACCAAAGTTTATTTTTTACATAAAGCCCTTTGAGCTGCAGTTTATGTCATGAAAGTTAAATAAAGTGTATTATTCTAATTAAATATAAACTATCTTTAAGACAATATCTCACCCTTCATTAGAGACTTGTTGATGAGATTGTTCTCATTGTACGTCTTTCTTTTCCACCAGGCTATAAATACACTGTTGGCATTAATTTTGTGATTTGTTTTTTTCCCCCTCCATTCATTTCAGGCTCATCTAATATTCATCCTGCTGTTCTCCATGTTGTAGGTATGAAATAAATAAATGTTGTGTGTGATTGTGTCATTCACCGTTGCTCCTGTGGCTCTTTCAGATCAACTCGACCGTGTCCATGTCGGGGCTCCACGCCGTGAGCAGCTCTGACGACGTGAAGCCTCCTCTGGGCTTGAAGCCGCTGTCGCCCCACAGCCCCGGCGGGCCCATGCTCTCCCAGAAACGCCTTTGTGCCATCTGTGGTGACAGATCCTCTGGTGACTACTCACCTTAGATACTACTCCTGTTTTCCTGTTGTTTTATATATATACACGGTACAAAAGTCACGGTTCGGTACGTACCTCGGTTCAGGGGTCACGGTTCGGTACGGTTTCGGTACAACACACACTATTGAATGTAAAACTAAAATCTGTCTTGTGTTATAAAAGTTAAAAAAAAAATAGAATATAAAATTAAACAAGTGCATTAGGGTTGTTATCATGCCATTCATTAATTCTAGAGGTGAAAAAAACTTGTACTTGACAACTGACAACTATTACAAACAAAACAAACCAAGAAACTAACATCAATGTTGGTTCACACAGTTAATTTAGACTAGATGCCAGTTGCTTTGGTGATGTTTCTGGTCTGTGTTCATGTCAAGAGGCTTAAAAGCAGCGGGATAAGGTGTTGCACACAAGTTGTCTTTTTCCCCGCATCAGTGATTGACATGTGGGATGGCGGAGGAGGGGGGGGTGAACATGCGCTACGTGTTTGATGCGTTTCTAGCGACGCAGCGACTTTGTCCGGTGGACCAGTCGCGAGCTGCTTTACAGTCTACGGTCGCGAGCCGTCGCCATCGCCGTTGTGTTTCATTGAGAAGCCACGGTGACATAGATGAGGCAGCAGCTCCTCTAACTTCACACTCTCAGGACTTCCCTTCTTCGTCTGTTATGACGGTTGCTGCAGCTTCGAGGCTCATCACCGCCACCTAGATTGGAGTGAGGACTCGACTTTTTAAAAAAAATGTTATATTCATTCAGACGTATTCGTCGTGTGACTGTGTGCACCGAACTGTGACCTCCGTACCGTGACGGCACGGGACGAATACATATACCGTTACACCCCTAATATAAACTGTAAAGAGTTGTGAGATGTGTCGTCGCTCTGGTCTTAGTCGTCTGGCTCTTCTCTTCCCTCAACCTGCAGGTAAACACTACGGCGTCTACAGCTGCGAGGGCTGCAAAGGCTTCTTCAAGAGGACAGTACGCAAAGACTTGACCTACACGTGTCGGGACAATAAAGACTGTATGGTGGACAAGAGGCAGAGGAACCGCTGCCAGTACTGCCGCTACCAGAAGTGCCTGGCCATGGGCATGAAGAGAGAAGGTGAGCGGCTTGTGAACCACTCACCCTCAGCCTCTTCCGCTCATTTAACACGGCTTTCCCACACATTGTTGAAGGCTTTAACGCAAATTATGATTTATTTCATGTGAGTAGCTGAGCTCTTTAACTTGATTTAAAAAGGTTATTGCCAACACAGTAGCTGTGGTGTGTTTGTTAAGGACAGACACTGAAGGCTCACATTGATTCAGTCCTGCAGCAGCGGCGCTCTGCAGACATAATATACGTCATCCAGAACAAATCAGATTTTAAGATTATCCTGTGGTAGTGGAGGAAAAAAACAAATATATTGCATTTTCTCATTTTGTTTTGTTGCAGCTTAAGTTATAAAGAATCCCTCATCAATCAGCAGTCGGAGACAGACTGACATATCCTCCTGACAGAAGTATTCAGACACTCTGCTGCCACAAATTCAGCTCAGGTGCTTCAGATCACAGAGCGAGATTAGTTCTCTTCAGACCAGACGACTCTTGTTTCTCCCACTCGGCCCAGATGAGCGGTGTCGTATCTCCACACTGGATCTCTGGAGCTCAGCCAGACTGACCCTCAGGTTGTTCACCTCAGTTCCTTCAACCTCGTGGCCTCGGGTTTAGCCCCGATACGGCAGCGATTTCACTTTATACACACAGATGTATGTATGCTTCAACTCATAGCCAATCAAATCATGATCGTTGCCCCCGAGGTGAAGTTTCAAGTCCCATAGCAAAGTATCTGAATAGAGAAGTCTGTGATATGTCAGTGTTTTCTTTTTGAATAAATCTGTAAATAAAAAATCAGTTTCTTACGACGGAGTATTAGGGCCACATTGAGAAAAAAACTAAAAACACAGACTTTGAGAATAAAGTCATAAATTTACGAGAATAAAGTCGTACATTCATGAGAATAAAGTCATAACATTACAAGAATAAAGTTGTAAATTTACGACTTTATTCTCGAAGTTTGTGGTTTTTTATTTGTCAATGTGGCCCTAATACTCTGTCGTAGTTTCTAGATTTAGAAGAAACTAGTTTCCTTTACCAGTGGCAGATTCGGTCTGTGGGACTCACTCTTCTGCCAACTTCACATGAGACTAACGAGCTCCTTCAAACACACAGTTTTTCCCCTCAGTTCTCTGGTGCCATGTTCAATGTCACATTTCCAGTCCAAAATTAGAGGACACAGTTGTGCATCTTTTCCATCCCACAGTGTCCTGCAATCTACTGCATGTCACTCACATAATACCTCAGAGCTATTTGCTACCCTTGCTTTTACTTTTCATCTTTTTTTCAGTTGATCTATATCAACTTTTTTTATTTTTATTTTATTTTTTTAAATCCATTGTGTTATAAAACAGTAAACCTTTAGGCATTACAGTATGTTGTGGCAGCCCATGTCTAGTCTGCACATCACGTAACCATGTCATATTTAGCAGGTGTTCGTCAGTCATCGGTAAATATATCAGTCATGATCTGAACCAATTAAAAAGCAAAAACAGAAGCAAATCATAGATGTTGTCTTGTTAAAACAGATTCTCATGAGGTTTATATTGAATAAACATAACATACCACTCTTATATTAGTGACCATATGACCGTTGACCAGACAAATAAACTGATACAGGTGATTTTAATAATGTGATAAAACAAGCAGAGCTGCAGCTGATCTGTTTGCTGCGTCTTAACACTGAAAATCACATTAGATCCATTTTAAACCAGTCGAGTCTGAGATAATCTGCTGCTGAACCTCCCAGAGCAGCAGCAGAGCAGCAGAGCAGCAGAGCAGCAGCAGAGCAGCAGAGCAGCAGAGCAGAGCAGCAGAGCAGCAGCAGAGCAGCAGCAGAGCAGCAGCAGAGCAGCAGCAGAGCAGCAGAGCAGCAGCTCAATGTGCTTCACTTCCCCAGCATGTCTGATCACGGCTCAGTTTATCTCTGACAGGCTGTGTGGTCACTGTTGTTACTATGACGACCCCCGTCGCCCCCGAGCATTAAAGGGATACCTCACCCCAAATCGATAATTCACCAATCAACTACTCACCGTCATGCCAACGAAGGGTTTGGAGAACTTTCATCGTCATCAAAACTCTTTAGTAGTTGCAGGGGGGGTCCGGCTGGTGACGGGTTTTCATATAATGGTGGCAGATAGAGTTCACTTCTGATTGGTCCAAAACACAGACTATGAAACATCCAGATACCTCCATACTGCTCCTCTCTACTGACCCAAGTGTCCCGAAGCCAAGACATGGAAAAGTTGTTCAGAAAAAATTAATTTGATCTCTGTTTTTATCCTTGTTGTAGCAGCAGCTCCCAGTGGCTGCGAGATGTTCTTCGAACGTTCTTCTACGAACATCTCGCAGCAAATCTCGCACATGCTCACAAACATCAACAAGAGCAACTGGAAGCTACTGCTACTATTGATGTTTGTGCGCATGCGTGAGATTTGCTGCAAGATGTTCGTTCGTCGTTGTAAACCAGTGGATGTATGATGTAAACGTTGAAGAACATCAACAGCTACTGGGAGCTGCTGCTACAACAAGGATAAAAACAGAGATCAAATTAATTTTTTCCGAACAGCTTTTCATGTGGCGGCTTCAGGACACTTGGGTCAGTAGAGAGGAGCAGTATGGAGGTATCTGGATGTTTCATAGTCTGTGTTTTGGACCATTCAAAGTGAACTCTATCCGCCGCCATTATATGAAAACCCGTCACCAGTCGGACCCCCCCTGCAACTCCTAAAGCATTTTGATGACTGAAAGTTCTCCAGACCCTTCATTGGCATGACGGTGAGTAGAAGATTGGTGAATTATCGATTTTGGGTGAAGTATCCCTTTAAGTGAATCCAGACAGAGGAAGGTTGAAGGCAGCAGCTTTCTGTTCCCTCGCTCTGAGGCTCGGTGATGTGGGGATAGGAAGAACGAGTGCAGAGTGGTGGAGGGGGAGATGGGGGTGGGTAAGCCTTGTAAACACTAACCCCCTTTCCCCCTGTCTTCCTCTTTTTGTTTCCTCTCGTTCTCTCTCTCCCCCCCCTCCCTCCTTCTGTAGTGGCCACGATGAACGACAGATGTAAGGAGAAGAGGGAGGGAGGGGTGTATGTCTGCCTGCATGAGTGAGCAAGAAGCAGAGAGATATGACATGATCACATATCCCTTACAATCAGATAGATCATAGATACCCCCCCCCCCAACCCCGGTGCTCAGAGGTGGACCGGTGCCAGCCTCCAATCAACCCCCCCCCCTGTTCTCTTTAACTGAACAGATCCAGGGACAGTTTGCTGAGCTAGAACACTCTCTTTAATCATCATCTGACTTTATTTTAAAGTTACTCATTGTTTATTGATCACAGCTACTACACAGAGCTCCAGACTAGGAGCACATTGGCCCCCCCTAACTTAAAATGTTAGGGGCACACACCGTAAATCGACTTGCAAAGCAAATATTCACATCACCTTTTTATTCCTAATCCTCACACACATCGGCCTGACACCTGTAATCACAGATTTCAGATACTTTGAGTCGTCCCTTCGACGTTTCACCAGTGTTAATAGAAAAACACGGCAAATTTACTGGTTGCACATGTGTAGGTAGATGAAAAACTGACTTACACACTCAAATTTTAGGGGTAAAATGCCCTGCTACATACAGTCAGTTACCACAGACAGTTACCACAGAGCAGTTCCACTTCTGTTAAAGAGCAGTCACTTCCCTGTTTGATGCCTGTAACAGAGAAAGTTAAGACGTTTCCTGCACAGATTTCTTTAAGCCTTTGAGTCTTGTAGAGCAGCAGCAGCAGCTTAATCATCAAAAGAAATGACAGCACAACACTTAACTCCTTGACAGAGGCAGATACACTCTCTTTACATTGTATTTGAATCATGATTTTACACGTAGCATTACTGACATCACTGGTGCTGCTCAGATCTGTTTGGTCATTACTGAACAATTATCCTAAAACTGTGAAACAGAACATTTGCATCAAACCTTAGAGGAGTCAGTTTGATGAGCTGTTGGTCGACACAGTGCTGTTTTCTCCTGAACGATGCAGCTGTTATCTCAGACGTGTGATGAACAGTATTGGCTTCAAAAAAAAAAAAAAGCTGCCGCACCCACGATTTTAGGGCATAAAATAACATTTGTGATCCTACACACACAACCAAAAAAAAGACAAGCAAGTCACAGTTGAATGTCCATGACTGACCGAGCCAGTCACAATGACCTGAGTTCCTCATGAGAGACACAGTTTCCTTAAGCTGAGGATTAAAAGAAACTTTGACAGTGTAGATATCTGTCAAAAAGTAAAAACAAAAAGGTAAATTGAAGTGAGATTTCAACAGCACTTCCACCTGAGTGTAACTTTCAAACAGCAGCGACGACACAGGGAATAATAATAACCATGTGTGGTCTGTGTCCCACATGGTCCACTGGGCCGGACAGGAGAGTGAAAGACGAGTATGAGAGACGTTGGATTTATCATCTATGTGTCACTCTGCTTCCCACTGTTTTGCACATTTCTTCACATTAATTTGGTCTCACTCTTTTATCTTTCTCCATTCTTATTCTTTCTGCCTCTTTTTGTGTGTAAATCTCCTGCCACGTCGTCACTTCACCTCCTCTCCATTGTCCCACTGTTGGTACATCCTTCCTCCTCCTTCCTCCTCCTTCCTCTTCCTCCAAACCCTTTGCTTCCTCTCCATTCCTCATCTTTTGCACCTGTTGCCACATGTCGACCTTCATTCACCCGTCCCTCTAATCCACGTTTTCTCCTGTCTGCTTTCCCTACTCTTCTACCTTCTCCTCCTCTGTCTTGTCCTTTTCTTTTTTATTGTTTCCTCCCATGTTCCTCTCTGGCCGGTCGTCCGCCTGCAGCTGTCCAGGAGGAACGGCAGAGGAACAAAGAGCGCGAGGGCGAGGTGGAGTCGACGAGCGCCGTGAACGAGGAGATGCCCGTGGAGAAGATCTTAGAGGCGGAGATGGCCGTGGAGCAGAAGACGGAGCTCCACGCAGATGGAAGTTCAGGCGGCAGCTCGGTGAGTTGAGCTCGGTCGCCGCACGCCGACTCGGTTATACCGATTAGAGGCTGACATTTTCTCCTCGGGATTCCCGCGTGAATCCCGTGATTCGGGAGTCAATTTATTTTTAATCACGTGATCGGGACGTGACAGGAAAAAATGTAAACGGGAGTGAACGGGACCGGGAATCAAAGCGCAACATTCAAAGAAGCACAAGCCAGGCAGTAGCTATGTTAAGAACACGGATGGTTTCACTCAGACCGGTCCAGAAGTTGAGTGTGTGGACTGATGCAGCTACACTTCACACCCTCAGTGATCACTGTCGTGGCTACGCAGCGGAGTATAACATGTGTAAATCAATATACCGGTAGGGAAACGTTTTCCGCCAGTCAGAGATTCAGATTCAGATTCAGATATTTATATTCATGTACTTTGCAGGAGAGAATATATTACAGATTTACAATTACGACAGATGTACATGAAAGGGAACCCCAGGGAAGCAGAAACTGCTTATAGGAGTCAGCTGATGCGGTGGTGGCGGGAAAGAAAAAGAGAGAGAGGGAGAGAGAAAGGATGAGGAGGACGTTCATTATCGCTAATTGAAATAACAAAACAAAACGGTAGATGTGTTGTTTTGTCTGTCATTCAGCCTGCAGTGCGCTGGGGGGGGGGGGGGGGGTTCGTCTGTCAACACAGTCGTTTACATGACGACTGTGTTCTAAAATAGAAAACAACGGGAACAGGACCGGATCGGGAGTGATTTATTCGGGATGTCACGCGACCGGGACGGGACGGGAATTTTTTTGCGGGACGGGACGGGACGGGATTGAAAAAACACTCCCGTGTGTCAGCCTCTAGTACCGATGCAGCGGTTACCAGTAACTCTCTCTACTCTTATCTGCTTTATTCAGCCCAACGACCCCGTCACCAACATCTGCCAGGCTGCAGACAAGCAGCTCTTCACCCTGGTGGAGTGGGCCAAGAGGATCCCTCACTTCTCTGAGCTGCCGCTGGACGACCAGGTCATCCTGCTGCGTGCAGGTAAAGAAGGTTTCACGGATCAGACGTGATTCTGTTCATAGGCTGTTTACATCACTACTACATCACCATGTACAGTATTCAACTTGTATCTTCTTCATGACATCCAAATGCAGTCATACAAGTACAGCAGCAGTTGCCCAATGTTAGGTGGGTGCTAGACCAAAAAAACGTAACATAAAGGTAAAGAAAAGTCTGCAACACCAAAGGAGCTCCGATGCAATCATTTATTAAAGGGGAATTGCGGGTTTTTTTAACATTCTAGACCTTATTTCTATCATAAAATCCGATCATTTCCTCCCCCAGATAACTTTGGTGTCATTCCAAGTGGTTGTGATGAAATGAGCTCCAGCCGAGAGGCGCGTATATCCGTATAATGGAGTCTACAGGGCAGCAGAATGCAGCCTCTAAATAACACATTATCTGCAGAGAAACTCCTTCATTTCTCCAATATTTCGTTCTGATAGGCTAGTGCTATTCCCCTCTGAGTCCGGGGTTAGCTGTTATCAACATCCGGGGTCTGTAGGTTGACCTACTGACCTCTGACCTGGATGATGTCATCTCTGAGCGCCGCGCGGCTCATTCTGATAATAATCATTCTGCTTCGGCATTCGGGTCCATTTTTATCTCAACTAGCCGGAGCTTTAGTGAGTCCAGGTTGAGGAGAGGAAGCCTGTGGAAGCTGAACTTCATCCAGCTGCTCATTTTGTTCTGACAAGTCAGAAACACGCAGAAACGGACGGTAGCATTAGCGGTAGCAACAAGGCGCACCGCGCTCAGAGATGACATCATCCAGGTCATCCGCTGCCCTGTAGACTTGCATTATATTATATATGCTAGAAATAAGGTCCAGATTGTAAAAAAAAAAGGAAATTCCCCTTTAAAGCTATATGAGGTTTCCTCAGATGTTAGACTGAGAAAGGGGAAGATGCTCGAAACATCATGTAGCTTTAATAAATTATTGCATTGTAGCTCCTTTGGTGTTGCAGACTTTTCTTTACCTTTATCCAAACACAGTCAAACATCAGGTAACACAAGGCTGCACTTCAGTTTGCACAAACAAAACATTAGATGCTGGTGTAGATGGAGTAAGACATTGTATGTTGTTATTATAATCATGTATCTCAGTTCATATAAAACTAAATCTAAAAGCCTGAGCGGAATCTTAAGTGTTAAAAAGTAGTGTGTGGGTGTCTAAGGACAGAGGATGTTGTTACGATGCCATGTAAAGCCCTTTGAGACAAACTGGTGGTAAAAACGGGCTATACAAATAAAATTGCCTTGCCTTGCCTTGCCTAGTTTTTCAAAGCCTGGTACAAAGGTAGAAAATGAGAACTGTTTGAGAAGGTTCAGTGTCGTCATGTGTTCAGTTCAAGTGGTCGATCATTTTAACGTCGTGTTCACACATGTGGATCTGCAGCAGCTGTCGGACCAGTAGAGTCTCTCTCTGAGCACGGTGTTTAATTTACAAACTCTGCTCCAGATGGACGGATGTTTCCTGACGAATCCTCCAACAACAGACAGAGTTGGCAGTTACTTTCTTCTTTTTTAATGTTCTGATGAACTCATTTAAAAGGTGCATTACAGAGAAACTGCAAAGATCATGATGAACCAACAGGGTCTGGATGACCACGACCTTTCACTTTTTACACCTCATTGAAGGATATTGGTATTAATTGACCTGTTTTTAACTTTTGATCTCAGTCGAGGTGTCAGAGGGGTTCATATTTACAAACTAATCTACAGATCGTGATTAATGAGAGATTCTTCATTTGCAAACATTCAGTCAACAGGAGAAAACTTTGACATTTTGATTGATGATAATGACTCAGACTCGTTGATTCTCCATCAGGTTGGAATGAGCTCCTGATTGCATCGTTCTCCCATCGCTCCATCTCGGTGAAGGATGGGATCTTACTGGCCACCGGCCTTCACGTGCACAGGAACAGCGCTCACAGCGCCGGCGTCGGGGCCATCTTCGACAGGTAACACACAGAGGCACACGCACAACAACACCACACACACATGACGTTAGTGACTTCCCCACCGTTCAGCAGTGTGGGTGGGCGACCCAGTCGGAGAGGAAAAGATACCATAAAAACATTCAGTTCACTGGAGCGTTTGATTTAAAGGGATAGTTCACCCCAAATTCAAATTTCCCTCATTATCTCCTCCCCCTCATGTGGACTAAGGGCTGGGAGAAGTTTCAGAGTCCTCCGTGGCTTCTCTGAGTTACAGGGGGTCTCGGCGTAGCACTGCATGTCCATATGAGACACACCAAAAAACATCCAAATACCTCCATGCTGCTCGTCTGTAATGTCCCTCTTGTATTGAAGCCCCGACATGAGAAATTGTTCCGGAAAAAATTAAGTCACTGCACTGACGCCGGCGCAAATCGTGCGAGATTTGGACGGACCAGGAAGAGCAGTGCTGGGAGCTTCCGCTACAAACAAGCTTCAAATATAGACTTATTTAATTATTTTCGGAACAATTTCTCATGTCGGGGCTTCAATACTAGAGGGACATTACAGACGAGCACTATGGAGGTATTTGGATGTTTTTTGGTGTGTCTTTTTGGACCAAGAAAAGTGAGCTCCGTTCTCAACCGTCATATGGACATGCAGTGCTGCACGGAGCCCCGCTGTAACTCAGAGAAGCCACGGAGGACTCTGAAACTTCTCCCAGCCCTTAGTCCACATGAGGGGGAGGAGATAATGAGTGCAATTTCAATTTTGGGTGAACTATCCCTTTAAGAGCTTTTATCTGAGGCCTTCCTCCAAAAGCACCAGCTACTCTTAGCTTGATATAGACAGACCCTGAAAGGCCAGGTAAAACCTACCATCTCTACTTTAAATCACTTAGTAAATCAACTTAAGTCTAGATGAAGAAAGAAAGAAAGAAAGAAAGAAAGAAAGAAAGAAAGAAAAAAAGAAAGAAAAAAAGAACACTTTCCTTTATTTATCCACATGATTTTTCTCTCTCACTGCTTCTATGAGCTAAACACACATTAGTCAGGTTTGAGCTGGACTAGTTGCTGGGATAAGATTTCAGACACTGCGTCTTCCTCCATGGTTGGCTGCAGCTGCTGTGCTCTGCGTTGGCTGTGATTGGCTGAGAGACTTTGCTGCTTTAGTTCTGCCTGTAGGGTGACAGCGCATGCCGGGGAGGCTGGTGACTAATGCTGCTTTACCCATAGACAACATGCATGCGCACACACGCGTACACACACACGCAGCGGCATAGCACCTACTGCAGCAGCATTTAAAATGTGACCATGGCTGGCTAATGTACACTACTAACTTGTGAATATATATATAGGAATGTCCCTTAAAGGGATAGTTCAACATTTTGTCAAATTGGCCCCATCACCATAACCCCTATAGTCATAGCAGTAGGTTCGTTACCTTTAATTGTCGGTGCAAGCTATTTTTAGAACGGCGGAGCAGAGCCGTGAGCTGCTCAGAGCTACGCTACGGAGGCTCATTATGGGATTTCTTGGTGTCCCTTATCAAACTCATCAAATACACAATCCAACAACTCCACAACGCTCTGGTGGACAAGTTGTGAGCTGCACATTCACCACGCTATGAGATAATAACACAACGTTACCACACAGAGTTGTTTTAGAGGGAAATTCATGTAAAACCTCTGATGCACGTTGCCTTCAGGGACAGTTTTTCATCAACAGTCTCTGTATTTCCCTCTAAAACAACTCTGTGTGGTAACGTTGTGTTATTATCTCATAGTGTGGTGAATGTGCAGCTCACAACTTGTCCACCAGAGCGTTGTGGAGTTGTTGGATTGTGTATTTGATGAGTTTGATGAGGGAAACCAAGAAATCCCATAATGACCCTCCGTAGCGTAGCTCTGAGCAGCTCACGGCTCTGCTCCGCCGTTCTAAAAACAGCTTGCACCGACAATTAAAGGTAACGAACCTACTGCTATGACTATAGGGGTTATGGCAATGGGCCAATTTGCCAAAATGTTGAACTATCTCTTTAAAATACGTTAAGAAATGTTAGTTTACTGTCATTATTGTGCAGGACATGAGTAGATACTGTGTGCTGTGCTGTGTTGTGTGAAGTTAGAGTTCGGCCTCAAATAGCCTCCAATAATGATCATTAGATCTTATTAGATTAGATTAGATTTTCTTTATATAGAGCCAAATTATAACACACAGTGTGATCTGTGAGCGGCCGCCACCGACCGTCACTACAAACCAGGAACTTAGTTAAACTTAGTCATAAAAATGCACCAGTGTGAATAAATACAACTAGATGACATTTATATACAAGCCCAAGTACGTCACAACGTGTCACTCCACTGTTTATTACACAGTAATTACATTGTTATAAAGGGTTAATGTTGGGGTAAAGTTATCTAACTGAGTTTATAACTCCATGATCTTCCTCTGATGCGTCTACCTGCCTCCTGCAGCAGCTTCTGTTTCAGCTTGGCAACGGCATCTCTCTAAAGCTACTGGGTCTGTGTCAGCTGGGAGGATGGAAATAATCTAATACATGAATAATATCATGTCTTTATACTAGAGATGAACTTCTTATCAGGGAGGACCAGAAGTGCAAAATAGAGCAGAAACCAAGAAAAGACAACTACACAACAGAAATGGTGATGGTTCATAACACAAACAGAGAAAAAGAGAAAAACAGTGGATTCAGAAAACTCAACATTAACCACCAGTGAAGAGTTTCTACCTTCTGTCTGTGTCATTCTGAGCAGGAAGGACTCAACTCAGGCTGTCTTTACACTACAAGGTTCAAGTGACCCAGTTCAGATGTTGTCCTCTCAAGTGGCTCAGATCGGTTCTGTAACATGAACATGTAAACGGGACAAATGCGCATGGAATCGGATATTGTCAGATCAGATTCACTCCCCTTTTATATGTGGAAATAAATCAGATAAAAATCAGATATCTGCGAATGTGTCTGCAGTCTGAACAGACAGATCAGATCTTTCCTGGCAATGCGTGTCGTACGTCATCGATGATAATATTAATTCCTGAGACCTGGACGACCGTGGCCAGCTGTGGCCAGATGTGGCCACTGTCACAGGAAATAGTGTTTCATTTTCATGGTGTCAGTGCGTCTGTTTTTTACTTTCATATAACATTCATTTCTATGCGGATCGAGGACAGGCAAGGGAGTGTGAAAAAAGAGAGCGCGCGAGAGAAACACCAGATTTCACGTTTTGCTACCGGCAAAAACTGAAACGAGCCGATGAGAAATCAAGAGAAAAAAACCAAACAATTTATACAAATTTGTCCAAGAGGTTTTGTCCCGTCCTCAGTACGTGAGAGACGGAGGATCGGACGGTGACACAACTATCGTTACTGTCACTGCTCATCTCATCTCCATACAGGCACTTCGCTAACTTTATTTTGTAATGACAGACTAGACGTTAACTTTGTAAACAGTGACGTGTTGGATATAAACTCTGAGCACCAGACTCACCTTCCTTTATAATTATGATGGAATTATAACGGGACCTAATAAATCTCCCGCCTTTAAACATAATATCACTAGTTTATTTCCTCTTCAGTGCGTTGTTTCACAAAGCAGGCAAAGCAGGTGTAGAAGCAGATTACTGGGTCACTGGTGATAGAACATGTAAATAGACGGTTAAAATAATCGTGTATAGGCAACAAATCAAATAATTGTAATTGTGCATCAAGGCCTGTGGTGTAAAGACAGCCTCACTGACCTGCAGCAGGTTCACAAAGGAAAAGCCGAGTGAAACTGTAGCCGAGTCAAGAATGACAAAGACAGTGGCGCCTATCTCTTTATCTCTGTTTTATTGGGTTTTTTGAATTGTTGTGTTTTCTCTTTTGTTAGTTTGTTTGTTGTTAATATATTTTCTTAAATGTTGTATTTTGCACTTCAAGCCTTTATTTTTCTCACAGTCCAGTGAAACTTCCTTTAAACTAGCTAACACCTTTTAAAAAAAACCAAAAGAAATCCCTAGTTTGACTGGTTAGTTTCCTGTGTACTAATGGTTTTCTGCTGTTGCGCATTTGGCTCATCAGATTGATCATAACCTCCTTTCTGCTTATCTGACTACATGTGAGTGTAGCGGTGCATTATGGGAGATTACAGCCTCTGATGTCATTAAACTGATCAGTGTTTCGGGTGGAGGTGCAACATGTAGACAAGTTTGAACTCTGACATGGAAATGTGTCAACGCTGTTTCCCAACAGTTAAAACTCCAGGTTGAAACCACACTGCAAAAACTTAAAATCTTACCAAGAATCAAAACAAATCTAATTCTACTTAGAATAAGATTCATCACATAAAAAGCAGCTTGTTTTTAGACACTTTTTACTTCTTTCAAGCAGATTTTCACTTGAAATAAGTAGAAAAATCTGATAGTGGAGCAAGTTTTTCTTTCTTATTACAAACACAAAAAACTTGCTTTCACTGGCAGATTTTTTTACTAATTTCAAGTGAAAATTAGTTTGAAACAAGTGAAAATGATCTAAAAACAAGTAAATTTTTAGGTGATGAGTCTTATTTTAAGTGGAAAGAGATTAGTTTTGACTAGAAATGAGACATTTTGACAAGAAATAAGACAAATATTCTTGGAAAGATGTAGAGTTTTTGCAGTGTAACTGTCAGCAACTAACTCTCAGACTCAGACCACCAACAGAAAACTGTAATAATAATAATAATAATATAATAATAATAATGTAACTGTGTAATGACGTTGTAATAACACATTGTGATTGAATACACAGGGCGCACAATGCCGAGGTTGGGGCCATATTTGACAGGTAATTACGCCACTACACAAACACTTTTTCTTAAACCCCTCCTCTTGAGTCGACATTGAAACAAACACAGAACCAAAAAGCTGCACGGTCGCTCGAAGCTTTCACTGCCTTTCCACAGCTCCACAGAGACCAGCAGGGTTTATTGAACTAAACGTTATACAGGAAACATTAAAGGGATAGTTCACCCAAGATTGAAATGTCCCTCATGATCTCCTCCCCCTCATGTGGACTAAGGGCTGGGAGAAGTTTCAGAGTCCTCCGTGGCTTCTCTGAGTTACAGGGGGTCTCGGCGTAGCAGTGCATGTCCATATGACGGTTGTCAATGGATACCAACTGTCTTCGTAACAAAAAGTCACACCAAAAAACATCCAAATACCTCCATGCTGCTCGTATGTAATGTCCCTCTTGTATTGAAGCCCTGAAATGCGAAATTGTCCCGAAAAAAATTTAATAAGTCTATTTTTCAAGCTTGTTTATAGCGGAAGCTTCTCAAAGCTCCTCTTCCCAGTTCGTCATATTTGGACGAACCAGGGTCTGTTCTCTTCCCAGTTCGTCCAAATATGACGAACTGGGAAGAGGAGCTTTGAGAAGCTTCCGCTACAAACAAGCTTGAAAAATAGACTTATTTAATTTTTTTTCGGAACAATTTCTCATGTCGGGGCTTCAATACAAGAGGGACATTACATACGAGCAGCATGGAGGTATTTGGATGTTTTTTGGTGTGTCTTTTTGTTACGAAGACAGTTGGTATCCATTGACAACCGTCATATGGACATGCACTGCTACGCCGAGACCCCCTGTAACTCAGAGAAGCCACGGAGGACTCTGAAACTTCTCCCAGCTCTTAGTCCACATGAGGGGGAGGAGATCATGAGGGACATTTCAATCTTGGGTGAACTATCCCTTTAACAAAACGCTGAGAAGTGTCAGAGCTCCAGAGGTTAGACGGTGACGTCACGCAGCAGCGTTTGGGTCTGAACACAGCAGATTGATTGATTGATTGATTGATTGATTGATTGATTGATTGATTGATTGATTGATTGATTGATTGATTGATTGATTGAAGTGTTTATTTCGAATATGAGAATAAAATAATAAAAAAAAGAGAATAAGACAAAACATTTAAACATGAGATATAGAATGCATACTCGAAAAGGAGTGAGAAGAAGTAAAACTTATAAACTCCCACCCCCCTCTCCTTATATGACTAGCTAAGATCCTTGTCTAAACATATCTTATGTTACCAAATCATGAATATAATTTACTTATACACCCTAATTATACACACATACAGTACATACAGATACATACACATGCGCACATACATACAAAAGGAAAAATAAATAAATAAGTGCAGTAACTTCATGACACTTGGTGCTGCCCAACATCTTCCTCATCCCTGTACCTCTGATAAATAGACTCTATTACTAGTTTCCAATGCTAGAAGTCTGGTCCAGACGTTTCATCTTCTGCCCATTAATTAACCGTCTCTTATACAAAACCACAAGCTCGCCGAGCCCCGCCAGACCATAATGATGAGCAAATCCAACCGTGTGGGCTGGGCTTTGTGAAGCTAAGCTAAGGGATGTGATATTGTTGAGCAGCAGCAGTCAGTCAGTCAGTGAGTCAGTGAGTCAGTGAGGATGCAGTTCCCCGTGGAGCCTTCGGGGGGCGTCGTTGAGCCGTTAGAGTCCCAGCAGAGCAACACTAACAGTGGACAACACTCATCTCCATGGTGATGCCTGATGTGTTTAACAGCTTCATTTTAACAGTGTTCACCACCGTATCGTCGATCGCTGCCCGTTCACATCGGTTTACGTGATTTAAAATCTCATGTTGATCGATCACAGATGATGGATGGATTATTATGGATTAGTGAATAAACTTTGTCCTTTCTCTCTCCTCCCTCTCTGCTCTGTGTCATCCCTTCATCTTTCATTCATGTCATGTTCTTCAGAAGGAGCAGACCTAGTTTTTATAAGTATTTTTATTTAGGCGGATGCACATGTATATTAATGTTGTGCTCATCTAGTGAAGCATGACTGAATAAACATGTTGTAATGTTGGGAAGTGTTTAGTTTCATCCTGTTGTTGCCGCGGTAAGTTGGTGTTTCTATTGTTGCCTGTGTTGTTGTTGTTGTTGTTGAATAACAGTTGTTTTTAAGAAGAAAAAAATAAAAGAATAGATCTTTAAATATGTCACACACCTCACCCTCCACCCGCTGCATCAGCACTTCCATCAAACCACAACACTCGTTACAGATGTGTTATAATTATCCCTCCTGTTGTCCTGCTGGGTCAAGGAAGGAAGGACGAAGGGAAAGAAGGACAAAGGGAAAGATGGGTGGAAAGAAGGAAGGGAAAAAGGAAGGAAAGATAGAAGGAGAGAACAGAATGGGTTAATTGGGTCAAAAAGGAAGGAAGAAGTAAGGACGAAGGGAAAGATGGAAGGAAGGGAGGGGGGAAAGGATTGTGCGAAAAGGAAAGAAAGATGGAGGGAGGGAACAGATTTGTTCAAGGAAGGAAGAAGGGAAAGACGGGAGGGAACAGATCAGGTCAATTGGATCAAAAGAGGAAGAATGGAAGGACAAAGTGAAGGAAGGGAATAAGGATTGTGGAAAGAAGGAAGGGAAAGAAAGATGGAGGGGAGGGAACAGATTCTTTCAAGGAAGGAAGAAGAAGGAAGGAATAAGGGAAAGAAGGAAGGAACAAAAGATGGAGGGAGGGAATTTGGATCAAAAGAGGAAAAAGAGGGAAGGGAATAGGGATTGTGGAAAGAAGGAAGGGAGAAAGGAAGGATGGAGGAATGGAACAGATTGACCCAGAAGGACGACAGGAAGTTATATTTTTAAGTCTTTAAGTTATTAAATATTTCAGCCAAACCAGTGTTCCACCTTAAAATGAGCAAACATTACATTCTTGAATCATATTAAAGATGTAATAGTGGATAAATAAAAAGTAAAGTATTTTAATGGCTTTAATAACTTGTAACAACATTTGTTAACACAGTTAATGATAAAGACGAGCAGCAGAAGTCAACAGGAGTCAGTCAGTCTGAGCAGCAGTTTCCTCCTCCACCGGTTTAACCTGTTGGTTGGTTTGTTCCAACTGAAGCAGCTGATCAGTCTCTATAAACAACAATGTGATGATTGAATCAGTTCAATAATCTCTTCTTCCTCCTCTCTGTTTCTATCACTTCCTCCCTCATGTTCTTCCTCCTTTCTACAACTGGGGTTTCCTCCTCCTCTCCTCCTCCTCTCCTGCCTTCCTTCTCCTCCTCTTCTCTCCTCCCTTCCCTTCCTTTTGTATTCTCTCCTCCTCCTCTCCTCCTCTCCTCCTCCCCTCCTCCTCCTCTCCTCTCCCCTCCTCTCCTCTCCTCCTCTCCTCTCCTCTCCTTCCTCTCCTCCTCTCCTCTCCTCCTCCTCTCCTTCCTCTCCTCTCCTCTCCTCCTCCTCCTCCTCCTCTCCTCTCCTCCTCCTCTCCTCTCCTCTCCTCTCCTCTCCTCTCCTCCTCCTCCTCTCCTCTCCTCCTCTCCTCCACCTCCTCCTCTCCTCTCCTCTCCTCTCCTCCTCTCCTCCACCTCCTCCTCTCCTCTCCTCTCCTCTCCTCTCCTCCTCCTCCTCTCCTCTCCTCAGGGTTTTGACGGAGCTTGTGAGTAAGATGAGGGACATGCAGATGGACAAGACGGAGCTCGGCTGCCTTAGAGCCATCATCCTCTTCAACCCCGGTAACACACACACGCTGCTGTAGTGATGAAAGTCTCTAAAGTCGACACGTTAAAGGGATAGTTCACCCAAAATTCTAATGTCCCTCATCATCTCCTCCCCCTCATGTGGACTAAGGTCTGGGAGAAGTTTCAGAGTCCTCCGTGGCTTCTCTGAGTTACAGGGGGTCTCGGCGTAGCAGTGCATGTCCATATGACGGTTGCAAATGGATACCAACTGTCTTCATAACAAAAAGTCACACCAAAAAACATCCAAATACCTCCATGCTGCTCGTATGTAATGTCCATCTTGTATTGAAGCCCCGACATGAGAAATTGTTCCGAAAAAAATTAAATAAGTCTATTTTTCAAGCTTGTTTTGTAGTGGAAACTCCCAGTGTCTCGGTTCACTGCTCTTCCTGTGTCAGTGCAAATCTCGACCGGCGGGACAATTTCTCATGTTGGGGCTTCAATACCAGAGGGACATTACATACGAGCAGCATGGAGGTATTTGGATGTTTTTTGGTGTGTCTTTTTGTTACAAAGACAGTTGGTATCCATTTGCAACCGTCATATGGACATGCACTGCTACGCCGAGACCCCCTGTAACTCAGAGAAGCCACGGAGGACTGAAATTTGAATTTTGGGTGAACTATCCCTTTAACCTGCTTCATGCTGACGTAGAGCTGATGATGATGTTGTGTGTTTTCTCCTGTAGATGCCAAGGGTTTGTCCAACCCCAGTGAGGTGGAGCTGCTGAGGGAGCGGGTCTACGCCTCTCTGGAGTCCTACTGCAAACAGAAGTACCCCGACCAGCAGGGCAGGTGGGCAACAGAGACCAGACACAGGGGCAACAAGCTGCACACGGGCAACAGCCATCAGACACACGGGGCAACAGCCATCACACACAGGGGCAACAACCATCAGACACACGGGGCAACAACCATCACACACAGGGGCAACAACCATCACACACACGGGGCAACAACCATCACACACACGGGGCAACAACAACAAGCTGCACTGTTAAGAGTTTGTGATGTGCAGAAAAACATTTTGTCACTCGACTCTACAACCTGCAGCTTCTAGTTCCACTCCAGTGAATCATCTTTCTGCTTTGTGCATCTTCTGAATTCATGTTTTCTAGGGCTGGGAATCTTTTACTATCTCACGATTAGATTAGATTCTGATTTTTGGGGCTACGATTCGATTCAAAATGGATTTTCGATTCAAAACAGCTTGATTCCTAATGATTTCTGCTTTAGTCTGTCGGTGCAAAAGGATCCTCATGATCTACTCCAGTCTGCTTTACAAGACAGAACGACTAAAGTGTCTTTTTCACATTTATTGAGTTTTAAACATTTATCCATGCTTAGATGGAAGCGTTGAAACTGTTGCATAAAAGCAGTATCACATATTGCTTAAAGGGACAACGAGGAGTTTCTCCAGCGGCAGAACGAAAAATTCTGCGACAATAAAAAAGTCTGATATTAATGTGGATGAATCTCCGTTACCACTTGTTAATGGTCCATTTTAGATAAATCTATGGTTTTGTCTCTATGGTTATTTTGTTATTATTAGTGGTGGTGGAAATGCTGGGCGAGCCGACCAGCGTTTCTTTACTTTCGGTTTCGTGGCGAGTCATGAGAATAACACCGCCGAATCTCCGTTTATGGTGGGAACTACGACGGTATGTGATCGTCTTCCAACCTCTGACTTTAATTCTTGATGAATGAAAACATGAGTCTGTCTTGCACCGGTCAAAGAATTTCACGGTGCGGAGGCTCATAAATGTAGTGAGAAAACACTTCACTTTTACAAAACTCCTCGTTGTCCCTTTAAGTAACAGTAAAAGTGCCTCTTTATTAAAAAAAAATAGTACTGTTAAACATGCTGTTTTCAAAGTCTAAGGAAATGAAGGCCGACAGCTAGAAGATTTGTTTCTTTTTTTGGGACATTTTATATAGATTCTGAATCGTATTAAATGAGAATTGCGATTCTTATGTGAATCGATTTTTTGGCACAGCCCTAATGTTTTCAGTTCCTATGATTGACAGATCTCTGGTCGTTTCTCTCCTCCTCTCCTCCCCTCTCCTCCTCTCCTCCTCATCCTCCAGGTTTGCGAAGCTGCTCCTGCGGCTGCCGGCGCTCCGCTCCATCGGTCTGAAGTGCCTGGAGCACCTGTTCTTCTTCAAGCTGATCGGCGACACGCCCATCGACACCTTCCTGATGGAGATGCTGGAGGCGCCTCACCAGCTCACCTAGAGCAGCTCGGTCCGGTCCGGTTTGGTCCGGTTCGGTTCGGTTCGATCCGGTTCGGTCCAGTTCGGTCCAGTTTGGTCCGACTGGGATCTGATGCACACCAGGATTCACCGGCACGTCGCCCCGCGTGTCGGCTCGTTGGCTCTTTTTCGTTTTGGGCCTCACTTAACTGCAGCACCTGCTGGTTTAACCACACCGGCTCTTACACTTGTATACACACACACACACACACACACACACACACACACACACACACACACACACACACATTTCTTGCCACCGGCTGATTATCTCCACACATGCAGCTGCAGGTCTTTGCTTGCGTGCATGACATTACATGCTACAAAGCTAATACACAGATAATATGGCTCTGAATGCACAGTGTGCTGACACACAAGCATACTCTAACACACACACATGTTCACCATCTTTTCACATGGGGGGGGGGGGGGGGGCCTGACCATTCAAGGATTATTCGCCCCCTTGTTCTCACACATATACAGTAAATGTCTTAATGAATTTTAAGTTAGCCTTCAGTTTTCACATCTTCATCTCACAGTGGTTTTTTTTTGCTTCTGCGTAACTGGTGAACTCCCCCTGGTGTTTACGTGGGTTACTATGGTTACACTGCCAGCTGCACCTCTGTCTGTCTGTCTGTTGTATCCATCACTTAGCCAGTTAGTTAGTTAGTTCTTCATGTTTTGGGTTTTTAGCTTGAAAATCAGGTGCATAGCATTTCAATCAGCTGTCCACTATCAAACCCTCTGAGCTCACCTCTGATTGGTCCGGAGGTGTCCAGTGACGGACAGGCAGACACACCCTCCCAGTGAGTTCATCCAATCTCATTAACATTTAAATATGTTATGCTTTTTTTTGTTGTTTTTTGAATATTCATGCTGAAACTTGTTTGAGTTTCTATTTTGAAGTACTGTACTCATGAAATGAGAGCTTTTTCCAAGGCATTGAAATCCAGGAAAAGGGGCTGGGAGCAGATAAACGTAGTCCCTCCCTCCCTGATGCGCACAGCGGGCTTTGTAAGGCAAGAAGAATGACTTGAATTATTATTATTTTTCTTTTTTCTTTGTTTTCTTTATTAGTTTTGATTTTATCCTTCTCTCTACTTTGGCAGTTGTTTGGCATTTTAAACAGCTTGAGGCTCCCAGGAAGTACAGCTTCATGCAAGACAAAAGAGGATTTGTTTCTCTTTTATCTCCTGCCCCCCCACCCCTCTAAAATCCTCCCTTTGTTGGTGGTCATTTATGCACTTTTGTGAGTTGTAACTGTGTAAATGTTCCTGTTTCCTAGAAATGACCATCTCTCTCAGAGACCTAAGACAACCTCGGAGGTGCTGGGTGTAGGGTTTCTCATTATTGCATCATTGTGAATCAGATGTGAAGATACGTTATCGAACTAGATACTGAAGAATAATAACAGCTCACTTCACTTCCTGCACAAAAGAACCACGACTATTATTCTTGAAATAGTCGCCTCTCTTATCGGCCACAGAAGACGAAACCGTCTCTACTCTCTGACCCGTTCTGTGTGCAGCTCATTATCATCCCGTCTCTAATTATGTGGCCGAGCAAGTCGAACACAAGATGCTTGTGTTGAAGATCCCACCGACTTCTCTCTGTAGAACTCGATGGGAAAACTTAGTGTTTGTTTGTTCTTTTGAAACATACAACCCAGCAGCAGAGATGGAGATTGTAAAAACCGACAGAAATGCTGCGTTTCATTTCACTGGTAGTTTTTAATCAGTGTTTTAATTCAGCTGATTTGCAACAGAAGCTCTTCAGCCGACTCAATCAATCAAACACTTTATTTGTCCCCAAGGGGCAAATTAAAGCCGACTGCTCTGCATCGATCAGTGGATGTGGATGTGGATGTGGATGTGGTTTACCAAATACTGAATACTGAATGTTTAAGCTGCAGACGGTTATTTAAAGTATTATGTTACTCTAATGCAATAATGATGAGATCCATTGTTAAACGATGGGAATCCTACACCTACTACCTGCAGCTTTGGAAACTTTATTCAGTGTGTATTGGCTCGATGCTTGCGACTTTTGTACAATAGATGTAAATAAAAATTTAAAAAAATAAAATAAAATAAAAAAGACACAGGAGTTATGCAGAAACAAAAGCCTGTTCACGGCCGTGTGAAGAGGAAATAAGTGGCTCCAACAAACAGATTTTAAATCTCTATTTTCTGCTGTTGAATCGACCCCCCCCCCATCCCCCCCCCCATCCCATCGTTTTGAGCCCAGGGCCAAACCACAACCTCACTGCTGCTTTTGCACCAACTTCTTGCCAGTGTTTCCTGTTGTTCTTGGCAACTGATTGGCTGGATTTCATTGACTATGGCACTTGACATTTACTGTGATTTGAATTTTTTTTTTTTTTTTTTTTTTTTGTGGGGGGCAACTGAATCTGAGCGAGTCAAATGCAGCTACAACGTGATCAGGAGAAACTTCTAAATCTTCTAAATCAAAGCGTTTCTGTTAGTGAAGTATTGGACAGAGTGTTGACATAACTGAGGTTTATTTAGTTTCTCATTAGTCACCACATCGTAACAGGACTTAGAGACATCGTGTACAACATTGTGCAGTGTCGTTCTACAGGGAAGAGGTGCCGAGCCGCCTCTACCAGGTGCTAAATAACTAATATGGTCTTTTAGTTTAAAATTTGCACATTCACATCAATGCAAACACAGTATGCAAGGACACGGACCAATCAGACGGCCACGGTCCAGGTCTGTGTCAGATGTTGATTTCCCGTTTTATTTTTTATTTTATCTCCTCTTTTTCTTCTGTGAACCCCGACTTTACTTCAGAAACGAACACCAGCTAAGTGCTTGTGCATGTGGCGGCGGCTGAGAAGAGTTTGTTACTGGTGGAGGAGATGATGAACGTAGCTGTTTTAACTCTGGGGTCCTATGGCGAGAGGATTTAACATTTAAAAGCTAAGTTTGACTCTCCGGAATTAACATAGTAGATATCAACAACGTCTTTCTGACTGGTCCTAACTACATTTTGAATAGTTGGATTTTTTATTCAAGATCTCTGTAATTCAGTTTTGCCTCTTGTCAAAAAGAACATTTCAGATCCACAACTACGTTCTTCCTTCACTGTAACATTCATGTGTATGGGGTTTGTCATTACAGATATCTACAGTTCAGTTGCAGATATCCACTATGTGAATTACAGATATCTGTAACTGAATTACCACTAGTACTAATTCCAGTTACAGATATCTACAACGTCATTTCTCCTAGTCAAAACTTAATTACAGATATCTGAACAGGGACATGTAGATATCTGTAATTGAGGTGAATTAAAGATATCTTGAACTGGAATTATGACTAGTCAGAATGACGTTGTAGATATCTGTAACTGGAATTAGTACTAGTGGTAATTCAGTTACAGATATCTGTAATTCACATAGTGGATATCTGCAACTGAACTGTAGATATCTGTAATGACAAACCCCATACACATGAATGGTTACAGTGAAGGAAGAACGTAGTTGTGGATCTGAAATGTTCTTTTTGACAAGAGGCAAAACGGAATCCAGATATCTACAACACATAAGTCTGGCTGTTAAATGTTAAAATAGCTTGTTGCCATAGGGGACCATCAGCTACTAGAGCGATGAGTGATGAGCTTCCTGCCCAGCAGATTGACCCTCGGCCCCTCGGCCCCATGTGATGTGGACTTGGAGGCAGTTTGACCTGTAAGACAGGTGCTGTTTGTGTAACGTGTCTTTAAGTTGGTCTAACCACACACACACACACACACACGGAGCAGAGTTCTTGTACTGTAAATGCTGCGATGTGATTCGTTCAGATGATGAGCCAATCACAGCAGCCGGAGGTTTTTTAGGCTTCAGTTGAGAAGGATTTAGTGGCTTCACAGATGTGAGAGCTGGTTAGAAACAGTTGGACTGTTGTGTTGAATGAAGGTTTTTTTTAGTTTTTATTGAGTGCAACCATGCGACAGCTTTGTTTCCTCAGAGCGACTCGAGGAACGTGTGCTTCTGTAAATAATCATTAAACATCTTATTGGTTAAACTCAGACTGACATCACAGCAGCTTTTTGTTTTATTTCTGCAGGATTTTAATGTTTTGGAGCTTCCTCTGTTGAATGTTTCAGCCTGCTGCTACTGCATCGTGTTTATAGCCGGGGGATGGGAAGCAGGCGCCATCTTTGTTCATAATTACTCATCAAAAATTCAAAATATGCAACTGGTATATAACCTTATAACGGTTAAACAGTGGTCATGCAACATAGTGTTTGTGTGAGTTGAGCTCGGTCTGTTACACCGGTGGATACGAGGTGGCAGCTCTCATCCCTCCATTAACAGCCATGTGTTTACTTCTGCTCTGACATTTACATCGTTGTTTCTCTATGTTTTGCTCTGAGCTGCGGTCGTAGAGGACGAGGAACTGGTTCAGTCTGCTCAGACACTTGAGGCTCTGCAGAAGCTGGTGGAGTGGTCGGGTGTGTGCGTTCTGTTACGGTGTGTGTGTTCTGTTACTGTGTGTGTGTGTGTGGCTTTGGCTGTGATGAGCTGAGCTGTTTGATTCATTTGTTGAGATTTAATGATGAGAGGATGGAGAGAGGAGGAGGAGGAGAAGCTCTTCCTCCTCTCTTCCTTCACTCTGCCCCGTTTCCACCGCTTTGCTTCCTTTGACCTTTTAAAACTTAACAAACGCGTCTTCACTTTACAATCGAGCGGCTTCGCATCGCAGAATAAAAACTTCTGATTCTTGGACTGTTTGAAAAGGATGTGAAGCTTTTTTATTTTATTTTATTTGTGGCCTGAGCGTTGTTGAGCTGTGAGGACGGGGTTCAGTGCCGTGTTGTGTGTCCCCCCCCCCCAACACTCTTTTGCTTTTTAACTTTACTTGACGGCAGAGCAGCGACGATCTGTGGTGGTGGTTGCCACGGGAGACCAGACCAGCAGATTGCACCGCGCCGCCCACTGCACTCGAGGCAGACGCATGCTGTGACCTTCTGACTGTGTAGCAGTGTTGTTGTTGTCGTCGCCATCTTTGTTACAGTTTGAACTTTACTTACTGGCTTCTTCACAATAAACACGTTGATTAAAGAGGCTTTTTTTTTTTTTTTTTAAATGGAGGCTGCGACCGAAGACACATCCTGGTAACACTTTACTGTAATAGGTATTTTATCAGATTGACATAACACTGTCATAAACATCAATGAATACTTATGACAGCTGTGGTTAAGTGTCATTCGGTAAGTTATGTCACTTTTGATGCAAAGTTGACATTATTTGAGATGTTTTTGTTCTGACAACTTGACATAAAGACACTTTAAACTGTCATAGCAGACCTAATGGACAAACTTTAACAATTATGTCAAGTTGTCAGAACAAAAACATCTCAAACAATGTCAACTTTGCATCAAAAGTGACATAACTTACCGAATGACACTTAACCACAGCTGTCAGAAGTATTCATTGATGTTTATGACAGCTGTTGTCATGGTTATGACAGTGTTAACACCTATTCTAGTAAAGTGTGACCCAGATCTTTATGTACAGCTTAGTTATCATGGCGGCAGCGTTTTGACCTGTTGGCCATCCCATCATGATCAATGAGGCGGCCTGACACCACTCACCACCCTCACTGGTTCTTTATCACTGCCAAGCTGTTGTTTCCACGCAGCCCCCCCCCCCCCCCCCCCCCCCCCCCTCCCCCCCTCAGCGCTTGTTTGACATGTTATGTTGTGATTATTGTGTAGCAGCATCACACACACACACACACGGCGGTGGCGGCGAGCGGGGGCCGGTGCTGACGGACTAGAGTGGAGAGGCTGTAGGAGAGGGGGGGCTGTGTATTGGTGCTGTTTTAAAGGCCCCCCCCCCCAGCCAGAAACAGTCGGCTTTAGTTTCCAACACGAGTGAAATGCAAATAAAAGATTGAGACCTGCTCTTCTTCTTCAGCTGGATTTGCTGAGATGTTTCCACAGCCGACACACACACACACACACACACCTGTTCACTGTGTTCAAACTAGGGTAGCAAAATTTAGGAAGTTGGAAACTTTCCATGGGAATTAACGGGAATATATGGGAATAAACAGGAATAAATCCAAAATTTACAAAATTGAAGGTTGGCCCTTTAACAGGGAACTTGTTGTATATATTGTAGCATCATCTTGGCTAAAACAACCAGATTTAATGCAAGTACACTTGAATATCTATATGCTATTTCAGTGGTTCTCAAACCTTTTTACATCAAGGACCCAGGGAGAAAGTGGTAACAATATCTCAAAAAGAGAGTTTAAAAATGTCTAGATAAAAATGGTAAACATTTCTCTCTCTAAAAATAAATAAATAAATTTATCAAAAAATTCTAGTAAAAGTAAAAATTCTAGAAAAAAGTGATACAATTTCTCAAAAAAACATTTAAAAATGTCCAGAAAAAAAGTTGGGGACCCCCTTGTACCCTGTCAAGGACCCCTGGGGGTCCCCGGACCGCACTTTGAGAACCACAGTGCTATCTATTCCTCCATCAGATGCACAGATGATTCTCGAACCCTGAAGGCCACACTTTAGAGCCCAAAGCACAAGAGGGGGGGGGCTCCTTCCATTTAACATTTTGAATGGGACTTTTTTTTAACTTAAAGTATAACATAAAGTTTTACTCACAAATAAATCTGTTGAAATGTTTTTTAATTGTATTATTTAGCATGGATGTCTGCTTATTACAAAACAAAATATTTACATTTATGTTTGGATTTGATACAGTTTGTTTATATTACCCCCAATTTCCAGTTAATTCCCATAAATTCCCATAATTCCCATGGAAAGTTTCCAGCCCTTAGCAACCCTCGTTCAGACACATGTGGCCGTAGCTGTGGGGGGAAACAAAACAAAACAAAACACAACACAATAATAAGCTTGATGTTCTGGTTCAGATGCTGACGGAGGAGTTGTGGTTACCAGGCAACACCTCGTCACTCTGAATGAACCTGATTGGACGATAATGACTGAATAATACGACTGATGATGGTCGTAGGTTTTAAGGTGGTGGATGGTGAAGTGAAGGGCGACGGTCAGAGAGACAAACTGAGCTCAGATCAGCTGTCGATCAGTTCTCCAGTAGATCTAGAATCTTCCTCCATCGTTTCCTCTTCACCTCTAAAATCCACTCTTTCTTTGTCTCGTTTCCTCTCTCTCTCTCTCTTCTCCAGCTTCACTATTCATCATCTTTTGTTTATTACCAAGTATTAAACAAACACAAGAAGTGTAAAACCAGAAGCCGATCTGTCTCTTCTTTTAATTTCTCTCTCTCTCTGGTGTCTGTTCTGTCTGGTTTGTATCTGCTCCATTGTACCTGTGGAGCTGAGTGACTCGTGTGCTTTGGGGATTGAAAGAGGAAAAAAAAATATGAATAATTTTTTCAGTCATTAATTCTGAATCTTGTTTCTGTTTGTTGTATCATGTCCGAGTAAAGGTTTTAATACTGTAACTGCGCTGCCTGGTTTTTCTTTTCTTTCTTTTAAAATTCACATTTGAAACTTTCATCATGGAAGAAAGTCGTCAAGTTGTTCCACATCATTTCAAATGTTGCAAGAAGTGAAAATGAAAATTGCGTTAAATGACAAGAGTCAAGAGACGTGGCGATTTATGAGTGGGTAGGATTTATTGCGTGATAAATCCCAGAGATAACTCCGCCCAATTCAAACCTACTGTACAAAACCTTAAAAGACAAATATTTTGAATTTGGATGGAAACTTTTTTCTAATTATTTTTACATGTTTAATAATATGTACATAAGACCCTAAAATACATGGTTAGGAGGCTTTTGTGGATTTGGGTTTCCAGAGGCTTTAAACACAGCAGAGGTTGAAAATGACCACACTGCAAAAACTCAAACTCTTACCAAGAATATTTGTCTTATTTCTAGTCAAAACAAATCTCATTCTACTTAAAATAAGACTCATCACATTAAAAGCAGCTTGTTTTTAGACACTTTTTACTTCTTTCAAGCAGATTTTCACTTGAAATAAGTAGAAAAATCTGATATCAAGTTTTTCTTTACACAAAAAACTTTCTTTCACTGGCAGATTTTTCTACTTATTTCAAGTGAAAATTAGTTTGAAACAAGTGAAAATGATCTAAAAACAAGTTAGTTTTTAGGTGATGATTTTTTATTTTGAGTGAAAAGAGATTAGTTTTGACCAGAAATGAGACATTTTGACAAGAAATAAGACAAACATCTCTGGAAAGATTTAGAGTTTTTGCAGTGCAGCTCTCGTTTCCTCCAGGCTCCACATAAAACACCCACTCTGTTTCCATCCAGTGGTATGACCCGTCCTGCAGACAGATGGTACGACCCGTCCCGTCCTGCAGATGGTTCGCTCCTCAGTCCAGCAGGACCCCCGGGCCCCGGCTCAGCTGACCGCCGCCACCGCACTCCCTCTGTCCAACTCTAGAGGGAGCACTGACCTCTGTCCTCACCCAGCTGCCTTCTGCTGCTGCTCCTCCTCCTTGAACTGCATCTGCATGGAGGTGAAGTTACACCTCCCAGCCTTTAGACTTTGGACTTTATTTATTTGCACATATAAAATAGAACAAAACATGTATTTATTTATTTATTTATTTAAAAGGGACAATACACATTAATGAACATCCGTACGTGTGCGCAAATGTAAATGCGTCAGAGTTAGCAACTTGCTGATTTGCATCCGCAGTCCCTTGGCAGGTAATAAACAAACAGACAGAACTACACAAGAATTCTACAGTGACTCACAATCATATACACATTCATACCTAGACATAAAGTGCATGTGATCTGTAAAGTGCCAGTTTCTAAAGTGCAAGTGCAAGTTTAAATAGATAAAGTGCAATTACAGTGCATTTACTTATCTCTCTTACTAGTGAGAAAGATACGAAAAGAAAAATGTGCAGGTGAGGTCTGAAACCCAAAAGGCTTCTAACACGACCTCATCTTGACCTAACAGATCACTGAAACACTGTAAAGAAATTATAATCACATACCTTGTGCAAGGTAGAGAAATAACACAATTAAAATTAAATAAAAAAGAAAAGATAAGGGAAATGATAGTAGTAGTAATGATAACGACACTAAATAAATGAATGGAAAGAGGTGAGAAAATAAAGCGAAACAAAAGAAAAGAACTGATACAAATAAATTGAGTTCAATGTGAACACAAAAAAGAGAAAAAGGAAAAAAAAAAAAAAAAAACGTGAGGCGCGAGGAAAGACAAAATTGAAAAGTCAAAGATAGATAGATAGATAGATAGATATACTTTATTGATCCCAATCTGGGAAATTACAGCTGTTGTTTTGTTAATTTTAACAGTAGTTTCTTTTACTTTAACTTTTCTGTAGCTCGGCCAATAAGAAAGCAGCAGAACTGAGATCAGAACATGTTTTATAGGTAAATTTCTCTCCTGCACCAGCGGCTCTGTTCACTCTGTTCACATATTTAACTCACTCTGCTCTCTCTACCTCTACATCACTCTGTCTCTCATCCCTCCTCCATCACTCTGTCTCCTCCCCTCACTGTCACACACACACACACACACTGTTCAGATGATGCGTTTGTTCGTTTATTTACAAATCATTTTAAAATCCAAAATACAATTCAAAATTCATAATATACAGCAGACCTGAAAAAAAGCTCTCTGCACTGCAAAAACTCTAAATCTTTCCAAGAATATTTGTCTTATTTCTTGTCAAAATGTCTCATTTCTAGTCAAAACTAATCTCTTTCCACAATAAGACTCATCACCTAAAAATTAACTTGTTCATAGATCATTTCACTTGTTTCAAACTAATTTTCACTTGAAATAAGTAGAAAAATCTGCCAGTGAAAGTAAGTTTTTTGTGTTTGTAAGGAAGAAAAACTTGCTCCACTGTCAGATTTTTCTACTTATTTCAAGTGAAAATCTGCTTGAAAGAAGTAAAAAGTGTCTAAAAACAAGCTACTTTTTATGTGATGAGTCTTATTTTAAGTAGAATGAGATTTGTTTTGACTAGAAATAAGACAAATATTGTTGGTAAGATGTAGAGTTTTTGCAGTGTGTAGCTTATGAACGGGGCCGGATGCACAGAACTGAAATTGAACCACTATCACCATTAGATAATGATAAATGTTCAATTTACTATGATTATTCTAAGGATTCAGCAGCAGTTTTATCAGATAAAGCAGATGATACTTTCATACTGTCGTCATGGTAAATGCTAAAAAAAAAAAACACACACACAGGGTCTTTAGTTTGTTTTGTTTTTTTAATCCTGAACAGATAATTGATCATGTTCAGACCAAAGCAGTGGATCATGTTCATATTCTAGTATTTCACTCTTTTGAAATGATCCTCCTGTTTTTCCTAAATCCAGTTTAAATTGGTTCATATACAGGGCCGTTGTATAGGGGAGAAAGGTGGTGATAACTCTAGGGGCCCAGCGCCCAGTGGGGCCCATAAAAAACCCCAGTAGAATAATCTTTGTATGACTGATTTATTCTGCGTAAGACCCTGACTAATACTCATATTAATGCTGCATTAGCATCAAAACAAAGAAGGCTAAATAAAAAATGATAATACATACGTAGTCTAAGAAAAAAAGTGGAAAAGTCAGAGGACAGGGGCCCACTTTAGTATTCTTTAAGGGGGCCCAGGATTCCTAGCAACGGCCCTGTTCATATAGATTCAGTAACAGTAGAAACTGCTTTACGATGCTTTTCCTCTTTGATTCATCTGTTTATCCTTCAGTTTTACTGAGCTGACCTCCTCTTCTGTGAGTTTAGTGTTGTTCTCAGTCTCACTCTCCATCACAGCGTCGTCGTGGTGACTGCTCCCTGACTCTCCTTAGTGAGCTCAGATGAATGAGACGGAGGCTGAGCAGCATCACCCTCCTCCTCCTCCTCCTCCTCCTCCTCCTCCTCCTCCTCCTCCTCCTCCTCCTCCTCCTCTTCCTCCTCCTCTTCTCTCCTCCTCCTCCTCCTCCTCCTCCTCCTCCTCCTCCTCCTCCTCCTCCTCTTCCTCCTCCTCTTCTCTCCTCCTCCTCCTCCTCCTCCTCTTCCTCCTCCTCCTCCTGCGTGCTGCAGATGCAGATGTGTGAGCCATGCTGCTGTGGACGCAGCGCCGGCTGCTGCCAGCGGAGGGCGCTGCCACAAAGAGCTCTCTGTCTGCAGAGGGTTTAGAGGAGAAGAGGCTGTGACCTCTCCACCTGAGGAGCAGTAACAGTCAGTTGGACGTGTTGGACCAGGAGGAGAGGAGTCATGAGGAGTTTGATGAGTTTTATTTGTTCAGGGAGCAGCAGGTTTTAGTTTCACTAGAAGACAGAGACTCACATCCTGTCTGTCTTCTCCTGCTCCACCACAGTCTGGTCTCACCTTCTTTTCTTTTCTTTTTGTCATTAAAGTGTTTATTTATCTTTCAACAAATAATAAAATACGTACAAAAGACAACAACAAACAGATAAACAAAAACAAACAGGCAGTCAAAACCAAACTACAGGGACACCAACACCAACAACACCTCTGTACCGTTGTGTGTTTGTGATTATATCAGTTGTGATGTGATTCAACATATTCTGCTCATTGTGACAAGTCCTTGATGTATCGATAGAAATAGTCCCATACTGAGTGGAACTTCCCTTTAACATTGTTCATGGCAGTCAGATATTGGAAAGATGCAGAAGACATCGTCTCTCTGTCCTCAGCTGAGTCGGTCGTCTCAGCTTCTTCTCCTTCTTCTTGTTCTTGTTCTTGACATCACCTAAAGATCTAACTCCATCACACGTACGGTTCTGTAGAGGAATGAAAGAATGGAAAAATATCAAACTCACCACGAATAAAACAGCATTTATCAAAGTAAGACAACATGGTATATTTATATATGGAGTATAATTCGATGGATATATGATATGTGTTATTATAATGTATATTCTGTAGAGTTAATGTGTATATATATATATAAGTATGATGTGTGATGTGTAATGATGTACAGTATACATGTATTATATGTAGAAATGTGTGTAACAGGATTAGTATGTGAACAATTAATATAAGGAAGAATGAATGAAGCACAGTTCAGAAATGTAAACACTTCCTCTGTTGTTGTTTTGTTAGGTTCAGCAGATCGCTCACTTGTTCTTTTGTTTTTCATTTTTATAATGTTTATGTTTTGTGTTTTCAACTGTATATTTGATGCTGTTGGACCCAGGAAGAAGAAGAAGAAGAAGAAGCTATGGCTCTGCTGCAGCTGATGGAGATCTGAATAAGAAACTAATTCTGTTTTCACCTCCACTCATCTCTCTCTCTGTCTCTGTCAGCGTTTCTCCCTCCGTTTCTCTCCTCTCCTCTCCTGGCCTCCTCACTCCCCAGTCTCCTTCTGGCTCCTCGTCCTTCAGCCCCCTCCCTCCTGTTTCTCCCCCCCCCTCCTCTCCCTGTGTGAGGCGTGTGAGGCGTGTCGGTCGCGCTGCAGAAAGACACCTTTTATCCTTTTCTACCCGGGGTCAAATTCCTCTTCATTTCTACTTCACAAATGTGGATTTCCACCAGGTGAATGTTTTAGCTGTGAGCTGCAGAAACACGACACGTTTGAAGTCACGCGCCAGAAATACCCCACACATCGCACACACACATACACACACACATCGCACACACACACACACACACACACACACACACACACACACACACACACACACACACACACACACACACACACACACACACACACACACACACACACACACACACACACACATTCACACCTGAGGAAGACAGAGCTTTATTGACAGCAGCGTGCAGGGCGAGATGTCAGGTGTGTTCGCTGCCCTCTGTTATTTTCTGTTCTCTCAGGTAAACCCACACAGTCAAATAAAAACTCTAATCCCCTTATGGACTTGTGCATTTCATGCATCATTTTTCCTGGAAGAAAAGTTTTATTTATTCTAACATTTAAACTCAGTCCTAAACGCACAATTTAAAATTAGCAGATTTTGAAAAAATCACATGTCCAGGCTTATCTGTTAGGTTTTTTGAGTTGTTTAAGTCATAAACTTGAAACAGACAATTAGGATTAAAGTATTTTGCCTTAAAAATTTAGACTGTGTTCAAACACTTGAGGGGAAAAAAAAAACAACACACACACACAGCCTACTTTTCTTTCAAAATGTAAGGTTTAGGGTTAGGTTTTCCTTGAATGCATTTACAT
The DNA here is from genome assembly GCF_905171665.1 of Trachurus trachurus. Classification (NCBI taxonomy): domain Eukaryota; kingdom Metazoa; phylum Chordata; class Actinopteri; order Carangiformes; family Carangidae; genus Trachurus; species Trachurus trachurus. The sequence goes on from NC_139904.1 coordinate 539,265, forward strand.
TTTATACATTTATTAGTTTATTTGAAACGGAACTCCACATATTCATGAACATACAAAAACTATTATTTGATATGTAAATATGTCAGATTTAGGTAGAGAACTCATTTCCATCTGTTGTCCCATGGTCCACAAACAAATAAAATTCCATTTAGACAAAGACAAAACAAATGGTGAACATAGTGGTACATCACATAATAGTTGCATTTACCGACCATAGTTGTCGTAAAGTGCTATTTGAGTTTCATTAAAGTAGTAGTAGTAGTAGTAAACCTTTATTTTACCAGACAAGAATAGCTAAGAATACATTCTTATTAAGGCAATGACCTGGTAGGAGGTGAAAGACCTCCTAAAGTCTAATAAAGTGCGTCAGGAGGAAGTATCTGTCATGAAGTGCTATTTTTAAAATGCCTACGGTTGTTAATAAAAGAAATAAATGTAAAGACTGGACAGATACCATAGAGTCTAGACCGACAGTCAATCTTCTTACTTGTTACTCACATTTCAACAGTGAATGTCAGAACACAAGGGATTCAATCCAACAGTTCATAAAATAAATGAATAAATCTGTAAATATCAAAGTAAAAACAATACCAAGATCATACACAATCAAATCAAATCAAATCAAATCAAACCAAAACAATGCAAGTTAAATAAAATACCCATATGAGAGAAACAGACACACACACAAAGCCTGCTGATTAAAACCACCCATTGTTGGCAGCAGCCAAACGTGTTTATTGCGACACATTAAACACATCATTTCCATGTTTAGTTTGTTGTAGATGAAAGAACCCGCCTGATGAGAGACAGTAGAGGATGAAAACAACCATTAGTCTGGAATTCAGCCCAGTTCTTTATGTCAACAGGGTCCAGACCGTCGGGACGGGACGCAGCTCTGGAACGACGAGGGACAACATTTAGCAGAAAGTGAAATGACTGGTCAGCGTGTAATGATACGCTGTAACGCTGTAACGCTGTCTCTCTGTCTCTCTGTCTCTCTGGCTTCACACAGCTGCACTTAGAGGACCGAGTCTCTGAGCAGCTAAATCTGGCTGAAACTGAGACCTGGTCCCACATAAAGGATATAATCCTCCATCTGGTCTTGGTTTCTAATCAGGACAACATGGCAGATAAAAATATGTCAGACTCCCTAAGAATGTTTTGCTGAAAGCAGCGTGTCATCATGGTGCCACTGACTCGCCGCTCGGGATATAATCAGAGTCATGTACAAGACGCCACATCAACTGTACTCGTCCTTTATGATGCAGGCTGCTCTTTATGTTGATTGTAAAACCTCAAAATCATTAGTCAGATTTAAATGTGAGGTCGACATGCACATGAAGTTCAGATTTACTTCATCGCTCCAGGGAGAAAAGGAAGGAAAAGGCTGCAAATACAACAGAAGAAACACCACAATAAGAAATATTAAAAGAACAAATGTCTAAAAATATCATATATTCAGTCAGACATTTATCCTCCACCTCTGTTCATTAATAAGCTGAACTAAGAGAGTGATAAACAAGTGTTTGAACCTGTTGCACATAGGAAACCTGCACCTGAGTTCATGAAGTCATATTCAGAATATCAGACATGATGAGAACCATCAGATAAGACGCTGTTTGTCTGTTCAGAAACTTCCTGCAGGTTTGAGTTTAAGATTTAACTGTTAGAATCACAAACCTGATACTGTAAAGAACTGACTACTGAATACTTTATACCTATACTTTATTAGATTAGATACTTTATTCATCCCACAACGGGGAAATGTAGTTGTTAAATCTGCCAAGTTAAGACAGAAAGTAGAGAGAAAAAAAATACACAAACACAACACAACACAACAGACAGAAAATGTAGACACACAAACAACAAATCAACCTTCAACCAGGCAACGTGCAAAACAACTACTGAGGATACAAGGATATGAAGTGGCCTGATATAAAAGTCATTGTCATAATAACACAGTTACAAATAACAACGAGATGTCGTTTAGAGCAGCTTAACACTGACGCACAACTATCATAGAAAGTGCAACAACAACTAAAAAATAAAAGTGCATGTAACATTACTGTCCAGAGGAGCCCAGCTGACCTGCATTGGCTGCACGGTACAATAATAACACACATACACATACACACAAACATTACAGCAGCAGAAAGAAGACGTTCACTCAGAGACAGAGTGCTGGACCTGTGAACCTGTTTTCCTGCTTCTAAGACAACATGTTCCCCTGCTGCCTGATAAACCACACACACTCACAGTGTTATTCACTTCACCTGTCAGGGCTCATAATGTCCAGTCTGACCAGTTTACATGTTTTCTAATAATAAACTGTAGCAGTTTGAATGTAATTGCAGGTCATTTGCACCCAAAGTTGTGTATCAACATAATATTACACAACACTGAAGCAGCAGGCGCCATGTGAACAGTGTGTAGTTACACAAGTTAGATTAGTCTAGAAGAGCCTGTTGTAAAATGATAAGACTGATGAAAGAACATGGTTGGTATCTTAAACATGGTTTAACATGATTTAACATGTACAATGCAATACAACAGCTTGATAGAAATATAAAATAATCCCAGTTTATAGTCAGACCATGTGGGAAGTATCGGCTGGTTAACAGGAGAGACTTTACTGCTCTGCTGAACTGTTGTAATGATAAGTTTAAAAAAATGTACAGGTAACAAATTCCATATTCTGGGTCCATGATAAAGTATACTTCTAAATGTGGTTTAGTGAGATTCATCATGTAAAATGTAAAAACTTTATTTCTAACATCTCTGTGCTTAGATTAAAGGGATAGTTCAACATTTTGGCAAATTGGCCCATCACCATAATCCCTATAGTCATAGCAGTAGGTTCGTTACCTTTAATTGTCGGTGCAAGCTGTTTTTAGAACGGCGGAGCAGAGCCGTGAGCTGTTCAGAGCTACGCTAAGGAGGCTCATTATGGGATTTCTTGGTTTCCCTCATCAAACTCATCAAATACACAATCCAACAACTCCACAACGCTCTGGTGGACAAGTTGTGAGCTGCACATTCACCACGCTATGAGATAATAACACAACGTTACCACACAGAGTTGTTTTAGAGGGAAATTCATGCAAAACCGCTGATGCACGTTGCCTTCAGGGACAGTTTTTCATCATCAGTCTCTGTATTTCCCTCTAAAACAACTCTGTGTGGTAACGTTGTGTTATTATCTCATAGCGTGGTGAATGTGCAGCTCACAACTTGTCCACCAGAGCGTTGTGGAGTTGTTGTGAGTGTGTATTGTATTGTGGGAGGATTAATGAGCTGTTGTGTGTGTGCCAGGGGCGAACGTGAGAGGGACGAAGTGTGTCGGCAGGAAACTGGTGGATGGGAGGACAGAGAGAGGAAGAGGAGGGTGTGTGTGTTTTCATCCTGCAGCATCCCTCTTATTTACCCCTCTGCCCTGGTGTGTGTGTGTGTGTGTGTGTGTGTGTGTGTGTGTGTGTGTGTGTGTGTGTGTGTGTGGAGATGAAACGCTCTTTGAAGGCTCCTCAGACTGGACTGAGCTCATGGTCACAACAGCTCAGATTGTTTTTATTGCTGCTTTTCCCTGACCTCATTAACCGCTGCTGTGTGTGTGTGTGTGTGTGTGTGTGTGTACAGTGTGTACAGCTTTGCATGTTCAGCCTCTTGTTTTTGGGAAATCAATCATTTGTTTTTCTTCTTTAGATCTTTTGTTCCTCCCTCCATCTGATCTGGTTCTCATCTCCTCTCTGCTCCACGTTCACATCCTGTCAATCAGCTCCTCTTCTCCTCTCATGCTGCTTCTGACCTCGTCACTATAAACCTGCATCACACTGTCCCTGTACTCCACTTCTTACACCATATTTTCTGTGAGTTAAGTGTTCTGTGTTGAGTAAACTTCATCATCAGAACCTGAACGTGACGTGAGGCTCGGTGCAGTAGATGGAGCAGCTTCTTCATGTCTGGATGCTGCTGTTTGATTTGATTGACAGGACAGATGTGCAGAGAATATATAGATAAACATCTACTTCACATGAACACATGTCTTCCAAGTGGAGAGTAAATGTGCCTGTACAGTACACAACACATCCACCTGTATAATCTTACTTTTTATGTTTTTATCTTAATAATAGAAACATGGAGGCTGCCCAGTGCAAACACAGTCCAGCTTTATGCCTTTACAATCAGCTCAAACACAATCATGATTCATATACACATGGCACCAGACGGCAACACGAGGCCGCTTCACGCTTCCCAAACCAAACACCAACTTCTGAAGCACACATCAATGAAATCATGGAGCTCCTGACCACTGCCAACAACTAAACTCACACAGAAACTAACATTCAGAAAGCAAATAAAAAGATATCTTGGAATTTCACATCTGTAAAATAACATACACATACACATACACACACAAATACACACAAAGGGGTTTATGTAGGGTCGTAGGTTTTCTTGTTGTTGTCATTTTGATTTGTTTTACCCCTTTATTTTATTTTATTTCATAACCACTGTGCGTTGGAGTATCTTACATATGTTCTGTGATGTAGATGATAATCCCATTGTACTGGTTTTAATGTGGACCCCAGGAAGACTATAGACTGCTCTACAGCACAGCTAATCCTAACAAATAAAACAGCTCGACAACACACTGGTGGTTACAGGCCTCGTTCAGGAGCATCTCAGTGATGGTGGTAACACATTTACTGAACTAACACTGTCACCACCTCAGCAGGTCCAGGGATCAGTCATCTGCCTCAGTGGTTAGATCAGTAGATCTTCCTGCATGAAGCTAGCGCGCATCGAACTTCAAACTTTAAAGAGGAACAAAGCAGGATTTCTCCCGTGGCTCTGCTGCATTTTTACTTGATTAAAAAGCCCCAGACTAATTGTGAGTTAAATACATGACTTGTAAGGTGTTACGAGTGAGAATGTAGTTTCTTTGTCTTCCACCTGGCATCTCACGGCTGAAAACCAACCTGGTAACATCAGTGTAGTTACTCGGCCGCCGCCCCGGTGTCCCAGCTCTCGTCTCTGTGGCACCGCAACACAAACGCGCTCCGTAACCGGCAATCTTTGGTTTATGACGGTTAAGACTAAATACACACGTCGTAACATTGTATATGGTATATTACGTTATCCACCGCTCCATGTATTGATTTTTCGCTGGCTTCGTTGTAAACTAATGCACATGGCTGAGAGGAGGGTTAGCAAAGCAGAGGAAAAACAACCAGACTTACATAGTTCCCCTTTAAAACTAAAACTTTTGGTTTAGTTTAAACTCCTAACTTTGTCCAACCAGCTGTAAAAAGTCAAACATCACAAACCTTTTTAATAGTCAAGACAACGAATGTATTTAAAGTTGAGTTCTTTGTAGTGTTTTATTAGATGTTTAACCTCAGCTCCTTCACTGGTTCAATTCCCTGGAGAAACTTGTTTCCAACGCTCCAAACATCAAACGCTGCTCATGGGAAAAAAATAATGTCTCGCACAACTTTCCCACTCCGCAGTTCATCCTTCATGTTCTTCAGCTTCCATCTTCCTCCTCCTCTTCCTCCTCTTCCTCCTCTTCCTCCTCCTCCTCCTCCTCCTCTTCCTCCTCCTCCTCCTCCTCTTCCTCCTCTTCCTCCTCCTCCTCCTCCTCCTCTTCCTCCTCCTCCTCCTCCTCCTCCTCCTCCTCCTGGGTCTTAGGGCCTAGGCCCAGGTTTCTCTCTGCTGCTCTGAGGGCCGTGGTCTCTGCAGCTTCCTGTCTCACAAAAGACCCCTCTGTTTCCCCTCTGTTTCCTCCGCTGCCCCCCCACCCCCCCACCCCCCTTCCTCAACACCCTGGTGGTACATTCCCCCCCCGGTGCATTCCTCCTCGCTGGCCTCGGCCGCTCAGGAGTTCCTCTGTCAGAGCCGTGGTCTCAGCTGTGGGAGCAGGTTTCAGGGCTTCGGTTCAGGACCGGTGATCTAACCTGAGCCCCCACAGGGCAGCAGCAGACTGGACTGTCTGATGGTTATTACATAGTCAATGATCCACAGCTGAATTAAAGAGCCAACATGGAGGACGGCTGTACCACTGTGACTGGCTGGGATGAGTCAGGGGTTGATATAAAGAAACTCACACAGTTCATTATCTAAACAAAACCAGTTGATCTGATGTGAGAAAACATGTGGACTCTTAATCTGTCGTTTAACCTGGACAATCTGTCAAAGGCTTTTTAGAAAAGTAAAAATTTAAATATATAGTGTCAAAACCCAACGATAGTTTCACAGATGTTTCCACAGAAATGGATCTGATGTGATAATTTATAGTGAAAAGGAGGGAAGGGAACAAGCTTTTCTATTTTAAACCCATTGATTTCATTAGTTCAGAGCCTTCAAGTGCGTCTTTACATAATTTCCATGATATAAAGTGTGTTGGTCACCTGATAACACAGTGTGAAACACTATTATTGTTGCTCTAGTTACCTTCATTAATTAACCTTTTTTTTAATGTCAAATGATACATACATACATACATACATACATAGGCTACAACAGAGACAGACAGTAAGCTCTCATGACACAGCACCCAGTCACATGATCTACAGGCTGTGCATGATGGTTCTTGTACTTTTATGATCAATAGAGCTCATTAACCTAAAAACATGTCTCATATTGGAGCAAATAACAACTTTTTTTTTTTTAACGATTTTAAGCAATCTGTTGTTTAGAAGGTAAGACTTTAATTTTAATAGGCTACACTTTATAACATACATTTTAAGTGAAACAGTTGCAGGCAGCTCCCAGTACTGAGTAAATAACATAATTGTCCTCTATTAAAGAGGAACTATGCAGAATTTGTAACTTAACCCTGCCACATTTTTACCTTAATTAAAGAGCTTTGCACTAATTGTGATGGTTTAATAAATGGCTTAACTTTTTTACGAGGGAGAATGGAGCGTCTCTTGGCTGAAAACCAACCTGGTAAGATCAGAGCCTCCGACCCGGTGTCCCAGCTCTCATCTCTGTGGCACCGCCGCACCGCCACACAAACGCGCCCTGTAACCTGTAATCTCTTGTTTCTGACTGATTAAATTACACAAATATACAGGTCATAACATCGTATATAGGATATATAACGTTATTTACAGCTTTATTGATTGATTTCTCGCTGGCTTAATTGTAAACAAATGCACATGGCTGAGAGGAGGGTTAGCAGGAGAAGCGACTGGACTTACATAAAGACTCGCATAAAACCATTTAAACTGGTGTAAATCAAGGCCAGTGTTAAAGGGTCAACTCTTTGTCTTAGAGTTTTTTCCAAGTCGATGTGTTTTCATTATTGGTGACCATCTGATTCCCTCTTTGTGTTATAGGCTACATCTACCTCACATGAACACAACATGATCTCCAGGTGGAGAATAAACGTCCATGTTCACATCCACATGTAACTATAATAGAGGTCTGGATTTGGATCTGATTCCCTCTTTGTGCTTCTGTTATATAACCTACAGCCTTCTTGTCTCCATGGACGGAGGAGTGCGGTCCAGAGGTCAGAGGTCAGCTGAGTCTGGAGCAGAGCAGCTCAGCAGCTCAGCAGCTCAGCAGCTCAGCAGCTCAGCAGCTCAGCAGCTCAGCAGCCGGTGTGAAACCAGCTGCTCCTCCTCTGTAGCTCAGCTGATCCAGGGACAGCTAACAGCGCGGTGTCACTGTGATGGGAAGACGACCCCGCTGACCTTCTCCGTTGACCCGGCCGTGTCCGTCCCTTACAGCCGGGCTTTGTTGCTTTGTTGCTGAATGCCTCCGATGCTTCACATACCTGCTGCATCTCTGCTTTCATCACCTCAGACAGGAGAAGCAGCGACACAGAGAGCGGGTTCATCCAGAAGCTTCTGTAGAAACAGTGAAGAGCTGTTGTTCTCAGCTGGTTATCAGCTGCTGCAGCTCGTTGTGTTGACGTTGTGTTTCTTGTGAAGCTCCACCTGATGTTTCTCCATGAGACTAAACTGGTCAGGTCAGATCAGTGTGGCCTTAAAGGGATAGTTCAACATTTAGTCAAATTGGCCCATTGCCATAATCCCTATAGTCATAGCAGTAGGTTTGTTACCTTTAATTGTCGGTGCAAGCTGTTTTTAGAACGGCGGAGCAGAGCCGTGAGCTGCTCAGAGCTACGCTACGGAGGCTCATTATGGGATTTCTTGGTTTCCCTCATCAAACTCATCAAATACACAATCCAACAACTCCACAACGCTCTGGTGGACAAGTTGTGAGCTGCACATTCACCACGCTATGAGATAATAACACAACGTTACCACACAGAGTTGTTTTAGAGGGAAATACAGAGACTGATGATGAAAAACTGTCCCTGAAGGCAACACGCATCAGCGGTTTTGCATGAATTTCCCTCTAAAACAACTCTGTGTGGTAACGTTCTGGATGGCATGGCTTTGTGCTTCTTGTGACAGCGCCACCTGTAGGTCATAGCAGCTCTTAGCGCCGTGTTTATGCAGGTTGGTGTAGGCTAAATGAAGAGTGTTTTCCGAAAACAAATTGGTGTGATCGATGTTATTTTTGAACACGGCGAGGGGGGAAATGCCTCTGTCATCGTCTCTCCACAGTCACAACGTTTCCTCAGGTGGAGAACATGGAAACTGACCTGAGATCTGTAGTCAGACTGCAGCTTATGGAGCTTACTGTTACATTTAACACTGTCTTCTAGGAGTCAGCTGATGTTGCAGATGTTTCAGACCTGGTCCATCAGGCGTTGCTGTGATTCATCACCGTCCTCACACACACACACACACACACACCTACACACACACACACACACACACACACACACACACACACACACACACACACACACACACACACACACACACACACACAATGTAGTGCAGTAAAAACCAGTAGTGTGTGTCGTTTGGTGTCTTTAAACAGCTGTAATCACTTTGCTCTTTCACTCAGAGGGAAACCCGTCTCTCTCTGTCTGTGTAGGTGTGTGTGTGTGTGTGTGTGTGTGTGTGTGTGTGTGTGTGTGTGTGTGTGTGTGTGTGTGTGTGTGTGTGTGTGTGTGTGTGTGTGTGTGTGTGTCTGTGTGTGTGTGTGTGTGTGTGTGTGTGTGTGTGTGTGTGTGTGTGTGTGTGTGTGTGTGTGTGTGTGTGTGTGTGTGTGTGTGTGTGTGTGTGTGTGTGTGTGTGTGTGTGTGTGTGTGTGTGTGTGTGTGTCTCTGCTGCTGAGGTGACTTCACTTTGTGGAAAAAGCTGCGGCTCTAAAGACACAAACCTGTCGCTGTGTCAGAGTCACCGAGGCCCCACCCTGTGTTCTAGTCAGTAGGTCAGTCAGAGATGCTCCTACCCCTCCTCTCCTCCTCCTCTCCCCTCCCTCCCTCCCTTCATCCCTCCATCCTTCCACCTCTCCCCTCCCTCCCCCCCTCTGGGATCTCCATGTGTAAATACCTTTTGATGCCTCCTCCCTCTCTCCCTTCTCTCTCGCTCTCCTTCGCCCTCCCTTCACCTCCGTCTTTATCAATGGCTCTCATTCATTCATCCCCTCTCACCCTCTGCATGCCTCTGTGCCCCCCCCCCCCCCTCTCTCTGTATTCATTCCTGTGAGTTTCTTGGAGCTGTACCTTTCCACGTCTCCTCCGTCTCTCTGGCCTCTGGTTCATTCTAAGGGTTTCTGGTATTTAGATGCAGATCTAGATGTGGTTATTTCAGGCTTAGGGAATATTCACCAGCATTTAGAAAAGGAGTCGGAGCGGGGGGGGGGGGGGGGGGGGGATTACCTTCACTCGTCGACACACTTCTTACAACCTCTGGTATTCCAGTGTTGTTTAGATACAGATCTCTCTCTGCTGCTGGAAGCACAATGAGGTTTCTACTGCAGCGGTGAATTTACATTATTACATTAAATATGGATAAACTGTAAATAAATAAATGTCCTACAACGCATCTTTTGTCAAAATTGAGATTTTGTTATCTTCTTATTTGGGATATATTTGTGAGTAGTTTTCACAGTAACTTCCAAAAACTGTGGTGAAACAACAAGAGAACACTGTAACATGAGTTACCTTGTTCTGTCTGTGTATAGAATAATGATAATAATGCAACACACCAACAGGCTACTACCATTCTACCAACCAATGGGAGTTAGTTTCCCCGTTCTTGTGTTGTATGGCCAGCTTAGATTTAGAGGTAACTCTGTCTGTAAATGAGGGTAAAATGTTAAGTTTGAGTTAAATATTTTTACACAGCAAGGCAAGGCATCTTTATTTATGTAGCGCATTTCATACCAAGGCAACTCAATGTGCTTTACATAAAGACAAAACTTAAAAAAAAAAAAAAAAAAAAAAGCAGGAGCAAAGAAGAATAAAAAAGTAAAATAAAAGAAAATAGATAAAGTTTTTATTTTTATTTTTTAAGCTAGACTACCACTTGCAAAAAGCAAGGATCTGACTAATTTTCAGTTCAATACAGTTAACTGGACAACAGAACTGCACTCTGAGGAGTTCCCCCTGTCTTCCGTTGTAGGCAGTGATGGGAATAAACGGCGTTACTAACGGCGTTACTTTTTTTCAGTAACGAGTAATCTAACTAATGACTATTTCCACCGTTACAACGCCGTTACCGTTACCGACAGTTAAATGAGGCGCGTTATTACAATACTCAGTGAAGCCGTTGTTCTCCGACTTGGCTCATTAGCCTATTATATATTTCACTTTTATCACCGCTGACAGAAGCAGGGTCATGTGACCTCAACCATGGTTGATGAGAGCAGAAATGTTGTTGTTGTAGTGAAAATGGGCGGGCTCGTGAATACGCGAATTTACACAAAATGGTCACGAGTCAAAACGAGCGACAAAATCGCGTATCTCGCGTTTGGTCGCGCGTCAAAACTCGAGCAAGAAAAAAGCGTTCCTCGTTGAAATAGACGATGAAATAGACGAAGACGCGAAGGTCCCGTCGCCAAAAAAAATTGTGTGTATTGCGTCGCAAAAAAAAAAAGTTGCGTGTACCGCGTCGCCCGCCTAATCGCGTCTTTGCGTTACGGCCTTTTACACCGCGGACGTAACGAATAAACGGTTATATTGAAATTTGTTTATTTGGATAAAACCCCTTAAACATATACAATAATTAAGGTGTGAACGGACAACATAGAACAGGATCAGACGTGGCGTTGTGTCCTCTTTTCACCGACAGCTCCACTCTCCCTTACTTACACTAACTACTGTTATTGTTGAGGCAGAGAATTGTGGGATTTGTAGTTTTTGACCAATCACAGGTTGTGCTCTTTCTTTTTTGTGATTTTCCCGGTTCACACATGTATTTTTTTTTAGGGGCAAATGCGAGTGAAATGCTCGCCCATGGTGGGCGTAAGAAAATTTAAGACCTGTCTAAAATTATTTAAGACTTGAACACAATAATTCAACAAATTTAAGACATTTTAAGGCCTAAAATTTAGATTTTCAAATTTTAGACTTTTTAAGACCCCGCGGATACCCTGTTATTTCATATAAAAGTTTAAGTGCATACATATTTTATATGCTGTGTATTATATATTTAAGACCATCTTAGAATTTTCTAAGAAATGTAATACTTTTTAAGGATCCGCGGATACCCTGAGAAGTTGTGCGCTCGCAGCAGGACAGATAATCAGATGGATAATCGGTAAAGTTAATAATTTCACTTGATGTGGCCATGAATAAGTTCATTTCGATGTTTCGCCTGTTATTGTTGCCCAAACGCAAATCTTGAATAGGTCTCCGCTGTTTTCACATTTAAAAAGGTCTTTGTTGTCTTTGTACAGAGACAATATGAGATTAGCTTGTAGCCACAGCACTTAAAAAACCCACTGTACCTATTTTCATACGCACACCAGCCTCGCTTTCAATAAAACACACACTCGCATTCCATAATTGCGATCAGTGAAATATATGAAAACAATAAAATACAATTTAAAAATGAGAGAAAAAAAATCCAAATTCTTCGACATATTTAAACTTTTAAAAAAAGAAAGAAAAAGTAACGTAATAGTTACTTTCCCTGGTAACTAGTTACTATTATAGTGAAGTAGTGGAGTTACTAACTCTAGTAACTATAACTAATTACTTTTTAAAAGTAACTTTCCCAACACTGGTTGTAGGGCGGTGTATTATAGCGCATATGTGGAAATATTTGACTTCCTGTCTCAGTATGGTTGACTGTTCCTCTCTGTGCTTCATGCTATATCACCGTTTCTTCTAAATTGCCTGGTATTATTGCAGCCATTATGTCCCCATCTGGGCAAATTACCTTCTAACAGTGAGTAATTGTGCTAAATTGGGCAAATCTTTGCAGTTCACCTATTTCTATATTTAACGTCAGGAGGTAAAGAAGTAGCCTTTAAAAAAAAAAAACTCCCAACAACAAAGAAGAATTGCTCTAAGTGTTGAAAAGCCACGAATGAAACACGTGAGAAACGCTGAGAATGGCACAGTTGATCAAATATCAAAAGAGCAGTATACTCCAGCTCATATGTAAACTGTGTGTGTGTGTGTCTCTCTCCTACACACACACACACACACACACACACACACACACACACACACATGCTGTTATACATCGGTTGGCACGCAAACTTCAGAGCCCGTGAACACTCGCCCCACACAGAAGAACACACCCACTCCTGTGTCGCCTCGCTCTACCTCCTTCCCTCCTCCCTCCTTCCCTCACTCTGCCCCTTCCTCACCCCTTCTCCATCCTCCTCCTCCTCCTCCTCCTCCTCCTCCTCCTCTCTGCCTATTTCTAGCTGTGTGGTTAGCTGGGTGTGTTCGCTCGGTGGCCAGATTCAAAGTCACTGACCCGTTCTCTGTGTTAAATTCCCTTCTTCTTCTTCTCTACCTGGCTTCACACACCTCCAGAGCAGAGTGTGTATTCATCACATATGGACACACACACACACTCACATATACACTCACACACACACTCTTTGACCCCAATGTGTATCAGTCCACTCCCTAGTTTCTCCGTTTCCTCCCGGCCGGCCCCGAGCTGCTGCTGCTGCTCTGATCTATTTCAGTGTGTTGTGGCGAGCAGGGTGTGTGTGTGCGTTTGCAGCCCTGCCCAGTAAAATACAGACTTTTCAAGGAAGTCAGCAGTATAATATGGCCGCCGCTTTATTGTAATTACAAGCTTCTTCTTTTGGAACGAGAGAGAGAGAGAGAGAGAGAGAGAGAGAGAGGGAGAGCTGCCCACAGGCACTTTGCTGAGTTTGTCTCCATCTCATCTCTGGCTCTGCTCCTGCAGACGCCCTCGGCCTCGGCCTCGGCTTTACTTTACTTTACTTTACTTTACTTTATTTTATTAGTTTATTTAGTCAGGACAGTGCATATTAATGAACAGTGAGTACTAGAGTACCCACAGTAAATACACTGGATTTAGCACATGTGCTACATTACATCCATAGTCCCCAAAACAACACAACTATTAACATAAAGAGTCCATAAAGACGGAGGATCAGTAGATAACAGAAAGGTACATAGGTACAGGGTTGGGCATGATTCTTTAGATATGTAATCTACGTATATAGCTGTGATTTAATATGATTCATTTAAAATATAAAAATATGTATCTATACAGTTGTGCTTGACATAATTCGTTGAATTATAAAAATATATATACAATTGCAATTGACATGATTCATCGAAATATAAAAATATATCTATATAGATGTGGCTGACATGGTTCCCTGCTGCTGCTTCTTCGTCTTCTGACCCAGATGTTTCCACAGCAGACCACTGTGTCAGCTGGACACCAGTCATTCTTGGACATTACAGCCAGTTAAAGCTCCAGTGGCGTCTGATTGGCCAGCGCCGAGTCGGTCTGGTGGGTGGCCACGTCTGATGGAGCTTCCCCCCACAGGGAAACCTTGTGGTCGTTATAACCCTTTAATTACTGCACCAGCAAATTATAAGGTTTTATTAATGCAAATATAGCCGACACTGAGCTTTAATTGTGTAATTGCAGAGTTCAGACACACAGATTGTCTTCTGGTTCTGGGCTGGAGCACCTGCTGCCGGTCGGTGTCGGGCTGGTTTCACCGACTGGTCCTAGGTCTGTTTCAGGACGATGAGGTCATGGGGCAGTTCCTGCTCTCTGGAATCTGTGGTACCTTTATAATGTGAACAGTCAGCAGGTTGTGTGGATTGACACTGTTGCTAGGGAGGAAAGTGCTGTTTTATGCTGCTGTGTTTGCTGCCGGCTGCACGTAGAGGAGAGACGTTGGACACTCAGAGCTAAAACTGCACCAGACAAGATCTTAGAGCCAAATTCTTCATGTTGCATGTTTTACCAGCAGCAACAAGGCGCCCGGTGTCACCATGAGAAACACACGACATGACAGGGTAACACATCAATATGTGAATCATTACACTGTCACAATTATATTTAATAGTAATAATATAATAGTTGGTAAAGCACTTTTCAATACACATGAAAAACATGCTTTACAGTAATAAAACACAAACATCACAACAAAACATATGCAGATAAGACAAAATACAATCTGAAGCTTCATTTTTTTGTGTCTTTAGAAAACAGATAAAACGATAAAACTAACTCAGGTCTGGTTTCCTCTGGTCCCTCTCTACGGCCTCGTCCACTGTGTTTTAATCAGACCTTGAAATGGCCGAGTTTCACTTTATAAACTGAACTCACTCTAATGTTATAATGAAATATAATATTTTTATTTTTCATAAAAAAAAAAAAAAAGATCTGATCACATAATAAGACCAGGTAAAGTATGACATCATCCAGATGACACAGCTCTGTGGTTGTGATAATCTGTGTTTGATCCGTTTAACGGACATTTGTTCTGAACTGGTATAAAAGCGACGACATAAGAACTGAAGTTTGACATATACCATATTTAATAGATAGATAGATAGATAGATAGATAGATAGATAGATAGATAGATAGATAGATAGATAGATAGATAGATAGATAGATAGATAGATAGATAGATAGATAGATAGATAGATAGATAGATAGATAGATAGATAGATAGATAGATAGATAGTGTGGGAATTCATCCTTGGTTTCCATCTGAGGAGATCTCAGTCAGATGCAGCTGTTCCAGATGTTAGTGTTGAAGATGTTCTTTTAAAGGGCGGGATTCACCACATCTGCTGCTTGATGTTTATGAGGGAAACTGTGGTGAACCTAAATACATAGTCATCATACATTTAAGTTGTACTGAACATTAAAATGAGCAGTTCTTTACACAAATTAAAATGATAAAGATACTGTTGATTTATGAAAAGACAAAATTACACCAGATGATGAAAATGATTGTGCTTATTTCTTGGTATGGAGGCCGGTGCACACATGAAAAATCTTCGGTAGACAGGTGCAGAGATACGAGTAAACGAGGAAAAAAAGGGTTTTCCACACACTTGCAAAAGACTTTAAAGGGATACGCCAAAAAAAAATTTTGTGTCTTGCCTCACTCCCGAGTCCATGACCAGCAGATAGACACCATAATTTCGACTGTGCGTACAGTAACCAGTCCCTCCAGGATTTTGCGGGCTTTTTTTGTGATTGTTGCGGCCTAAAATGCCTGAATTTGCGGCCACATTTTGAAAAAATTGCGGTGCATGTTGCGATGTTTTAAGCGCTTTTGTTGCGATTAAATTGCGGGAGACAGCGAAAGTTGCAAAAAAAAGTTGCAGTTTTGTTCTGAATAATTAAAAATCAATTGAAATTTTGAAATGTCACAAATTAATGTGATGTCATGTTATACCAGCAATTTTCCACTTGTTAAGAAAGGCACAGGAAAATTATATAGAGTTGAAAGTTGTTTTACTTAATTAAAATGTCTGTTTAAAAATCGTGGTAAAAGAACTGTTTTATTAAAACAGTCCAGTCTTTGAATAAAGAGGGGAGGGTGGCTACTCAAGTCCAGGGCCAGGGCCTTAGGATGGGGGAAGGGGCACCTGGCCGCCGGCTGCTCCGCTCCGGCCCTGCAGTGGCGCACTTACTGGATTCCCCCTCGGCGAGTGCTGCGGGGGGGGGAAACAGCCTCGGGTGGTCAACCAGGACAACTCACACACTCAATACGTTCAACTCAGCTCACGTTCCTTTATTTATCACTTTGTGCACGTTGTATCAAGTTTCTTGCCGTCAGCCCAGCCACGCCGTTCCTCCGTGGACTCACTTTCAACCACCGCTCCGTCCAGACCTGGTCCAGACTCGCACTCTCTGCTGTGTAACTCGCGGAAAGCACCGACAATTGGTCCAATTTGCGGAAAAGTTGCGGTGATTGGCTGAATTTGCGTTAATTGTTGCGATCGCAACATCGCTCCTGGAGGGACTGAGTAACAAGGGAGATAGAGCCGTATCGCCCGTATTTAGCTTAGCTCAAACACTGGAAGTGGGTAGTGTTAGCCTGCCTCCACCTAAAGTCGCTAATTAGCTTAGCTCAAACGCTGGAAGTGTATAGGTAGTGTTAGCCTGCCTCCTACCTAAAGTCGCTAATTAGCTTAGCTCAAACGCTGGAAGTGTATAGGTAGTGTTAGCCTGCCTCCTACCTAAAGTCGCTAATTAGCTTAGCTCAAATGCTGGAAGTGTATAGGTAGTGTTAGCCTGCCTCCACCTAAAGTCGCCAATTAGCTTAGCTCAAACACTGGAAGTGTATGGGTAGTGTTAGTCTGCCTCCTACCTAAAGTCACTAATTAGCTTAGCTCAAATGCTGGAAGTGTATGGGTAGTGTTAGCCTGCCTCCTACCCGAGCTGAAATCAGCAGTGAGAAGCTGATTTCATTTTAGCTCTAAACTCTGTAGATATATCACTTTATCAACATTTCAAACATGTTTAGGTGAGAAAGTAGCCGTTTAGATCAGCAGTGTGTCGTTCATTTGTCTAAATACCAGCTGTTTACAATTTTGTTGGGACGAATTCGACGCTACTCAAGCTAGCCTTCCGGTTACTTTCACAAAATAAAACACCCGTTGCCCTTTACATACAGAAAACCATGACGATAGAATTTGTACTTTTACTTTGAAATAGGAAGCTAACCTACCCTCGATGTAGCTAGCTTGAACCAAAATAAAGCGTCTTTGCTTGAACCCTCCGTTTTGACCGATCTCGTCCCGTTAGCGGCATTTGACCGTTCAAGATGCCTTACCGGAGAGTTTTGTCAGCTCTGAGACGAAGATCGGTCCACCGGTTTCTGTTTAGAGTTGCTGAAGAGTTTCTCTGATGACTTTAGGTGGAGGCAGGCTAACACTACCTATACACTTCCAGCGTTTGAGCTAAGCTAGTGACCTTAGGTAGGAGGCAGGCTAACACTACCCATACACTTCCAGCGTTTGAGCTAAGCTAATTAGCGACTTTAGGTGGAGGCAGGCTAACACTACCTATACACTTCCAGTGTTTGAGCTAAGCTAGTGACTTTAGGTAGGAGGCAGGCTAACACTACCCATACACTTACAGCGTTTGAGCTAAGCTAATTAGCGACTTTTGGTGGAGGCAGGCTAACACTACCTATACACTTCCAGTGTTTGAGCTAAGCTAATTAGCGACTTTAGGTGGAGGCAGGCTAACACTACCTATGGTCTTGTATTTATATAGACCATTTAGGTAGTGTTAGCCTGCCTCCTCTACCCATACACTTCCAGCGTTTGAGCTAAGCTAATTAGCGACTTTAGGTGGAGGCAGGCTAACACTACCTATACACTTCCAGCGTTTGAGCTAAGCTAATTAGCAACTTTAGGTGGAGGCAGGCTAACACTACCTAAATGGTCTTGTATTTATATAGACCATTTAGGTAGTGTTAGCCTGCCTCCTCTACCCATACACTTCCAGTGTTTGAGCTAAGCTAATTAGCAGTGCGCCAGCTCTGCCCGTATCTACCTTGTTACTGCACGCACAGTCGAAAGGATGGTGTCTATCTGCTGGTCATGGACTCAGGAGTGAGGCAAGACACGGATTTTTTATTTTATTTTTTTCCTGTGTTTATTCCAGACGACTAAAATGAATCATTACAAAGCTGAATCTGAATCACATGTGATAAAAGTTGATCACATCATGTAGAACCACTAACCGCTGCCGTCCATAGAAAACAGAGGCAGTGATTATAATTTTCCTCGAACACCGATCTCTGAGTCTCCTGGAATAACCGGACAGATCAGATCAGACCTCCTGTGTCTCTCGTGTCCTCCATGAAACAGAGGAGGTGATTACAATCCTCTGAGTGCCGAGTGCCCGGGCACCGCCGAGCACAAACACATACCACAGGCGTCTCTGGGGGTGTCTCTCTTTACAGCCTGTGGCATCTACTTTCAGAACCAAACCAGCCTGTCCTCAAAAAAAAACAAAAAAAAACACACTCGCTCCAGTGTGTGCAGGAAGCCAGAGCGCTGCCACACTGAGGGAGCGTTTCCTGGACTTTCTGATTTAGTACAAAAACCCTGGCAGTGAGAATGAAACAACAGCTCTGTGTACAAATGGAGGAAAATAACTTCTCAGCGAGGAGGCGTCCGTGGAAATGACAGATTCTTACTTTGTTTTTTGTTTTTTTTATTCTATCAAATTAACTTTTCTATTTCTCTCTCTTCGCCCATGTAGGAACACTAGTATATTCTATATATTCCCTATAGTAATATATGGCTTAGAGAGAGAAAGGAGAAAAAAAGTCAGTAATTGCTGGATGCAGCAGCTGAGTTGATGGTTTCGGCCGCTCCTTCTCGTTCTATATACATCAAACCTCAGCCCTGTAGTTTCTTATGAGAGAGCAGCGCAATTTTCTTCTTTTGGCAGCGTCGTATGTGAAATCAAATCACAGACAGTACAACAGACCCTAAAACATGGGCATCGGACTTTATGCATGTCCCTTTTTTCTCTGTCTGGAATTTAGCATCAACTTAGACACATGTTGTGGGCACGGAGATTGTGGAGTCTTTTGAAAACCCAAGGAACCAAAAAAGCATCACATAATATATCAAAAGAAAAGTTAGAGACGCTGGTGGAGACAGTGAAGTGTCCATGATGAGATGTATAATAATGCATAAAGAACAAAAGTTCAACCAGTGGACCAGATGTGATGCTGATGTTCTTTATATCAGAAACGTATAGAAAGCAGCTTGAACATGAGGATTGAATTCATGATTGAACAGGTGAATTCATATTTACATGAAGACTGGGATTTATTCTTTAGAAACACATCATTAGAATATTTTAATGAAGCAGAACCAGCGGCCAGTTAAATATCTGGATGTTTGATTAAAGCTACAGTCTGTCACATTGCATCTCTTTATTTTACAGTAACAGTTTGTAGCAGAGTTCATAGATGATTCCTGGTGACTCTCTGTCCTACAACAGTGACACTGATTCTGTCGAGGTTTTAATAGATAGTTTCACTGGTTTTCTGTTTAGTCTGCTGCCTCTTATCTTGACTGTAGGTGAGCTCCTGCTCTAAAGTCTGACATCAGTCTGTTCTCTGTAAATAAACCAAAGGCATGTAGGTATTACACTGATTGCACTGATGATGCATCTAAAAGAAATGTTTCCCTGTTTAAGATATATTTTTGCCTTTTATTGACAGGATAGTGGGAATAGAGACTGGGGGTATGACACAGATCAGCACAATTAGAAATCAATCCAGAGATGTCTGCATCGGGCTTTGCCAACATGGGACGTGCTCCTAGAAGTGTTCCTCTTTTAATACTGTTTACATTCATTTTAATCACTTTAAATTCAGTTCAGTTTTTAGTTTTAATGTTAAGATTAATGGCACTAACCTAACTAATATCTCTGCAGAGGTCAGTTTGTGTCTGGAGACCCCGACTCATGACAGAACAGAACATAATGAAGAAAGAGATCTCCGATCTATGCAATCTCACTTTATTTAAAGCTACTGTAAGCTTTCGGTCTCAGACGACCTTCATCCTTAGCTTTAAATAAAGTGAGATTGCATAGATCTAAGTGTGCAGAGATCTATTTCTTCAGTTTGGACACTTTTGATGCCTCCAGCGCCTTAGCAGAGAACCGGCCGGGTGAAGCGGCAGCCCCCTTTTTGCAGAACAGAACATAATGAAAACTGACTAAACTAAACTAAAAGAACTTTTTGTTGCTTTTCCCAAATTTGTTGCAAAATGCGACAATGAACTTCTGTCACACACACACATACACACACATGAACACATAATATATCTGACTCATGATGTTGAGCCGACTGGTCCAGTGACTCTGCAGCTTCACACTTTTTACCTCATCAAAGCAGACTTGATCAAACACCTCGATTCTTCTAAACACTTTGCAAGGTTGAGAGTGAAGTTGCAGCTTTGTGTTCAGATTCAGATTCAGATATGTTATTCATGTACTTGGCAAGAAAAACATGTCTTTAGATGTGCAGTTACGACAGATGTACATGAAAGGGAACCCCAAAGAAGCAGAAACTGCTTATAAATAGGGGACCCGAGTGTTGAAACAGATCAGAGTTTGTTACTTTCACTTCTACCAGTAACTAATAGAGTAGTAATCCCCTGTGTGTGATGTGTGTGTTGTCACAGTGTATCCAGGTGTTTAGTGAGTGTGTGGAGAGATGATAGTGACAGAGAGTGATAAGTATGTAAACACTGACTGGATCAGACAGAGGTGGAGGGGGGGGGGGGGCAGAGAGAGTGGTGTCGAGCATCAAGAGGTGATTATGGGTAATTGTTGCTTTCTAGATGTGAAGCGTCTGAATTCAAAGACGGTGACTAACGACGGGCTGAGAGGGTTTACGAGGCAGCAGAGAGACGATCCAGGTGGAGGAGGGAGAGACTGAAATGATGAAAGGAGAAAGAGGGAGATGAGTGCAGCAGCTTTCATGTTTCAGTCAGTGTCTTAACACTATAGCTGATAAATCAAATGATCAACAGCTCCATCACCATAAAACTACATGGTGACATGTTGTTAAATGATGAAAAACAAGGACCCTGTAGTATAGTCCATCAGACTGTCAGTGCCGTGTGCAGCAGGTGGAGGAGATGATTTATCACCACTCCACTGATCAATGTGGAGTTTAAAACCACAGACGAGGTCATAGAGGTCAGAAGGTCAGACGTTGTTGGTTTTAGTTTTTCAAAGGAATTTGTTAACGCTGAGAAAAATGTGGAAAAAACTTCAGTTTTATCCTTTTTATTTACACATATAGGATAAGATATCCCCAAAGAAATGTAAATCAAAAGCAACTGGACTTGCTATTTGTCCAGTTGCTTTTGATTTAAATGTCTTTGGGGATAATGATAAGGATGACCTGGACAAATGAGAATATTCACAGGTTTATAGGATAAGATACAATTTTTATATTAAAAGTTTTTTCTTCTTCCAGCAGCCAAACCAGAACATAAAGAAGTCACAGACGGTCATCTGTAGTGATGTTGAGACTGTTGTCTCGGTTTCTGATCCAGGTTTCTGTTGCCATCTTTGTTAGATGATTTTTTTTTTTTTTCAAAAAGAGAGTGAAAAAAATCACCACTCATCCGTAGACAGGATTCTTCTGTGAGGTGCTGGAGCTGAACTCAGACACTTGACAAACAAAATCAGCAATGGCACACCCAACGCTGCGCATATCTCTATTTATTTTTGCAAGCAGCTTTCAGTGTGACCTTCTTCAGGCATCTCAGAAGGAGAGAAACAGAAAGTTCAGTTTGTTCATCGACCCAACAGGTGATTCACAGAACACATCTACTCATCTTCCTCTCTCTCTCCCTCCATGTGCACCTGAGCTGATGCTGCAAAACAAGGCCACGTGGGACCGACCAATCAGAGGCCGAGCAGCGCTGCGAGGCCGGGGGGAAAGGGGCGTGGCCAGCAGCGCGGACAAAACCCTGATTGGCTGAGAGACCTCTCACTCTCACTCTCACTCTGAGTCTGAGCTGCTGCTGCTGCTGCTGCTGCTGCTGTGAGGCTCCTCACGCGCTCACCTGGTGGAGGAGATAAACCAGAGATCAGCCGATACACACACACACACACACACACACACACACGCAGAGTGCTACAGGTAAAGACCAACAGAGTGAAGGTGTAGAGAGAGAATCACAGACAGACAGAGGCTGCAGCACCGACATCAAACACTGACTCGCTGAGCAGAAAGGCCTCATTGTCATGTGTGTGTGTGTGTGTGTGTGTGTGTGTGTGTGTGTGTGTGTGTGTGTGTGTGTGTGTGTGTGTGTGTGTGTGTGTGTGTGTGTGTGTGTGTGTGTGTGTGTGTGTGTGTGTGTGTGTGTGAGCTGAGGATTTGTATAGGTCTGTCATTAAAACCGCTCACTGACGCTCCTCCACAACGTCGATCTGCGCAATTACGCACGCCCTCTCTCTCTCTCTCTCTCTCTCTCTCTACCCCCTTCTGCCAGTCACTCTCTCTCTCTCTCTTCCTCCACACACACACACATGCACACACACACTCTCACTCTTCGTGGGAGAAAGCAAAGAAGGGGAGAGGGAAAGAGAGAGCGTGCTTCCAGGTCTCTCTCTGCTGCTCTGAGTCCAGTCTGACTCAATGGGGCTCCAGCACTAAGGGGTTAAAACGTTAAAATAAAAGATATTTATTCACCCCGAACCCCCTTTTTTTAGTGTGTAAAGGCTTTGTGCATTAACAGAGACAGAGATAGACAGACGCCTCATTAAGGAGCGAGCTACAGACGTCTCCAGAGGCGGTGCCTTCCTGTCGCTTCAGTCGGTCGCTGCTCTGTCTGTCTGTCGCTCTGTCTGTCCGTCAGTCACAGACTCAGAGGATCAGAGGAGGATAAACTTCCACCGTGTCCTCCGTCCACAGCTCGACCCGGCCGGAGCTGCAGCAGCACTATGGATATTGGAGCTTGTCCCTTCCGGAAGAAACGGAGACCTTGGCGCGTGATGGACCTCTCATCCCTCGCGCTGGTGGCCGTGGCGCTCGCGGTGTGCCAGACGACCGTGGTTGGGGCAGGTAAGAAACGGCTTCTCTTATTATTATTATTATTATTAACACATGCGATGTTCGTTGAGCTTTTTAAAATGAGACTAAAATTAGTGTTTTATGTTTTATCCCGGTTCTCCCTGTCTGCTGGGATGAAGCTGGTGCGTAAAGATCCAGGCTTCATCCATTATCGGACACTAGCGCACCTGACAGGCTCCACATATGTTCAATTGTGTTTGTATTTAGAAATGTGTCTCTTCTTTCTACACAAATTCCTAGAAAGCATCGTTAAGTGACCTGCGTTTTTCCTTCAGATGATTTTAAAGGAAGTTTTTTTGGAAATAAAACACACTAAACAATCTTCGTTTTTAAAACAAACGAAGATAAACTTTTTTTCTGGTTTTGATTCCTCTCTATCCATTAAAAAAAGTTGTTTTTCTCATCGAGAAGGTTGACACTGTACGATAATGGGTGTTACTCAAAGGTCCTATCGATCAATCAATCAAATCAATCAACCAGAAGAGGCTAATTAAAGCGCTTTGATTGATTTCTGCTCCTTGAAACCAAACCAACACGTTTCTGATGAAACTTTTTCTCGCCTCTTCGGACTCTGCTCTTCTCCCCCCGCTGCTGCTGCTGCTGCTACAGGTGTCCCCTCACTCACATATTTCACATATTCAGCTGCTTCACTTCTCACTTTTCAGTTGTTTTTTTTCCTCCAGTAAACTTTATTTCATTATGAAGAATCACTCTCAGTTTTGACAGGACGATGCGCATTTTTACGCACGTCCGCAGCCCCCCCACCCGGAGGGGGCGATGGGGTAGGATGGTGCTGAGAGCTGCTGCTGAGGAGCTTTCAGGGAATTTTTTTTACTGTGATGTTGGTTTTAGTCCTTTGAGCTGATACCTGTCGGTGCAGTGTGTGTGTGGCTGTTGTTTCACCAGCTCAGCCTGCGCACCGTCACTCTGGCTGCAGGGAGGAGGAATGTCTAATGTCTAGTCTGTTTAATCCAGAAAGTTGATTTTATATTAGTCATAAATAAGGACTTTCACTCTAAGAGGAACATGTTTGAACTTTTACTTTGGCTCATGTAAAGTTTTCCAGCTCTGTGACTCTGCGCTGCCTCAGTGTGTAGACTGTAGGAATGATCTGTATGCGCTGCGCTTCCCCCAGTGGCCGCTGGGGGGCCGCAGTTATTTATAACACAGAGAATCCATTGATTCACCTGGTTCAGGTCTGACTGGACTGGACACCTCTGCTGTGGAATGGCAGCGGGACAGAAATCAAATTAAGGATAAAACTGAATTCTTATTATTAAACTTTTGACATTTGAATCTTAGAAACATTTAATTGGCCAGTTGAAAGTTCATTTTGATCAGTTGAGGTTGAAGCAAAGTTTCAGTTCACACTAAATGATCTTTAGAAGTTTGTTGGACAGTTGCACCAATGGCTCCTTCCTCTCCTTCTCCTTCGCTGCTGCAGCTTTAGCACCAAGAGGTTTTGTGTTTTGTGTAACACTCTGCCCCTCCAGTGTGTGTTCTGTTCTTTGGCCCCGTTTCCAGTTTCAGATTGAGGAGGTGATTGCACCTTCCCGCCGGGTCCCGTGTGTGTTTTGGAGGCGGAAGCCCGAGACATTTTTTGACTTTTTTTTAATTTTTATGAATAGGTTATTATGCGGCGGAGCAGTGAAAGCGTTTAGTGTGTCCGTGTCTGTGTGGTGAGCTTTGTACAGTTGTGTTTGTGTTGTATATGCGTCTGTATACGCTGCTATGGATGTTTTCCCTCAGCGCGGGGTGGAGACCTGGTGGAGACCTGGTGGAGACGCGCTGCTGCCACATCTGTGTGGAGGTGAATGCGCCTCTGTTGCAGCGCAGCTTCATCTGACTGGAGAAAACCGACTGTAGAAAATCACCTGATGATCTCGTCATCACGTCACAGCGACGCAAATCAAACCCCGTCGTTACCTGCTGCGTCCCCTGTGCGCGTTCCCGGCGGTGCGCGTTCTCGCTGGTGGCTTCGCAGCAGCAGCAGCAGATGTTTAGTGCAAATTATAAGAGCGCCCCACCCAGGCAGTGAAAGACCGATTTAGAGAAGAAAGTGGTCAGAAAGCTTCATGTTTATCCTCCATTCGCCGAGAGAGAGAGAGAGAGAGAGAGAGAGAGAGAGAGAGAGAGAGAGAGAGAGAGAGAGAGAGAGAGAGAGAGAGGAGAGGAGAGGAGGAGGAGGAGGAGGAGGAGGAGGGATGAAGGAGGCGCAGCCATCACCCAGAATGCAGCGCGCCCAGAGAGGCATGAAAGACCAGTTTTGTTCAAAGGAGGAGAAAATCAGAGGGCAATATTTTCTTGACATGGATGTTCCTCAACCTCATTTCAAAGCAGCGCAGCTCCTCAAAGAGCAGCTTGTCTGCGCCTGGCCTAACACAACACAAC
This sequence comes from Trachurus trachurus, assembly GCF_905171665.1. Taxonomy (NCBI): domain Eukaryota; kingdom Metazoa; phylum Chordata; class Actinopteri; order Carangiformes; family Carangidae; genus Trachurus; species Trachurus trachurus. The sequence goes on from NC_139904.1 coordinate 564,577, forward strand.
ATAACACAACACAACCCAACATCACACAACCTAACACAACATCACACAACATACATCACACAACCTAACACAACATCACACAACATAACACAACATCACACAACATCACACAACACAACCCAACATCACACAACATAACACAACATCACACAACCTCTCCCTCTCTGCTGCTGAATGGAGCCCCTATCCGCGGTGACAGCAGCTCATTCCTCTGACTGGATGGAAGTGTGTGGTATTTCAGGCTTCTGCTTGAACCCTAAACCCACTTCTTTTTCCTCCGCTCTGCCTTGTCATCATTTCCCATGAGCCTTTGCGGCTCCTTTTTCCCACCTTTATTTTTTTACCATCATGGGTTTTTTTTATGTATCTGAAGGTTTCATCCATGTCCATAGTTTTTATTCCTCAACAAAATGAGATTGAGTTCATGCAGAAACACACAGAGCATCAGGTGTTTCTGTACTCCGCCCTCTGAGCCGTTTCCCCCTGAGCTGAGCCTCCCAGGCAGAAGTTAATCTGTCTCTGCCTCCAGATTCCAGCTGCTCTGCCAGGACCAACAAACCTCAGCCTAAACTTAACACTGTGAAATGTAAGATTGCTGCTTTTGGTTGTGAAAAACCAACCTGAGGGGGTGGGAGGGCAAGCTGCCTGAGACACCACGCTCAGGGCAAAGACATCCCACTGCTTGCAAAGTGGACTGTTTGCTTCTCCATGTTTAATTGGAGTAAAAACCAGACTGTATAAACACTGCCACAGCTCTAGGATCAGTTTACTAAAGTTTTGAAATAGATGAACTTGAATATGAATTTGCTTTTCCTACAGTAAAGCAGGATTTCCTTTTTATATTCAGCAGCAGGGTTAAAAAGTGAACCTGTCTTCTAACGAGTGTTTCGAGGTTTGTGCATATTTGAGGCCAGGGAACAGTGACTCTCTCACACTCAGCCACACGTTTAAAATCTCACCCTCTACACAAACAGATGAGACGGCGACACAGAGATGAGGCCTCGGCTCTAAACCAGGACATCTCCTCAAACTGTCGCTTCTCTCAGGCGAAGCTGCAGATACAAGAGCAGAAGATAGATAGTTGGTCTTCTTCCTCTCTTGGTTTCATAGGTGATGATTTTGTGGTGTGTGTGGATGGTTAGACGTGGATCTACAGGACGACAGCGCAGCGTGCCATCTCCATAATGACAGGCTGTCTGTATAGAAGCTATTCCCAGTCACTGGTACTTTGCTGCTTCTAGGAACTCGGTGTAGGAGGCTGCGGAGGGAGACTCGCTGTAAGGTTAATGTACAGCTCTTTTCCAGGCGCCGCCTCAGAAAATAGTTTTTAAATGTCGGTCTGAGCTCAGACTGGTGGAAAGAGCTGCTCTCTGATGGACTGTACTAGAGGAGTCTGAAATAGAAATACCAGAGTTCTATGATCACAGAAAAGCATTTCATACTGTACACCTGCAGCTGTAATCCCATAAATTAACTGCAGCTATTTGAAGTGGTTTGTGCAGTTATCCCTGTGTTGGAATGCAAAATTATAAGGAATGAAACATATGAAGAGTTCATTTGCAAAAGCAGATAAGTGCCATTTTGAAAAAAATGAGCTGAGGCTTTGTAATTATTCTTTGCATAGTGTTCTTTTCAATAAAACTTTATTTTTTTTAGATATATCTGTTTTGCATTCAGAGAAAACACAACAATTATATGAAGCTAAGCATCTTTATGAACCTGCAGACAACATGCATCAATTTATCCACCGTCAACCTGTTTGTTCAGTTCATTTATGCAACATAGTTTCCAGACATTTCCCACTTTCTCTCCATATTCAGGCTTGTATTTAATTAACAGTGTGTGTGTTACATCCACACACACACACAGTGGAAGGCACCCTGCAGTTTTCTATCCCCACACATGTTCCTGCAGGTAAATTACAGCCATAAAGATCCACAGAGGATCTGAGCTGTGGGGGATTTCCACTGTCGTTACAAACACTGATGATGATTACTGAGCGGTGGAAGCCCGATGCTGTAACTCTTCTCTTTATTATCAGTCTGAAGACTTGTCACCTCCTGGGCATCACGGACTGAGGAGGTTTCATTTCATGTCAATAAAGTTGGTTAAAACTGTTTGGTTGTAATTAAAGATCTGGTTTTGTCCAGTTTCTGCAGGATTTATAGGTATGTTCAGGAGTTTTCAGGGAAAGATTAGATGTTTTTTGTAGTTATGTTGTTGTGCAATCTGAGCTCTGATCTGCTTTACAGTAAACCCAGTTTGACTGTCAGTGAATTCTCCATTCTCATGTTGTTGAATCAAAGTAAACGATAAAGACAAGAGGTTTTTGTTTTTGGACTCTGAGGTTTTGGTTTTGGCCGCTGAGCCGTCCAGTAGTTCCAGTAGTCCTGTCTCTCATGTCTTCACTGCCTCCCTGTCTGTCTGTCTGATGTGATAGGACGTTACCGGGAGCAACCGGCCGCCTCCTGGTCCTGAGACTGTGGCCTGCAGCCCTGAAACCACACTGAACCCCAGCATGGCAGCGTGTGTGTGTGTGTGTGTGTGCAGCTCAGACCACATAATGGCACACGGGGGACAGTGGAGGACTGAACACACGCTGGCAGTGGCAGTAGCTCCTTATAGAAGGGAATGCTGCTCTGCAACCACATGAAGCTGCTGTACAGTAAATGTTGGAGCTGGCAGATAAACCACATGGAGACTGAGACTGATCTGAAGTCAGAGCAGAGAGGAAGGTAGAGGACGAAGAGCTGCAGGAAACAGCACAGGCAGCAGCAGGTGTCTGGGTTTTATGTTTGATGCAGAAATAATCAACTTGATACAAAGACGCTCTGGTGATTTTAAATTCTTTGGTCTTATAGAGAGTGAACTTGGATCCTCGGTGTCGTCAGATGATTTGTGATGAGTCTTTCAGTTGGAATTAATTTGAAGCAAAAGGCCCAAAGAGAGTTGATAAACTGATCAATATCTCATCATCTGCCTATATATCATGTTTCACTTGATCAACATTATATTTCCCATCATTAATCACACACTGACTGACTTGTAATAAATGGTAAATCCAATCCACTTTATTTATAATAGCATATTTTAAAAACAAGAAGGTTACTAAAGTGCTGCACAACAGATACAGAACAGTAAAATATAGAAAGTTAAAGTTAAAATACAGTAAATTAAAAGCACTAAGAAAAACATAAGATCAGATAAAACACTAAGAAATATAAAAAGACAATAAAAGACCAACAGAGACCACACAACTCTCATGCTGTATTAAAATCCAAGGAGTTTTAAGATGAGATGATGAGAGATGATGAGATTTAAAGTCTAAGAACAGAGATCATCATGTCATTTCCTCTGACTGGCTGCAGCTTTTATGAAAATCTATTCATGTAACATAAAGAATAGTTGTGTTGGTCTTTTTCCTTTTTTACCTCTGATCCAGACGCGGTCACATGAAAACTTAGAAATGTGACTTTTACAGTGTATAAATAATGTACATTTTTACATGATGAGTTCTCATGATGGTTTTTCTGTCTGTGTACACAAGACATTATAAATAAATCATAACTATAGAGCTGCACGTTGGAAATTACAAGCTGCAGTCAGAGCTGTGGTCACTGCTGACTGAGGAATGACTGGAGGTTAGACTTCACGGAGCTCAGCGCTCACATCGCTTCTAGATCTGACAGGATGCTTCTCTCTCAGTGTGTGTGTGTGTGTGTGTGTTTAAGTGTTTGATCTGTGGTCAATATTGCACATCCCTCTTAAACTGTGTGTCTAACAACGTGCTCGTTGTGTAAAGGTGAGGGGTGAGGGGTCAACGTGTCAGCTGGAGTGTGTGTCTGGTATTTGGCACAGCCATACCAGAACCACACACACACACACACACACACACACACACACACACACACGTTCAGACAGAAATGATTTCTGAGTCGCACAGTTGTCACCTCACTAGTGCAGTGACCCAGGTGTGTGTGTGTCCAGTTCACTAACTCTGTGGTCTTTATATAAACAATATCTTATTCCTAATTAAAGCATTAATTGTCTTAAAGGGATAGTTCAACATTTTGGCAAATTGGCCCATTGCCATAATCGCTAGGTAGGTTTGTTACCTTTAATTGTCGGTGCAAGTTATTTTTAGAACGGCGGAGCAGAGCCGTGAGCTGCTCAGAGCTACGCTACGGAGGCTCATTATGGGATTTCTTTGGTTTCCCTCATCAAACTCATCAAATACACAATCCAACAACTCCACAACGCTCTGGTGGACAAGTTGTGAGCTGCACATTCACCACGCTATGAGATAATAACACAACGTTACCACACAGAGTTGTTTTAGAGGAAAATACAGAGACTGTTGATGAAAAACTGTCCCTGAAGGCAACGTGCATCAGTGGTTTTACATGAATTTCCCTCTAAAACAACTCTGTGTGGTAACGTTGTGTTATTATCTCATAGCGTGGTGAATGTGCAGCTCACAACTTGTCCACCAGAGCATTGTGGAGTTGTTGGATTGTGTATTTGATGAGTTTGATGATGAGGGAAACCAAGAAATCCCATAATGAGCCTCCGTAGCGTAGCTCTGAGCAGCTCACGGCTCTGCTCCGCCGTTCTAAAAATAGCTTGCACCGACAATTAAAGGTAACGAACCTACTGCTATGACTATAGGGGTTATGGTGATGGGACAATTTGACTAAATGTTGAACTATCCCTTTAATTGATCATGAAAGTGATCATTAATTGATAATAATTAGTTGTTATGAGAAAACTGTGCAAACTGTCTAACACCAACTGTGTCTCTGTGTGTTGTGTGTATAGGGTCTGATGTGTGTGTGCAGACAGAGGAGTGTGTGTTGTGTTAGTCCAGTTGTTTGCTCTGTAGTCGACTGAGTGTTCATATTGACTTCAGTCAGCAGAAGTATTGTTTATCTTTCACTCCTGAGCGTGTGTGTGTGTTTGCACAGTGTGTGTACATGTAAACACCTGCATGTGTGTGTATGTGCATTGTGCATGTGTGTGTGACTCTTAATTAAATCAGCTTCAGCTCCATCTAGTGGCGACTGAGAGGAACTAAAATAATCCCAGCAGCACTCGAACGCATCACAGCACCTCGTTTTACAGTGAACCTGAGTGTCACATGTGTTTTCTATCAGGTTGTAATAAGCTGGTGGTCTGTGTGTGTGTGTGTGTGTGTGTGTGTGTGTGTGTGTGTGTGTGTGTGTGTGTGTGTGTGTGTGTGTGTGTGTGTGTGTGTGTGTGTGTGTGTGTGTGTGTGTGTGTGTGTGGAGCTGAGTGGGTCGGGGTCGGGGGTCGGGGGGGTTTAACAGTGACAGGATTGTTTCAGTCGGGGGGCACCTGTACTCCACAGTACAGTGCTCCTTTATACAGCAACACAGCGTCTCAGTGGTGTGTGTGTGTGTGTGTGTGTGTGTGTGGGTTCAAGCCCCGGTCCAGTGGCAAGAGAAGGGTTAAACACACACAGTGAGAAATGATCGGGGTTTTAATAACTCAGCTCAGATCTCTGGATGAAGACGTGAAGCTTCACTGAACATCTGCAGAGACCTCTCCTTCAAACTTTACATCAAGTGTCCGATCACTTTCTGCAGCATTGAACTGTTTCTGCTGTTTAAATAAAGACATGACATTTAAACCTGAAGAGCAGTTTAAAGGGACAGTTCAACATTTTGGCAAATTGGAAATACAGAGACTGTTGATGAAAAACTGTCCCTGAAGGCAACGTGCATCAGTGGTTTTGCATGAATTTCCCTCTAAAACAACTCTGTGTGGTAACGTTGTGTTATTATCTCATAGCGTGGTGAATGTGCAGCTCACAACTTGTCCACCAGAGCGTTGTGGAGTTGTTGGATTGTGTATTTGATGAGTTTTGATGAGGGAAACCAAGAAATCCCATAATGAGCCTCCGTAGCGTAGCTCTGAGCAGCTCACGGCTCTGCTCCACCGTTCTAAAAACAGCTTGCACCGACAATTAAAGGTAACGAACCTACTGCTATGACTATAGGGGTTATGGCAATGGGCCAATTTGACTAAATGTTGAACTACTGTTTCCCTTTAAGATACAATCAAGTGTAATCATCTCTGTAATGTAGATGAATATTATTCTGTTGTGTCTAAATGTCCAACACGCTGAGGTTCACTGTGTTTCTACCTGTAGCGGTCTGAGCTACTGTACCTAGACCTCCAGCTCTGTTTCCTGTTTCCTGTCTTAATGACAGCGCGGTGTAATCATGGCAACGGCGGCGCTCACATCAAACGGCGCCGCCATCTGTGATCCGTTATGGCGGCGGACGGAGCAGGAAGAGGACGGATATAAAGGCGGTTTGTCGCTGCTTCTGTTTCCCACCTAGTCCAGGTTCAGATTCGCCCCTCATGGTCTCACTTTCCCCCCGACGGGCCCACGGAGTGTGTGTACCTCTGTGTGTTGTTTTTGTGGGTGTGTTTCCGTGGTGATTGTGGTCCTCCAGGCAGGAAGGGCCCCGGCTGCAGATGTTGAGCTGAGCTGGTGGAGCGGCGGAGAACAGAGCGCCACATTGTACTGGGGCCGCTGCAATCTGATCCAGGGTCTGCCATCACACAACCAGCCTGTCTACTGTCACTGCCCGACCCCCCAAACACACACACACACACACACACACACACACACACACACACACACACCCTCCACCTTTGCCTGAACCACTGGCCTCCACCCTCCTCCTTTCCTCTCTCTTCATTCCCAACATTCCTCTGCAGATCCATGAAAGTACGAGAGAGAGAAAATAAATCTGTGCCTGTCAGGATTTGTTAAATTTGGAAACACAAGTGCACACAAATTTAGAAAAGCATGAAACCTGGTTTTTGTTCTGCTTTTCTAAAAAAAAACTGACACGTTCACGTTTTCCTTCATTTCATCCCGTTTCTCTCTCTTCTTTCTTCTCCCTTCGGTTCTTTTCCTCCTTTGATTCTCTGTTTGAGGGAAGTTTCTGTTTTGGATGTTTAATGTAGCATCACAGTGACAACTCCATCCATCCATCCATCCATCCATCCATCCATCCATCCATCCATCCATCCTCCCAGTGAATAAAGCTACACCCTCCTCCATCTCTCCATCTCTCCATCTCTCTCTCCGGTGCAGAGTGACGTTAACAGCCTGTGGTCCAGACGCCCTGTAGCCGTGGTAACGCACCATTTGCTCTGTGTGAATAAATATTACCATGTGTGGTGACTGGGTGTCACCTAAACACCAGCAGCACTGTGACAACACACACACACACACACACACACACACACACACACACACAACAGAGGAGGTCGATGCATAAAACATCACACTGATAAGTTCATTAAAGGGATAGTTCAACATTTTGGCAAATTATCCCATTGCCATAATCCCTATAGTCATAGCAGTAGGTTCGTTACCTTTAATTGTCGGTGCAAGCTGTTTTTAGAACGGTGGAGCAGAGCCGTGAGCTGCTCAGAGCTACGCTACGGAGGCTCATTATGGGATTTCTTGGTTTCCCTCATCAAACTCATCAAATACACAATCCAACAACTCCACAACGCTCTGGTGGACAAGTTGTAACCTGCACAAATCCCATGAGCCTCCGTAGCGTAGCTCTGAGCAGCTCACGGCTCTGCTCCACCGTTCTAAAAACAGCTTGCACCGACAATTAAAGGTAACGAACCTACTGCTATGACTATAGGGATTATGGCAATGGGATAATTTGCCAAAATGTTGAACTATCCCTTTAAGACGAGGTTTACACTCAGGTCAGCAGTGAACCTCTATATTCAGACCTGCAGCTTCAGTCATAGTTTACTGTGAGTTATTTGTTCTTCAGACCGTCCCAGTAGGTCACAGACTAAACCACTGATGTTGAGTGAGATGTGAATGATCACACGGTTTCTTTTTAAATATGATGTCATCACAGAGAAAGTGGATAAATGTGGCTGTTACGTCAAATGAAAACAGCATCAAAAGGAGGTTTTGCTATTAAATCTCCTGGTCTCTTGTGTCATGATGCGTCAGTGCCACCGTAGGTTTATTATGAGAAGTGTCTCAGCTCAGCGCGGTGCGGTGCGGTGCAGCGTGGCGAGGTCTGGCTGAAGGAGTTTAACTGGTTGTTACTGCACCTCAGAGCCAAGAGGGAGCCAGGGAGGGAGGATGAGGTCCAGGGTGTTGGTGAGAGTTTAAAACTTTACAGCTGCTTCGCTCACAACCAGGAGAGATGTTGTAACCGGTGTAATTACCTCTGGTCTGGTTCTCAGGCTGCAGCGGTGGTGAAGCGGTGGTGAAGCGGTGGTGAAGCGCTGCATCGGGTGATTCAGTCCTTCTGTCTGAAATGAGGCAGCGAGTTGCACAACGTCTCAGCGTTTCAGTAATTACTGTACATTAAAATAAATGTTTTTATTCTCTGTGTTCTCACGTCTCAGTCTAATCACTGCATTTACTAAAACCCTCCTCAGTAACAAGTCTGTTCATGTCAGTAATTAGACTGTAGAGGTGTAAAGTGGTAGAAATAAGAGCTGGATGTCAAAGTAGCAGTGAATTATGTTTAAATGATGGTTTCACAGGAGAAAACATGAAGCTGCACTTTGGTTTTTCCTTCTGTGACTCGTTGGTCTTCACCTCCATCAGATATAGAATAAATCAAATAAAACGGGTCACTTTTATCCACTTCATTGCACAGTGAGGGAATCAAACCTTCACTGTTAAAGCTGACGTTGTCCTCTCTCTCTGACTCGCTGCTTTGAGCAACGTGATAAAAGCTCAGACTGAGGAACAGACCGGTCCAGCTCAGTGTGTGAAACTGGACGCAGGATGTCAGACTGGTGTGTGTGTGTGTGTGTGTGTTTATGTGATGTTAGGCCGTGTGTGTGTGTGTGTGTTTATGTGATGTTAGGCCGTGTGTGTGTGGACCGTGTGTGTGTGTGTTACAGTAGGTTAAACTGTGAAGTGATTGTGTGTCCTCAGATAAACACATGGGTCTGACTCACACTGTGGCTCATGTGTATGTGGAGTTGGACCGATGCCCATCAGCACACACACACACACACACACACACACACACACACACACACACACACACACACACACACACACACACACACTGCTCCCTTTCTCCAACTGCAGCTCAGCGGTTTCCAGTGTGGACGTCACCCTGGAGTCAGATTATTACTGAGATTAAGATTTGTGATTGAATGTTTGCAGAGAAAGATAAAGATGAAGTTTAGGATTAAAACAGTTTATATGACCGGACGCAGTCGACTGACTCTAATTCATCAGCTGTTTTTTATATTCATAGATAGATAGATATAGACTTTATTAATCCAGAGGGAAATTCAAATGTGGTCAGCTGCTGACATAGAACCAGTCACACACAGCACAACAATAAAAACAGATTATAAATAGCTAAAAATAAAATAATTAATAACAAGAGGTAGAACTTGTCTACTCCTCATCCTCCTCCCACTCCCACCTCATGCAGATTTACACACGTCTGATCTCTTTGATTCATACAGTAGAGATGCTGCAGTGACTCGTTTACATGAATAAAGTTATAATGTGAGTTATAATATGTTTAAAAGAAGAAAAAAAAGTGAAACTGTGTGTGAATCTTTACACAAACAGGAAGTGACGAATGAAATATTAGGACTGCACAAACACTCGAGCACTTTAAATCTCTTTTAAAAACTCATCTCTTTTCCTTGGCATTTTAGTTTTATATGTCTTCACTCTTGTTTTATTGTTTTATTGCATGCTTCTATTGTAGCTACATTACCTGTATCCCATCTAGTTGTATTGCCACTAGTTTTGCTTGTGTGTTTTATTGTACAGCACTTTGGACAACCTGGGTTGTATTTTTAAATGTGCTATATAAATAAATATGTATTGTATTGTATGTAAAACTGTCCTGATGAAACAGGACTCTCAGTTCACTGCTGTGAGATCAGTGATAAATGTGTGTAATGTTGTTAACTCGTTAGATCAAAATGATGTGAAAAATGAAAAAAAGAAAGAATAATAACCCTGAATGCCCCTCCTCTCCTCTTCTCTCCCCCCGTCCTCTCTGTCCCTCAGACCCGGTGGACGTGCTGCGGGCTCTGCAGGTCCCGTCTCTCCCTGAAGGTGTGAAGAAAGTCCCCGGCTTCTGCTCCTCCCGTCGCTCCGGCAACCCCGACCACGCCTACCGCATCTCCAAGAAGGCCCAGATCTCCGCTCCCACCAAGCAGCTGTTCTCAGGTCAGTCTCACCGGGACACGACGTCGCTGCTACTGTCCATGTTGGTCTGGTTTAGAGAGGCATGACAGCGTTTTATTATTGTAATGTCATAATGTTGGAGGAAACAGACACACAGAGGACTTGATTTAATCGACTTTAGGGAGAAGAAGAAAAAAAAAAAAAAAGATAAGATGAGATAAGATAAGATGAGAAGACTTTATTGTTCAATGGTTTAAAAACACAGTGGAAATCTGCCTTTAGCACCTTGACAGTCTTCAATCTTCAGTATTAAAAAATGTGCGAGTTTGTATTTTCAAACTTCACAATAATGTTAACTCTGATTGTCTTTCACTGGTTAAAATCAATCAGCTAGTTACCATGACTACTCTAACCAGCTCCTGAATCAATGTGCAGTTTATGGTGAAAGTTCAACTTCAGGAAGAGCATTAATGACTTAGTCAATCAACTAAATACAGTGGATTATTATCTATAATATTGTGAACATTTAGCTCTTGATCTGTTTTATTTACACAGTGTATAAGTGAACGTACAGCAGAGCTTTATATATAATATTTAGATTGAATTCCACAGAGCACAGACCTGTAATCATCCTCACAGGTTGCTCTTTATGTTGATGTTGTGGTGTATTTCAACAGCAGCTGTGTGGAGCTGATCGAGGCCGTTGAGCTTCATGCTCCAGTGCTCCTAGAGGTTTTTTTAGTCTAATTATGTGTTGCTGCGCTGAGTTAAACTGTGTGTTGCTGCTGCGCTGCAGGCTGAGTTAAACTGTGAGGGCAGAGCCAGAACAAATGAAGTGTAGAAACTGTGTGAAAACAGAAAGTAGTGTTTATGTGGCTGTGGAGAAAAATCCTCAAGAGTCAAATTAGATTTTCATCTGGTTCTCTGAGGTTCAGTCGACTTCCTCCTCTTATTGTTATGTGTCCTCAGCGTCTGTGTCAACTTCCCACGGGACGATTCACATTTTAGTCACATTTTAGTCGTCTAACAAAAGCTGTTTCTTTTGTTTCTTCACTTTTTCCACCAATAAACAGGTGAAAACGGCTATGAAAATAATTGGCATTAAAGATAACCCGACCCTTCAGTCAATTTAAATCTGTCACATAACATTTTAAACGATCCTTCACATATTCTGTATCAAGAATATGAATTACAGAGCAAGCAGATGTAAAAGTAACCGCTACAGACTCTCTTTCCTCCCAACATCCATCTACCTCTTAAACAAACCACCTGCTAAATCTTAAATGGGTTTTATTCTTTTTGGAGATTTTATTCTTTTTAGGGTTTCTTTTACTGGTTTTTAGGATCTTTTAGAAGTCCCAAAGACACTCTGCACTTTATAGATTCTTATCAGTACCTATTTATTTACCATATTTATTGTAGGTTTACTTCTTTTCTTTCTTGGTTGCAGTCACAAGGCAACAATATCTATGTGCAATATGGTCTATGAACTGTATCCACTCAGGAGTGAATGGAAAAATGTTTTTATGTTAAAGGGATACTTTAACATTTTGGCAAATTGGCCCATTGCCATAACCCCTATAGTCATAGCAGTAGGTTCGTTACCTTTAATTGTCGGTGCAAGCTGTTTTTAGAACGGCGGAGCAGAGCCGTGAGCTGCTCAGAGCTACGCTACGGAGGCTCATTATGGGATTTCTTGGTTTCCCTCATCAAACTAATCAAATACACAATCCAACAACTCCACAACGCTCTGGTGGACAAGTTGTGAGCTGCACATTCACCACGCTATGAGATAATAACACAACATTGCCACACAGAGTTGTTTTAGAGGGAAATTCATGCAAAACCTCTGATGCACGTTGCCTTCAGGGACAGTTTTTCATCAACAGTCTCTGTATTTCCCTCTAAAACAACTCTGTGTGGTAACGTTGTGTTATTATCTCATAGTGTGGTGAATGTGCAGGTCACAACTTGTCCACCAGAGCGTTGTGGAGTTGTTGGATTGTGTATTTGATGAGTTAGATGAGGGAAACCAAGAAATCCCATAATGAGCCTCCGTAGCGTAGCTCTGAGCAGCTCACGGCTCTGCTCCACCGTTCTAAAAACAGCTTGCAGCTGCTGGAGGTGTTGACTGTCCAAGGCTGATTTCACTCCGGGGACAATAAAGTTTATATTGTATTGTAAATAGCTGATACCACACTGAGGACCAGTCTCATCGTCTCTCCTCCTCCCTCCATCCCTCCATCCTCTCTCCTCTCCTCTCTCAGGTCGTTTCCCAGAGAACTTCTCCATCATGGCGCTGGTAAAGGCCCAGTCCGGCCTGCAGGCCTTCCTCCTGTCCGTCTACAGCGAGGCGGGCGTCCAGCAGCTGGGAATCGAACTGGGACGCTCGCCCGTCTTCCTGTACGAGGACCAGAACGGCCGGCCGGCCCCCGAGGATTACCCCCTGTTCAGAGGCCTCAACCTGGCTGATGGCAAGTCAGTAACCACGGCAACCAGCTTCTGACTGGTTCAGATGTGTGTGTGTGTGTGTGTGTGTGTGTGTGTGTGTGTGTGTGTGTGTGTGTGTGTGTGTGTGTGTGTGTGTGTGTGTGTGTGTGTGTGTGTGTGTGTGTGTGTGTGTGTGTTGTGGTGAGTTACACACCTGTTTAATCAGACCTGTCGTCACATTACACGTTTATTCGCCTTCTTCCTCTTCCTCCTCCTCCTCCTCCTTCTCCTCTTCCTCCTCCTCCTCCTCCTCCTCCTCCTCCTCTTCCTCCTCCTCCTCCTCCTCTTCTTCCTCCTCTTCCTCCTCCTCTTCCTCCTCCTCCTCCTCCTCCTCCTCCTCCTCCTCCTCCTCGTCTCTAGGTGGCATCGCATCGCCATCTCCGTGTCTAAGAAGAACGTGACTCTGCTGCTCGACTGTAAGAAGAAGATGACCCGCCCACTTCCCCGCGGCAACAACGCTGAGATCGACACCAACGGCATCACGGTGTTCGGTGCCCGTCTGCTCGACGAGGAGGTTTTCCAGGTCAGGGACCAATCAGAGAGCAGCTGTGAATTAATGAATGAATGAATTTATATTTATTTAAGTGTCATGCACCAATTAAAGCACCCAGCCTATAAGATGAATGCACATGTCCTCTTATAGTCTACTTGCCAGCCCATAGGGCCCCATTGTGAACCCGGAAATGTTGAGTAGCCTACCCCAAAGTTTTATGTTAGAAATATATAGTATGGGTCCCCAGTATTCAGAAACTGCCAGATGCTAACTTATATATATTGGGCAATTAGCGTAACTGACATAATTAGCATAAATTAGCATAATTGCCTATAAGGGCAATATTTCAACAACATTGACTTGGCTGATCTGGGCAATATTGGAGTGGTTTTAGGGGTTATTGATGATGCTGAATCCATTTCTGACATTTTCAAAATTCAAAATGGCTGTCTAAACCGGAAGTGACCAGATGAAATCCATCAAAATCGGCCCACTGGCGGTTAAAATCTGGTCACTTCCGGTTTAGACAGCCATTTTGAATTTTGAAAATGTCAGAAATGGATTCAGCATCATCAATAACCCCTAAAACCACTCCAATATTGCCAAGATCAGCCTAGTCAATTTTGTTGAAATATTGCCCATATAGAAAATTATGCTATTTTGTGCTAATTATGTCAGTTATGCTAATTGTCCAATATATATAAGTTAGCATCCGGCAGTTTCTGAATACTGGGGACCCATACTATCTATTTCTAACATAAAACTTTGGGGTACTCAACATTTCCGGGTACTCATTGTTGGCAAGTAGACTATTACTGAACGCAGCTGGTGATTATAATGTAATGATGTGATTTGCCAAACTGTTTTTCTGGCCCATTGCAAAAGAGATTCTGAATCTCAATGGGATTATTCCTGGTTAAATAAAGGTTAAATATTTTTTTAAAAAGGGCTTACAAGACACATTTCATATTTAGACACAAAAACAAAATCCTCAGAGTACAGACAAAACAATTCACTTTTTCTTATTGTCCAGGCACTTTTTATGAAAGTAGCTCTAGTAAAGACTTCCAACTTTACCTCATCATCATCAGCCCAGACCATGGCGACACAACATTTTTCACATTTCCTTTCTATATATTCTATACATATAGGCTATATATGTGTCAACAGGGTCAGTCATTGTCACCTTTAAAGAGGAACTATACAAGTCTGGTCTTTTCTGCTGTGTTGCTAACCCTCCTCTCAGCCATGTGCATTTGTTTACAATGAAGCCGTCGAAAAATCAATACATGGAGCGGTGGATAACATTATATAACATATACGATGTTACGATGTGTATGTTTGTGTAGTCTTATCTGTCATAAACAAAAGATTACGAGTTACGGAGTGTGTTTGTGTCGCGGTGCCGATCACATTTTGCATTTTCTGAAACAAAAACTGCCTGTTCTGGCTTCGTCATATAACGGACAATGAAACACAAAATGCAGTTCATCCTCAATTACATTTATATGACATAATGTGCAGGGTCTTCCCTCCTCAGGTACAGAGTTAAACCGACCTACTTCTACTGCCAGAGGAAGAATCCCAGCCTTCAGATAGGCACATAAAGATTATTATCTTTGATCTGACCAGTGGCAAAGTCACATTGGGACAATACACAATTACACAACTGGCAATAAGTTCTGAGCTTCGGTTTAAACCAGATGTCTTTAGCCCATTCTTCTTTATACTCAAGAAATAACTTGTGCTTCACAAAATTAACATTACAAAACAAACCATTAGTGAAAATAATATGTTGTTGTTCGGCCTCATGTTGTGTGTGTTTGCTGACTGGGACTGTGTGTTAACGTGTGTCCGTCACCACAGGGAGACATCCAGCAGCTGCTCATCGCCTCCAACCCTCAGGCTGCCTACGACTTCTGTGAACACTACAGCCCCGACTGTGACTCCCCGCTGCCCAAGACCCAGGCTCAGGACCCCAACACATACGTGAGTAACACACCTCCACACCAGCTACACATACACAGACAAACAAAACACAACGTCTTCTCCTCCACACTCAGAAACAAAACCTCCCTGCAGCGGACAACAAACAGCTTTTATTCATGCAATAAGGTTTCACATGAACCCACTTCAGATACAGAGCCGACACCGTCAGGCCGATCGCACAACGTTAGACTCATCTAAAGCTCCAACAAACCAAACCCAAACTGAACCAGTGGACTTTGGTTTCCTTTTCTGTGGCACAAGAGTTTAGTTTCTTTAGCCAGTGCTGTTTTTTCCTTCTTGAACTAAATGGAAATGAAGAAATCAAGGAAATATATGAAGGAAAAATCTTGATAATTTCGGAAAAGGCAGAAAATGAAAATAGGAAGGACACATTTCAAGACGCAAATACAGGAGAATGACTTTTCCTTTCTATATATTATATATATATGTGTCAATAGGGTCAGTTCTTGTCACCTTTAATTTAGGCAAAAGGTTTGCGAAGGTTTTCAAATTCCCCTCCCATGTTTGCTTTAAGTTCCTCCCAGTTACAAAGTCCACTCAACTCCAGATATAAAGACATTAAATCTGTCTGTAAAGCTTCATGACACAAAGGCAACACTCAGAAAACAAAAATAAAAAGTCAAAAAGCTTGTAATGGTAGCACAAAGTCAGTATTTTGTCCTAAAATGTAGGTGAAGATGTGCTACCATTGCAAGCTTTTTGTCTCATATTAGATCTTTGGTTCAGCGCTCTGAGTTGAATGAGCCTCTTTGTTGAAGCACAACCTCTTATTGTGAAAAGAAAAAAGTCCTCAGGTTCAGTTTGATACCGACCTGTCATCTGATGATGTCATCAAAGTGCTGCTCTCCCTTCCTGTCCCCCCTCCCTCACCCCTCACCCCTCACCCCCCCGTCATCAGCAACAGTTTGTATCCATCCACTTTCCTCCTCATATCGGTCTGTGTGTCTGATACGAGGTAACTAACTAACTACCTGTGCGGCACATTTCCATCATTTCACACACGTTGCTGTGGAGAAACATGACGTCAGTGGATTAGTTGTCGCTCCGCTGCACTGGACCACAGAAAGGTAGGGGAAAGAGGATGATACAACGCTTTACTCTCCCTCGTTCTTTCCCTCGGATCCAAGACAGAGAATTTCTTTAGTTAAAACGTTAAAGTAAAATGAAGTTAAATTCTGATTGGTTTTCTGGTTAAATTGAGAAATAAAAGCATTTGTCATGACGATGGCTTAAGGTGGAGCCTCTTTGCTCACTGAGACTGGATGTGCACGTTACAGAATATCTCATATTAAGCTTTGCAAGATCTCCTTCATTCTGTTTATATTAGGAAGCTGATCTAGAAACAGCAACGAGTGATTCTCATCCGCATTCATTCATCCAAAGTACAAGATCTGTGTTGTTAGTCAGACTTCCTGTCGTGTTGAGATGACCGCTTTCTGAATGAATACAAACCTCTCTGGTTTTATTCATCAGCTTCAGTTCCCTTTGCTTTGCTTTGTTATTTTGCTGTTTTCTCATTGGTCGAGGTCGTCTGTGCATCTGTGACGTTTTAAATATCAGAACTTTTCATGCAGCAGCAGCACAGACGACCTCTGATGAATGAGAAAAATAAAAGCTTTGCATTCTGTCTATCACCATGTTTTGTTTTATTTTTTACCCCCCTTTTTGCTGCTTCACCCCTTCTTCTCCCTCTTCTTCACCTTTATTTACCCCCTGGACACCCACTCTCCCTCCATTCATCCCTCTTTCTGCTGCCAAACCACCTCTCTGCCCATCCTTCACTCCTTCCATCCCTCCACCGCTCTCAGTACTTTGATGAGGAGCAGGATGACCATGAATACCCCTATTATTATGAGGAAACAACAGGCGTTCCCAAGCTGCAGGTAAAGAGGGAGCAAGAGAGAGGGAAAACACCAGCTGGGGTTGTGGAAGGGACGGAGAATGAGAGAGAGAGGTATTAAAGCAATAACACAGGGATCATTCATTGTATATGTTTGAGCATCAACTAAATTTACATTATATATTTACTAAAATATTAAAATCTTACTTCTATACCTCTCTCCTCCCTCATGGCTCCACACCTCCCTTGTTTTAATCATGTCTCACCTTCTCTTTAATCCACATCCACCTCATCCCTTCACCTCCGTCACACAGGAAAACCTTCTGCTCCTTGTGATTCATTTTGTCCTCATGTCATTTACATGTTGTCATATATATATATGTATGTATGTATGTATGTATGTATGTATGTATGTATGTATGTATGTGTGTGTGTGTGTTCAGAGGTGGCCGAGTGGGGGCACTAGGGTGGTTTAGGTGCAGCTGTGTTGTTACACACACGCACACTTGTTTCTTTTCCACATTCTTCTCCACAAAAGTAAAAAAAACTTTTTAGGGAATTGAAGGAGCAAGTTGATGTTTAGAGTGTCAAGAATAAGATTAAATCTGTGTTAGAAACATGAAATTAGTCCATAATTAAAAGCAAATATCATATAACTACGGTTTCTATTTCTGGTTTTACTGTGTGGGTCTGAGCACGGGAAACGAATAAGAGAGTGAGGAGAAACCTTCTCTTTATGTCGTCTTGGTCAAATTAGTCGCTGTAAATACGTCGTGTTTTCCTGAATCCGTTGTGTGCAGGATGGGCGGAGTTTGTCCCACAGCAGGTGTTAAGAGGATAATCACAGATCTGCATCAGTAAAATGTTTTCCTGTGATTGTTTGTCTTTTCTAGCACTGGTTGTTGTGTGGTTGTTTATGGAAAACTCCGCCCGTTCAGTTTGTCAGGAAACCTCCAGATGGATTTGCAGCAGTTTGACCCGCGGCATGTGTTGTGTTGTGTCTGTGTTGTCTTGTTACTTGCATGGTTTCTACTGTGATTGTCTTGGAGGATGTCACCGCATGCACCGACTGTTCGTCTGCGTCGTCAGTTTCCAAACCAGTTTTCCAGTCGACGTATCAGTGCACATGTTCTTGTGTTGGGAAATGCATCATGGTTTTACATCTGACCTTCGTATGGCATACATGACTTCAATGAATGCCACAGTCTGTCTCCTCTAAGTCTCTGTTGTGTATTGCATATTTGAGGAGTTTCTATCCCCGGTGACGGCCTGTTTCCCCCTCGTACTATATTATCTGGGTGATTTTTTTTGTACAGTTTATTTACACTTTTAGTTTGCATGTGTTTTCACTGTAGCAGCACGAGTAGTAATAATTGATTTATGCATTTAGTGGTTTTATGTGACTAACCTGCCTTTGCATGCAAACCTGGCATCTCATCATTTGCATGGCTCATCTGCAGCAACCACCTCTGACTGTCTGTAGTTAGGCTGCTCCGTGCATTACAAACTGAGTGCATGAGTGTATGTGTATGTTTTACGTGTGTGTGTTTGTGTGTCTGTGCAGTGTGTGTGAGTTTAGCACCAGCTTTACCTGACCAGTCACACCCTCAGTGCCTCTGCCAAACCACAGGCTCCAGTTCCTGTTAGCACCAAGATGCTGCTTTGTCATTTTAATATTGGGAATGGCATTACTGGAGAAATCAGCAAAAAGAAAAAAAAGTAAAAAGGAATTAAATTTCTCAAATGTCTGATGTCAATTTGGTTTTTACTGGTAGTTTTTACGGTTGTGTTTTAATTTCCCATTGTAAAGCTTGTATTGATCCTCTGCTGTATCCAGTAATGCCTGTACAGTCTCAGTAAATCATCCAAGCCTTAGCCATCTTTATGTCATTGTTTCTCAAAACATCCACTCTTGTCTTTCTCTCTCCTTCTGTCCATCCCTTGTTTGTGCTTTTCACCCCCATCCCAACCCCTCCATACATCTTTGTCTTCCTCCACTCTCTCTCCGTGCCTTCGTCAATATGCACTTCTTACATACTAAACAACATCTCAACTAAACAATAATCACGGATATTAGAAGAAGGCGCTCAATGGAAAAGCAGCCCCGACTAAAACCACCCCGGTCAAAGCCAAACCCACTCCGGCTAAGCTGGCCAAGTCTGCAGCGTACAAAGTAGTGAAGCCGCCTATGCCCACCAAGGCCTCCAAGTCCTCCACAGCCAAGGCCCTCAAAGCAAAGCCCACTGCCGTTGAGATCCTCCTGTCTAAGATCAAACCAACAGCAGCAGCTAAGGCTAAGCTAACAGTTAGCAATGGCAAAGCAGCCGCTGAGAAGAAAGCCAACGGTGCAGCTAAAGCTAATGGCAACGGGAAAGCAGCTGTAACTAAAGCTAATGGCAACGGTAAAGCTGCAGCTGAAGCTAAGCCCACGGCTCAGGCCAAGGTCAACGGCAACGGAAAGGTTGTAGTTGAGAAGAAAGTCAATGGCAACGGAAACGGAAAATCCTCAGCAGAGAAGAAAGCCAACGGAAATGGAAAGGCCACTGTTGTGTCCAAGGCCAACGGCAAAGCTGCAGCTGAGAAGAAAGTCAACGGAAACGGCAAAGTGACCGTTGAAGTTAAGGAGGTCAAGGTCAAAGCTAACGGCAAGGCTGAGAACAAAGTCAACGGTGAGGCTAAGGCTAATGGCAAAGTTACTACTGTGGTAGAGAAGAAAGTCGTTAGCAACGGTGCTGCTACTCAGGCAAAAGTTGAAACCACTACAAAAACAAAGACTGAGAAGGTTGTTAAAGTAGAGAAGACTGTGGTCAGTGCAGCCAAATCAGCTGCTAAAGTAGAAGCCACCAAAACGCCCAAACCCACAAAGTCCTCCAAGCCTGAGCCTACGAAGGCGGCGGCTGCAGCGAAGGCGGCGGCCACCAAAGCTCCTGCAGCAAAAAGCCAACTGAAGGTCACCGAGGTCACCAAAGTTAAAACTGTGGTCACCAAAGTCCCTCTGGTCAAAACGTCCGTGAGCAAAGCAGCGAAGAGCGTTGTGGAGAAGGTTTCCATGGCGAAGAAGGCCACGCCCACGCCCGCTGCTGCCCGGCCCACTCCGCCCAGACCCACCAAGTCCAAACTGGTGCTGGACGCCAACGTCAAATCCCAGCACAAAGCCTTCCCGCCCTTCGGCAAGTCGGTGCTGAGTGGAACCGTCGTCCCGGCCAAGAAAATCACCAACGGTTACCAACAGGTACAACAGGAGCGCTCATGTTTGGGTCGGAGCGTCCAGAGTCGGATATGTCCCGTCTTTCCCATCTGGGAGCAGCTCTGTCCACCATCCAGGGTCTGCAGCAAAATCACTGTGAAACTTAAAGGGATACACCAGCATTTTTTTTTACGTGTCTTGCCTCACTCCCGAGTCCATGACAAGCAGATAGACACCATCCTTTTGACTGTGCGTTAACGAGGTAGAGCCCGTATCGCCGTAATTAGCTTAGCTCAAACACTGGAAGTGTATGGGTAGTGTTAGCCTGCCTCCACAGAGTCGCTAATTAGCTTAGCTCAAACACTGGAAGTGTATAGGTAGTGTTAGCCTGCCTCCACCTACAGTCGCTAATTAGCAGGGCTCTCAAGTCTCACGCATTTGGCGTGTGACACACGCATTCCCACCCGTTCACACGCTCACACGCCACACATTGTATTTCTCACGCATTTAAATTACCACGGTGACGTCCATCAAGTTGCACCGCTTTTGCAGTGGAACAGATTTGAGGGCGCACTGATCACACGAGAGAGGTGAAAAGAGACAACAACACTGTTACCTGTTAGCCCACTGGCCTCAGCCTACACTGGTCACTGCCTGAAGAGTTTGAAAGCAGCCTCTTAACTTCATGAACGCAGCTCAAACCGACCCGGTGCCTGAGCACGGCGGCCAAGCTTTGATAAACACACCAGATCCGCGCCGATTTACAGTAGGCTATAGGCTACTCCCGTATTTGAGCCGGTCGCTACCGGAGCTTAATTTAAAAAAAAAAAAAAGCGCTCGTCGGAGATGAGAACAGCGGAGTTTCCTCTGATGCAGCTGATCAGCTGACATGTGGTCAATAGCTACAGACCTGTCACTGTCACAGGTGCATCTCATCTCATTATTAGGACTTCAACCTCAGAGCTGTCTGTCCCCAGTCCTGACCTGTCCCTGAACATCACATAGGGACAACATGGAGCTGCCTGTGTGATTGGTTACTGAGTTTTATTAATGTTTACATCAGGCTGAGTTCAACAAATCAGTTTATGCTACTGTGATTTAAGTAGTTAAATACAGTAATCATCATAGTGTTGTGGCAGGAAAGACCATTTAAATTAATCTGTATGTATCAAATATTGTGTTGGTCAAGAACAAGTTCAACTTAAAGTCAGAGGAAAATAAGGGTGTTTTTACTGTTCCTAAATGTAAAAATGGGTCACATTGGACCCTCAACATTATTTAAAGGTTAAATAACGTGCTACTTAAACATTTTTCATTGTGCTGTGCTTTAAAAATAAACTAACAAATACTAGTGTAGAGTCCTGTAAAGTGTCCAAAATAAGTGATTTGAGGGCATCCTCCAAAAAATTTTGTGCGCGCTGCGCACACAATAGCACATCCACATTCACTGTGCCCCCTCCAATTTTTGGGTTGCATGACGCCCTGGTTAACATATTCCAGTCATAAATCATAAATATTTTTGTTTGAATTAATTTATGAGTAATTTGTCAGACATCCATCCCCACTTCAACCAAATCCCCGCTGCCGCTGGTAAAATCTCACTCTGAACTCACTTCAAAACTTGAGAGCCCTGCTAATTAGCTTAGCTCAAACACTGGAAGTGTATGGGTAGTGTTAGCCTGCCTCCACCTACAGTCGCTAATTAGCTTAGCTCAAACACTGGAAGTGTATGTAGTGTTAGCCTGCCTCCACCTAAAGTCGCTAATTAGCTTAGCTCAAACGCTGGAAGTGTATAGGTAGTGTTAGCCTGCCTCCACCTACAGTCGCTAATTAGCTTAGCTCAAACACTGGAAGTGTATAGGTAGTGTTAGCCTGCCTCCTCCTAAAGTCATCAGAGAAACTCTTCAGCAACTCTAAACGGAAACCGGCGGGCCGATCTTGGTCTCAGAGCTGACAAAACTCTCCGGTAAGGCATCTTGAGCGGTCAAATGCCGCTAACGGGACGAGATCGGTCAAAACGGAGGGTTCAAGCAAAGACGCTTTATTTTGGTTCAAGCTAGCTACATCGAGGGTAGGTTAGCTTCCTGTTTCAAAGTAAAAGCACAAATTCTATCCTCATGGTTTTCTGTATGTAAAGGGAAACGGATGTCTTCCAGCGTTTGAGCTAAGCTAATTACGGCGATACGGCTCCATCTCACTTGTTACTGCACGCACAGTCAAAAGGATGGTGTCTATCTGCTGGTCATGGACTAGGAAGTGAGGCAAGATACGAAAAAAAAATGTTGGCGTATCACTTTACTTGTTTTGTCTTTTTTTCACTTCGGGGAGTAGTTTGATCTCTGAGTAAGTGGCCGGCAGTGACGGTTTGCTGTAAATCCTTCATGGTGGACAGTCTGGTCTTCAGGATGGAGCGGTTCATAGCGAGCTGGGCGGCTTCTCCTCTGTCTATATATCATATGATCTTCACCATCAGCCCACCTGCTCCATATGATATGATACAGCGGTGCACACTGAAGCATGGCTCATTCTACAGTTTCATTGTTCTTTCATATTCCTCCCTCAACACTGGATCTCAGAGCCTGAACACACTCCATCGCTCCGTCTCTTCCGTCTTTTTTTGTCTTTTTTCTCAGCGAAACCGGTCCGGTGAATGAATGAGCATGGGGTTGCTATGGCACCGAAACTAAACCTGAGAAAACACAAATACTGTCTGTCACACTCTACACACAACAACACAACACGACAAACCTCCCCCGTCACTCTCTCACTCTGGTTTTCTGTCATTTTGTTGAAGTACCTGTGTTTTCTCTCTGTCTCTGGTCATATTTTATTTTTTCAAATATGAAGTGAATCAGCCTCACAGAATCTAAAAAAGCAAATGTTAAGTTTGCTTTCATTAGCGCTGCTTGTGTTTATTGTGCAATCGACAGTGAAGTTGCCAATTTTCAAGGTGGGCGGGGTCTGAAACAGTCCTAGCATGTGAATGAAGAGATTTATTTTCTGTGAGGCTGTTGATTTGGGTTGTTTGTTTCTCTGTTTTCTGGTCTTGGGTGAAACTAGACATCCCGAAGCATCAGGTCCTGATGTTTCCATGATGGGATGGATAGCTGCTCTGAGTGCAGGTTCACCCTCTCATCAGTCTTGGCTTTGTGAAGCAATAATGGTTCAACAATGCAACGAAAAGAAATCTCAGCAGTGTCGTCTCAACGACTCCCTAAATCTCACACCTGGTGAGATTTATAGTCGCTGAGACTCAACGACTTCCTGAAATTTCTTTTCTAAAAAAAAAAAAATGGATCTTTACAACTTTAAAAATGTGAGTTGCCACTAAACGTTTCTTTGTCTCTGGCAACCGCAGTTTTACGATGTGTTCCATTTTCTCCTTTTACCTCATCGTTACCTCACACAAGCAGACTTTGAACTAACCACGCTCTTCCAATCAAATCTGCTTACTTCCTCCCTGCTCCCCCAATTCCTGTCAACTTGACCAATCAGGATGTAGACACTGAATATGCCGAGGCCGGCCACACCGCTACAGAGACTGATTATTACTATGAGGAGACGGTGCCACTGCCAGAGGGTGAGGTGAATGGACATGAAGTGGTTCCTGAGCAGGTAAAGAAAAGAAAACGACACACTGATCAGCTCACAGCTCACAGCTCACGGCCGGGGCAGATAGACCCTGTAGAGAACATGCATGGTCATTATTAGTCTATTTAACATGGTATAAAGTTGACAGAAAGAGGAAAGAGGACGGTGCAGCACTGTGGTGGTGAGCCCAGTCTGTAGTTTAACCTCGTAGCCGTAGCTCTGTGTCTCTTCTCTAACCAACACATCACATCACTGTTTTATCTGCACCGACGCCACGCGACACAAGACATAAGAGAAAAACCTCCTTCAAAGGAGAACGCACAACATTCATCTGCTCCCACCATCAAACAGTTTTATGTGACTCCCCCTTTTCCCTAACAACAAGATCCCCTGGGTTTGCTCTCATCACAGGACTCTGCTCTGCTCGTCAGTCAGGCCCACGTCTCGTCATCAGAGCAAAAGCATCTTGAGAAAAAGGGGATTCACGCAGGAATGTTTGATGTGCACCTTTAACCACAGAAACAACGGGGAGATGAATATAATGCATTCTTGTTTGAGAGGAAACACAGTAGATGATCCATGTTGTCGTCATGAACATTTGATCTGTATCAGCCCACGTTGACGACTTGGTTTTGGTTTTTCAGTTGAATGTTTTTGCTGGACAGTTCTGTACACTGTAGGAACAAGAATTATCATGTCATTATTACAATTTGTTTGTTGGGTTAGTGTTTTATATTCAGCTGTACAGTGTAATTCCACTGGATTCCTATGTAAACTCCATGGTAAGTACAGTAGTCTGCAGCTGTATAACATAGACTTTGCTTTGCGTAGCAGCAGCTGTTTCCTCAAAGCGTCTCAAGCTGGTGATGTTGAGCTTTGATGGAAACATGTGATTATTATTTATAGAGCTTCATAGAGGATTAACAGGAGATTTAAACCAGTAGGACTGATAGAGTCTGTCAGCTGTGTGTTTGTTTTCTGTCCCATTGTCACTGTTTATGTACAAGAGGTAAGACTCACTTCTTTCTACGTCGCCCCTCTCCTCCTCCACTCCTCCTCCTTCTGTTCCTACGACGACCTTTCCCTTCATACTGCACCTCTTCTTCCTCTTGCATCTTTTTCTCTTCCTTCCTTCCTTCCTTCCTTTCCCTTCCCTCTTCCCCCCCCCCCCCCCCGTGTGGCCCTGCCCCCCCGGCCGGTGCAGCCCCAGGTGGAGACGACTTTGGTGGGAGAGGAGGTAGAAGCCTCCAAGGCGGCCGGCGCCGGAGAGGAACTCTTCACTGAGGAGTATGTGACCGGGGACGTGGGCATGAAGGAATACGACTATTCCTACAGAGACTACAACGAGCCCATGCCTGAGACCGGGGAGGCCGACGCCCACATGGGCCCCGCCCTGTCCGCCGTGACAGACGAGGGAGGCGTAAGTCGTTTTTTTTGCTTCAGAG
Source organism: Trachurus trachurus (assembly GCF_905171665.1). Lineage (NCBI taxonomy): Eukaryota > Metazoa > Chordata > Actinopteri > Carangiformes > Carangidae > Trachurus > Trachurus trachurus. Next base: position 589,831 of record NC_139904.1, read on the forward strand.
GCAAAAAAACAAACAAACAAAAAGAGCAAAACAAAATCAATTTCAACCTGCGACTGTGAATCTCAGTCTTTGTGTTCAGAGTTCTCTCAGTCAGCCTCAGAGAAACCTGTATCTGAATACATTTAAAGGGATAGTTTGCCATAATTGCCATAATCCCTATAGTCGTCCCTATAGCAGTTGGTTTGTTATCTTCAATTGTCGGTGCAAGCTGTTTTTAGAACGGCGGAGCAGAGCCGTGAGCTGCTCAGAGCTACGCTACGGAGGCTCATTATGGGATTTCTTGGTTTCCCTCATCAAACTCATCAAATACACAATCCAACAACTCCACAACGCTCTGGTGGACAAGTTGTGAGCTGCACATTCACCACGCTATGAGATAATAACACAACGTTACCAGACAGAGTTGTTGTAGAGGGAAATTCATGCAAAACCACTGATGCACGTTGCTTTCAGGGACAGTTTTTCATCAACAGTCTCTGCATATCCCTCTAAAAACAGCTTGCACCGACAACTAAAGGTAACGAACCTACTGCTATGACTATAGTGATTATAATGGCAATGGGCTCATTTGCCAAAATGTTGAACTATCCCTTTAAAGAACCAAGACTGAGCCCTCACATCGAAACAGTTGAAAGTGGTTTTATTCTGTCCGGTGCAGTGAACACCACAGGAGGAACAGCTGCTGCCAGAGGATCCTGATAAACACAGAGTCACTTGAACGTTGCACACGAGATAAAGACGCATCTCAAAGAGTCGACTGCTGCATCTGTTGTTTTGGATGCTGTTTATCTCAGTGTGGCTTCATGTAGAGCAGCTGCTCCTAGATCAGTCTGGAGAACGGTTCAGTCACCTTAAAGTTTATCTCTTTAAGTCAAACAGGTTTTTATTTTATCTTTCTGTTTTCTACACTGGAGTAACAGTGGTTAATATAATGTGTTATTATTTATATTATTGTTGGTGTGTTTATGAGTGTGCAGCTTCTTGCTGTCCCAAAGCCGTCGTTTTCAGTGTGTGTGTGTGTGTGTGTGTGTGTGTGTGTGTGTGTGTGTGTGTGTGTGTGTGTGTGTGTGTGTGTGTGTGTAGGAGCATCTGTACTGACTGTGCTGTGTTGTTGGCTACATGTGTGTTTTCCTCAGGCCGCCGTCAGAGGACAGAAAGGAGACAAGGGAGATCCTGCCGTGCTGGAGCCCGTGAGTTATTCTAATAATGTTTGAGCTGCACCTTTAAAAAACAGATTTACTATATTTACTATATTTAAAGATTGATTAACTGTTTTATTGTATTGTATTGTATGATATTGAATTTTTCCTGTGTAATTTATATACCCTTGTTTTCACTTTTAGCACTCCCCTCCCCCTTCCCCTTCAGGCTGCACTTGAAAATAAGAATTTTGTTCTTAATTTGCTTGCCTGGTTAAATAAAGGTTAAATAAAAACAGGAAACTCCTCACACAGGCGAACAACTTGTTTTCTCGACCTGCGAAGATGCTGAACATTTCTATTTTCATAGACCTTATTTAAACTAAACTTTATTTAGTGCATATTTATTTCCCAAAATACTCAGAAAAGCGGTCTCTGCTAAGTTTGTAGTTGGGAAAAGTGAAATTACAAACAAGCAAACCTTATCTCAGAGCGTCAGAGTCTGATTCATGCAGTAACGACTTTTATGTTCCTTTGTTGAGTTGAGTTTTTTCCTCCTGTGTTGTATTTTTATCTCTAATTGTAGCTATATTTATTTCCTCCAGGGTATGCTGATTGAAGGACCTCCAGGACCTGAGGGACCTGCTGTAAGTACATGAAGGTTTAATATTACAGTCTTCATTTCTGTGAAGTGTGAACTATGAATTAACAGTATTTCTGGAGTTTGCGACATCACCGTCCAGCTGCACCGCCTCAACCCTCTCCTCTCCTCCTCCCTCAGGGTCCCACCGGTCCCTCTGGATCGTCTGGACCTCCTGGCTCTGTCGGTGATCCTGGTGAGAGGGTGAGTGTTTCTTGTGTTACTGGTTTGTTGTGAGTTTATTTCCCCATCAAACCGCTCCCATCAGCTCACCTCTCCCCCTGTGTGTCCGTCCTGCAGGGTTCTCCTGGTCGAGCCGGTCTTCCCGGTGCCGACGGCGTTCCCGGACCTCCTGGAACCTCCGTCATGCTGCCGGTGAGTCGACTGCTTCCACCTCTGACCCTCTGTTCACCTCACATCACACTGTTTGATTTGTTTGTCTTTTTTATTAGTTCGCACTGCAAAAAGTCTAAATCTTTCCAAGAATATTTGTCTTATTTCTTGTCAAAATGTCTCATTTCTAGTCAAAACTAAACTCTTTCCACTTAAAATAACTCATCACCTAAAAATGAACTTGTTTTTAGATCATTTTCACTTGTTTCAAACACATTTTTACTTGAAATAAGTAGAAAAATCTGCCAGTGAAAGCAAGTTTTTTGTGTTTGTAATAAGAAAGAAAAACTTGCTCCACTATCAGATTATTTTAAGTGAAAATCTGCTTGAAAGAAGTAAAAAGTGTCTAAAAACAAGCTACTTTTAATGTGATGAGTCTTATTTTAAGTAGAATTAGATTTGTTTTGACTAGAAATAAGACAAATATTCTTGGTAAGATTTTAGATTTTTTGCAGTGCGAGAACTAGTTTGTTGTTTGTTTTGTTGATGCATGCTGTTTTTTTTCCTCCTGCAGTTCCGGTTCGGTCAGAGCGGAGGAGATAAAGGTCCTGCTGTTTCTGCACAGGAAGCTCAGGCTGCAGCCATCTTGTCTCAGGCCAGGGTCAGTCCACGTGTTTATTCATCATTTCCACTGTGCTCATCGTTTACAATAGAGAGAAGAGTATAGAGCCCGTCTCAGACACAATACAATACAATACAATACAATAAATCTTTATTATCCACCATGGTGGAAATTTGCCTTCGGCTCACCGTAAAGTAAAAACATACATTAAGAATGCCGTTAAAAACACAGTTAAAACATCTAGTTAGAAAAAAGGAAGAAGAGCCAGTTAAGAGCAGTTCAGTGTTAGTGCATCACTTATGTTGAGTTGAGGAGGCGAGTGGCGTTGGGGATAAAATAGTTTTTAGAGGCTCCCTTAGCTAGTGGGACCCTGTAGCTTGAATTCAGGAGCTTGAATTATAATTTAGATAATGAATAAGTGTGAGGAAGTCTCCCTGATCTCTGATGCTGAGGTGTTGTTGTCTCCAGATGGCTCTGAAGGGACCACCAGGACCCATGGGATTCACCGGACGCCCCGGACCCCTGGTAGGTTCACTACAGTCTCACTGTCATCATAAGTCTCTTATCAGTTCTGAAAGGTTTCATGTCTCTTTCTCATCATTAAAGGTTGAACAGAGTTGATGATGATGACTGTGTTTGTTTCAGGGGAATCCTGGAAGTAACGGTCTGAAGGGAGAGAGCGGAGACCCCGGTCCTCAGGTACAAACACCGACCTCTGACCCCACAACCAAATCACACCATTTAAATCAGTTTTTATGTTGAATCACATGATTAATTCTCTCTTTCACCTCTTAGTATTATATTACTACTGAGCTCACTGTGAACTCCACTCAGATCTACAGCATACTTTTTAAAATGCTGTTAAAACAGTTTCTCTCAGAATTTAATGAATTATGATTGAACATATTGAACAGTGGTTTCAGTTTGAATGGAGTTGTAGTTGTATGTACTTTCTTTAGAGTGGATATGTGTCCGGGTAGTCAAAGTGCAGGGTTGTGGTCACTTTTAACAGTAAATGTTTATTAATGTGACTTTTTTAAATTATTATTATGTTTTATTTACTTTTGTGTGTGTATTATACTACATTATTTAAGGTATTGAAGTATAGAATGAAATCTGAGTTTAGAGAAATGGTGACGTCTGTGGTGTCAAATTATGGCAGTTTAGTTTATTATTAGTGAGTAGTCGTTGTATGTATGTATGTTTCTAATGTGTAAGTGTGAATGTTTATGTGTATGTTGTGTGTATGTTGATGCTAACAGGGATCCTAATAGAGAAAAGAAAAGATATGAAAAAAGTGTCTTATGAGAGATGTGTTGTTGTTTGTCAGGGGCCCCGGGGACCTCACGGTTTGATGGGACCTCCAGGCAAATCAGGAAGAAGAGTGAGTATAAAAAACATCCATATATATGATATCTGCACAAACATGTCCTGTCAATAACAAAACTATGACGTGGAGACTCTTCTAAACATCATGTGGTCTCCTGACAGGGCAGAGCTGGAGCTGACGGAGCCAGGGGAATGCCTGGAGAGTCTGGATCTAAGGTAACTTCTGTCTGCAACTGGAATTTACAGCATAAAACATGTCGCCTTGAATTAAAACATACAGTATATATATTTTTTTTTTTTCTTTTAGATGTTTGCAGGTGTGAAAAATGTGATAAATGATAATAACATGTTAATTGTTCCCGGTCCTGCTGCTGCAACACTTTCTGTCTGTAAATCAGACGTAGAGTCACACGTGATGATGCATCTGTATTGTAGTAACTGTATCTTTAATGAACCACAGTCTGCTACAACAGTGTCCTCTTTTAACAGCAAACTAAAAACATCTTTTTTCGCCAGCTTTTAGTTATGTTTAAAGCCTGTGTTTTATTTCTGTCTTGTTTGCTTTAAGAATTATTATTATTATAATGATGATAATAATACATTTGTGTGTGTTTTTATAATGTTGTAAATGTTTTTTTTATCCTATATGCTGTTTTATGTTACACAATGTATCTTTGTTTTCATTTTTGAAGCACATTGAGTTTACGCTTGCCATATGAAAAGTGCTATATAAATAAATACATTTGTCTTGACGTGACTTGACGTGTCTGTGTGTGTGTGTCCCTCAGGGTGATCGTGGGTTCGATGGCCTTCCTGGTTTACCTGGAGACAAAGGACACAGAGTGAGTCAACGGCAAAACACAAACACAAACACAAACACGCCACGACGCCACATTCAAACAACAAACTTTATTAACTTTATCGATATCTCTTCATCATGAGGAGAGCTGATCTCTGACTCCTCCTCTTCTCTCTCGTCTCCTCAGGGCGACACGGGGCCGTTGGGACCCGTGGGATCTCAGGGAGAGGACGGAGAACGGGTACGAAGACACGACGCGTCGCCGTGACGATCCACGACCACGACCATCTGTGGTTAAACTGTTTCATCTCTGACCTGTTGTCTCTCTCTCTCTCTCTCTCTCTCTCTCTCTCTCTCTCTCTGTCTCTGTTTCCAGGGAGACGATGGAGACGTTGGACCCCGGGGTCTCCCAGGTGAACCAGTGAGTGTTTCCATAGCAACCCAGCTGATTTTACATGATGCTAATGTCGCTGCGCTAGCTCTCGTTGACCTTTGACCCCCTGTACACTGCAAAAACTCAAAATACCAAGAATATTTGTCTTATTTCTAGTCAAAACAAATCTCATTCTACTTAAAATAAGACTCATCACATTAAAAGCAGCTTGTTTTTAGACACTTTTTACTTCTTTCAAGCAGATTTTCACTTGAAATAAGTAGAAAAATCTGACAGTGGAGCAAGTTTTTCTTTCTTATTACAAACACAAAAAACTTTCTTTCACTGGCAGATTTTTCTACTTATTTCAAGTGAAAATTAGTTTGAAACAAGTGAAAATGATCTAAAAACAAGTTCATTTAGGTGATGATTATTATTTTAAGTGAAAAGAGTTTAGTTTTGACTAGAAATTTGACATTTTGACAAGAAATAAGACAAATATCTTTGGAAAGATTATGAGTTTTTGCAGTGTTCATGATCTTTATTATTATGATCTGTTTTGGATCCAGTGTGTGGTTGAAGTCTGACCTTCACTTGTGTGTGTGTGTGTCTCACTAACGTGTCCCTGTGTGTGTGTGTCTCAGGGACCTCGTGGTTTGCTCGGACCCAAAGGACCTGCTGGGATCCCTGGACCTCCTGTGAGTAGAAACAAAGCTCCATTGTGCTGCTGTTGTATTTACACCTCAGTCTCTCCCTCTCTGACCACCGCACACACACACACACACACATATATATATATACACACACACACACACATATATATATATATACACACACACACAGAGCAGCTCCTGAAACAGCAACACACACTGACCCGGGGATCTCCAGTCTAACCCTAAAAATGAACTTGTCTCGTTCCCACAAACTCCTGGACACGACACCGAGACGCCCAGAGTCACTCAGGGTTCAGACACACAACGGATCTAACATTGTGTTTATATTTATATTCATGTGTCCTGGAGCTGATTGTCCAACATGGAGGAACTTCTGCCTCTAACAGAGATTCAGTCAGACTCAGAGTCAATGTTTCTCTCTGCAGAAGAACTGAAAATATTAAATTTTGCATTTTTATTCTGTGAGTTCTCCATCAAAACCTGGCATTTAAAGTCGATCTGTCAGGTGAAGCTTGACCACTAAGAGGTCAGTCAGTGATTCACTATAGTGATTATTGTATTTAACCTCACACAGAGAAAAAGAGGACGATGTTTTTATTTTCAAACTTCAAACTCAACAAGACACTGACTGAATACTGTAGACTTTAGCTGTAAAACATGAAACAGACAGGACGTTTCCTTAGAGCAGCCTGATCCATCATCACCAACATCTACAGAACTACTGTCAGCTTCACCAACACACTGACCAGAGTGTATCAGTATTAATATCTGATATCTGCAGCTGTTGATTTCTCCTTCTCTTCTCCTCAGGGTGTGAGAGGAAACGACGGTCCCCACGGTCCCAAAGGAAACCTGGTCAGTCTCACTATCAGTTCAACATCGTGTCATTATGAGTTCATTATGATGTAAAACCTCCGTCCTCATCACTCCATCATCTTCTTCTCCTTCTTCTCTCTGTGTCTGTCAGGGACCACAAGGAGAACCAGGACCTCCAGGTCAGCAGGGAACGTCAGGAACTCAGGTGAGACAGGACCAGGATCAGCTGCAGGACTTTATCACATCACACTGAGTTTCTGAGATACAAAGCCGTGCATGAGGCTGTGTTATTATTGATCGTGTGCATTCTTTACATTTGTTGAGCTCATGTCTCATGTGTTTGATGTTTTATTTATTCATTTATTTCATGTTTACAGGGAATGCCAGGACCTCAGGGAGCTATCGGACCCCATGGAGAGAAAGTAAGACACCAAAATATATATATACACTAGTTATTCTGTCTTCATTGCATCACACTCGATCAGGGGAAACTATTTTTCAAGCAACAATTACACAATTAAACCACCAGGATGAAGTTGATTTAAAGCAACAGTTTGACATTTGGAGCAAGATGCACAGTTACACAAGATGAGTAATAACTCATGTATCTGTCTGTTATATATGAAGCTGCATCCAGCAGCGTAGACGGAGTAAAAAGTGCAACATGTGAACTCTCTTTTTTTTCTTTTTTTCCTTTTTTCTATCATAAATACACATACACACAAAAAACAAACATATACTGATTAATACAATAGTAAATTATGTTACTAGTCATCGAATCAGTAAAAATAACATAACACAAGTATCAAGTGAGTAATGGAACGAAAAATAAAATAAAATAAATAGCAGCATGTGAACTGTCACCTCTGTATCTGAGTAACTAACCCTCCGTCTAATGATAAGACTGATAGGAGAAGATCAGACTGAGATGACAGTGAGATTCTGCCTCCTCTCTGTCACATAAAGAGCTGAAGACATGAAGCTGTTGGTCAAACACAGGTGATAACTGGTCTCAGGTCAGGATGTGCAGATACTTCCTGGTTTATGTGGCTGAGTGAGAATCAGAGCTGAGTCTCTTATAGTTCAGTCATATGAGTCTGGTAACTAAACCATTTAAGAAGTTTCCATAGCAACACAGCTCCACCTGCTGGACGGGAGTCGACTCTACAGAGTCTGCATCCTGATCTGGGACAGCAGGATGATGCTGTTAGAGTTATGATGTCGCTCTATGAACATAAACTGGATCAATATAAAGATCACATGAATAAATTAATACAATAGTTGATTTATTTCTCTAACGTCTTCTTTTCTTTTCTCCTTCAGGGTCCAACAGGAAAACCAGGTCTGCCAGGGATGCCTGGCGCTGACGGTCCTCCTGTACGTTCCTCTTCCCTTATTATCTTTATCATTATAACTGAACTCAAGTTGAAGTTGAATCCAACGACACCTGACCTTTGACCTCTCTGTCCTCTCTCCTCAGGGTCACCCAGGGAAGGAGGGGCCGACCGGCACCAAGGGAAACCAGGTGAGAGTCAAACACCACGTCAACATGAACTCCAGCTCAGAGTCACTTCACTGGTTAAATACGACTCCCATAGAGATTAGTTAAAATGCACTTTGACAGTAACATTTTGCTGCTGTTACTTCAAATATGTCTTCATAGATGCAGTCGTTAAGATAAAAGTGATGCCCGCCATATTTACCTGAATATATTTTATAGTTTTGTGACCTCGTGGTTCTGTCTGTGTCTGTTCTCAGGGTCCCAGCGGTCCTCAGGGATCTATCGGCTATCCCGGCCCTCGTGGCATCAAGGTCAGAACAGATCAGTCATGTGACACGAGTTTACACAGTCTGAATGATGTTTGTTAACTGATCGTCATTTCAACATCCTTATCATTGTTGTGATTATTTAATTTGATCACAGGGAGGTCAAGGAATCCGCGGTCTGAAGGGCCACAAGGGAGAGAAGGTACGAGACTAAATAATCTATTTATTTACATGTATGTATCATATATTATAAATGGTGATTGTCTTGGTGAACTACAGTAATATTTACATTTTAAGTTGGTGCACAATAATAAACTTCTGTTGTTTTCTGGATTTGTGTTTGTAGGGAGAAGATGGTTTCCCTGGAATCAAAGGAGATTTCGGAGTGAAGGGAGAGAGGGTAAGATGGACTGATGAACTTCTTCCATCATCATTTTATATCTTTGATGTGTTTTCTTTTTATCATTTGTGCTGATTTATTCTGATGTGTTTCCTGTGCAGGGAGAGCTTGGAGTACCAGGACCCAGAGGAGAGGACGGTCCCGAGGGGCCAAAGGGTCGCGTCGGACCCCCTGGTGAGCTCGGACCACTGGGACTCCTCGGAGAGAAGGTGAGGAAGACTCTGTCTGTTATAAATCCTAGAAATTTACCAAAATATTTCTCATGTTCTTGAAATTCAGTCACTGCCTCCTTTTTAATAACACACCAGAGGAGGAAACGTCAGCGTGTCGCCCTCTTGTGGTCATAGTTGCACCAGATCTGATATTTACTCCTACAGTTTACAAAACCATTGACCGTCTTATACTGCACACCTGAGCTTCTGCAAGACGTTTTGTTTTCTGCACATTATCAGCTGCTTCTCATTTATCCTTCATATACGATATTCCTAAATTAAAAGTCATTATTTCTCAGCTTTCTAATCTAATTTGTCACAAACATGTCACTACTCTTTAAACACCACTGATCCCATCATGTGATTCCAGGGTAAACTCGGTGTACCAGGACTTCCTGGATATCCTGGAAGACAAGGACCCAAGGTAACACACACACACACACACACACACACATACAGTCTATACAGCATCTGTCTTCCACTGTGACGTCTCTAAAGATGAGAAACAGAACTGATGTTGAGGTGTTGATGTGTTTATTTTTCAGGGATCTCTTGGATTCCCAGGATTCCCCGGTTCAAACGGAGAGAAGGGAACCAGAGTGAGTGGATTCATCCTGATTAAATCCAGACTGAAGGATTCCTGTAACGTTATAATAATGTTCAGTTTGTTCTTCTGTCTGATGTGAGTCTGTGACTGTTTCTCCTTCCAGGGTCTGGGTGGTAAAGCAGGACCCCGAGGACAGAGAGGACCAACGGTAACGATTCATATTCAGTTTTATTGTGATATTAAAGAGCAGCACAACATCAGTCTGTTTGAAAACTTCAGTCCTGATGACGCTCTGTGTCACTGATGGTGGAGATGAACTTTGTTTCAAGTTCAAGCATCAAAACAAGACAAAAACCAGAGGCTGTTGTTGTGTTACTTGTGTAGTCACATGTAGCATCACATGTGCATTGTGTGTCTGACTGATGGAGACTCTCTGTCTGTGACCTTCAGGGCCCCAGAGGACAGAGGGGACCGAGAGGAGCAACTGGGAAACCAGGAGCTAAGGTTTGTCTCCGCTAATAAATCATCTGTGTCCAATAAAGACGAGCTCAGTGAGTCTCAGTGTGATGATGATTAGTAGGGGAGAGCGGGGTAAGTAGTGCCAATTTTTACTTAAATTGCCTTTAAAGCAAGGGATTTATAATAATGCCCCCAACTAATATATGTGCATATAGTTTAGGATGTTGTGCATCCCTGGGAACAATCACTTTGAATCTTAAATCAACTGTTTCAGAAATATAGCTTTAGAAAAAAAATAAAAAATCTGGCACAACTTGCCCCCGGTGCGGGGTAAGTTGTGCCATTGGAGAGAATTCACTGGGGTAAATTGTGCCATTGATAATTGAAGTAAAACAGATAATTTTAATCTCACAAATGTTAATGCTATATAAAAGCAAGACATTCAATACAAAATTAAAGCCAGAAGCGGCGATGATCGGGCCCTCGCTTGTCCCCATGTAGTCGTGGAGGCCTGAGGCACGCTGGGGGCTGTGGCGCAAAGAAACACAATGTTTTGTTCATCCACCAGGCTACGAGCACAACCAGACTAGGCAGGTGTGTTCAGGGGCGGTCCCTCATCACACATGTTAAGTTTCAAGCAAATCCGTGCCCACTGCCATGTTTCTCCTATACACAGACAGCACTGCCACTGGCACAACTTAACCCAGGCCCTTTGGCACAAATTACCCCAAGCCCAGCATTTTGAAAAAAAAGGATTCCCCAGCTGTTTTGAGCTGGCATCATGCTAACTGTATAGACTCATGGTGTAGCTTAATAAAGCACTAAAACATGTGTGAACTGTTTTCAAAGTTATCTATAATTGTTCAAACACGGCAATCAAAAAACCTTGATCATAGAAATTTTACTTTGGAGGGCAAAAACTTGTTTTTTGAACATAAATGTGCTTTCCTCTCAAGCCATGTGTCTCCCTTCTTGATAGGATGAGTGAAATGGATGCCCCTTCAAAAATATGTGGTCACATGACCAACTTCTTCTATGGTTTTCTAGATAACAGGGGTGGAACTACTTGCCCCATGGCACAAATTACCCCACTCTCCCCTAGTTAGTCACTGGTTACATCAAACTATTTAACAATCTGAATTTAACCACTGAACATCACCTGATTCCTTTCTTTCATTTGCACATTCATTTTTTAGCTTTTTCCTCAGAATAAAGTGGCTCAGAGCTGAAGTGAAGACGATCTACAGCTACTGTTTATGTTTATTAACTTTCTGTATTGTCTCAATCAGGGAACTTCTGGCAGCGACGGCCCTCCTGGTCCTCTAGGAGAGAGGGTGAGTCCTCGGCAGCTCCTGATCAGAGCGTTTTTCATGTTTAGTCTAATCAGACATTTTATGGCTGTGTGTGATATTATCATGAGTTCTTACTGTATCTCATGTTGTTGTCTCTTCAGGGACTGCCTGGACCTCAGGGAGCCAACGGCTTCCCCGGACCAAAGGGACCTCCTGTAAGACCACGTTTTAACTCCAGTTGATTGTTGATGTTGAAGGTTTTATCACTTTGCTGTTGATAAAGACAGTTACAGCACGTTGTTCCCTGATGCAGGTTTGAGATATTTGGCTTTGAGTTGATTTTTGATCCTGAATGTTTCTGTCTCCTTCAGGGACCTCCAGGGAAGGACGGACTGCCTGGACACCCCGGACAGAGAGGAGAAGTTGTAAGTTTGATGTTTTTAAGACTCATTCACTGCTCCACCTCTTTAAATCAGTCAGGTTGATGCTGTTTCTCCTGATGCACTGGGATGTTTCCTGTTCCGTGTCCAATCATGAAGAACTAAACATCTCAACATCTCAACATCTCAACATCTGCACAGAGTTTCAGTATTTTCCAGATCTTCTAGTGACTGTGTTTGTCTCCTACAGGGTTTCCAAGGGAAGATGGGTCCACCTGGGCCTCCGGGAGTCGTTGGACCTCAGGTGAGTCGTCTCCTCGTGTTTCATCATCCTCTCATCACCGTGACAACAAACCACATCAGTTTTCATAACAACAACAACAACAACAACAACCTGTCTGTCCGTCCTCCCAGGGTCCATCAGGAGAGACCGGTCCCATGGGCGAGCGCGGCCACCCCGGACCCCCCGGCCCCCCCGGAGAGCAGGGCCTGTCTGGTCCTTCAGGGAAGGAGGGCACCAAGGGCGACCCCGGCCCCCCCGGAGGCCCCGGCAAGGACGGCCCCCCAGGACTGAGAGGCTTCCCCGGAGAGAGAGGACTTCCTGGGACGCCTGTGAGTACCAGACGGAGACAGTAGCCGTGTTTCCATCCAGAGGGATTCTAATCACTGGGAAATGAGCATTAAAAGAAATTAGAATCCTGTGTGTTTCCATTAAAAGTACGGACTTTGGTCTCAGACTTTGGTCCCCCCCCCCCCCCGGTCTGACGGTCTGATGTGCAGTGGATAGCACTTTGAACACATTAGCGCGATTTAGTGCATATGTTTATTACCGTCACAATGCGACCTGTCCATGTGCCCGTGTGTGTGTAAGTGTGTGTGAGAGAGAGAGAGAGAGAGTGAGAGAGAGAGAGAGAGAGAGAGAGAGAGAGAGAGAGAGAGAGAGAGAGAGAGAGAGAGAGAGAGAGAGAGAGAGAGAGAGAGAGAGAGACTGTATTAATGATAAACTCTGGATGCGCTGGTTGATAAATTTGGTTTTTACTGAGGAGGAACTATGAAGAACTGTGCAGTGGAAAGGGTTAATGTAAAGTAATGGTGACTGGTAGTGGAAACCCTGCTTTACATTGTTTTAACATAGAAAAGAAAAAGAAAAAAAAACATCATTCTGAAGGTGTGGCGGTGTACCACGATCAATTACATGTAGCAGAAACCCTGAGGCTGTCTTGTGAGTGAACTGCAACACGGGAGCAGTCGAGGTGAAAGTGGCTACGTCACTTAATTCAACATGACTGTTTCATCCCTTTCAAATCAACCAAACCGGCTCTAGCGAGTGTATTTTAGTTTGTGTGAATCAGGGGATTTTAGTTTGAGTTACAGCGTTTCCATCATCATTTTCTGATGCGAAACATCTAGATGATCTAAACTGCTGATGGAAACATGGCTAGTGATGATGATGATGATGATGATGCAGACACTGACTGAGACGTTCATACGTATTAATCCTCTTCTTCTGTCCTCTCAGGGCGGTGGAGGACTGAAGGGCAGCGAAGGACCAGCTGGACCTCCTGGACCGGCTGTAGGTGTCAAACCGCTCATCACAGTCCAGCTCCAGCTGATGGAGCTTAAAGACACCGCTGGTCTCTAACATCTAACTGTCTTCATGCTGTTGTCCCTCTGTAGGGGTCTCCTGGTGAGAGGGGACAGGCTGGGACAGCTGGACCTGTTGGACCTCCTGGTCGACCCGGTCCTCAGGGGCCTCCGGGCAACGCTGGAGAGAAGGGAGTTCCTGTGAGTCTCCGCCTGGACCTGGACTTGACTCCACGATGAGATCAACATCCCAGAAATAAAATACAACGACTGATTTTTTTTCCACTTTGTTCCTCGTGTGAAGGGTGAGAAAGGTCCGATTGGCCCGGCAGGTCGCGATGGAGTTCAGGGGCCGGTGGGTCTGCCTGGTCCCGCTGGATCACCAGGAGTACCGGGAGAGGACGGAGACAAGGCAAGAAACCAGCAGTCTTCACACCAACACCTCAGTTAGCGTGTTAATGGTGCATTATGGGATGTATGTCAGTGCTGTTTGTTCTTGACTCTGCTGTAACGTGATGTTTCCTGTGGTCTCAGGGCGAGGTCGGAGAGCCCGGTCAGAAAGGCGCCAAGGGAGGCAAAGGAGAACATGTGAGTGACGACCAACTGGATTCAACTACAACATTTATATCTAATTAGAAATAAAAACCGTCCAGTGCTGCGGTTTGTTCTGTCCGTCTCACTGTCCTCTGCTCCTCTGCTCCTCTGCAGGGTCCTCCCGGTCCACCTGGACCCATGGGTCCCGTCGGTCAGCCCGGTGCCGCTGTAAGTCCAAACTCCTGATGGTCTGTAGAGGTTGTATAGTTGTTGTATTAGTTGTATTTGGAGTCGTGTGATCATGTGATCCTCCTCTGTGCTGCAGGGAGCGGATGGAGAGCTCGGTCCCAGGGGCCAACAGGGGCCGTTTGGAGCCAAAGGAGATGAAGGAACCAGAGGATTCCCCGGAGCACCGGGTCCCATCGGACTGCAGGTACAAAATACACCCAGAGAGACGCAGCTCTGCTCTCAGAGAGGGTTTTATTTTATTACATGAACCGGTCCAAGACATAAGCTAACTAAACACCTTCTTAGGGCCAAGTAACCACTCGTGCCCCAAAAAGCAATTTTCAATATGCGTAACTTCTGTCGATCCCTAGAGAAATCCTGCGTGATTACAATTACCTTTAATTGTTGTTGCTGCTGTTGCAGTTCATTTAAAACCAAATATAAAGACATAGATGATGTGTTTACAGCAAATGCTATTCTGTTACTTTTAGTTGTTGGCCTAGTTCAACAAGTGTAAATCAACCCCAGGCTGCACTTTTAGCTGAATTTGGTACCGTTTCAGGTTAAGAATAGAATAGAATAGAATAAGGCTTTATTAAAACCATAGATGGGTAAAAACATGCCAGGCTAGGATGATGATTCCTAATGAAAAATGAAATAAGTTTGTAGTAGGTGTGTAAATGATTAATAATCAGTATTATTGGTAGCAATAGAGGGCTTAGGGCCCTGTGGAGACTTGTGCCCTGTTTGTGATGTTTGTGATGTTTGTGATGTTTGTGATGTTTGTGATGTTCAGCTGTGACCTTTGACCTGCAGGGACTACCAGGACCTCCAGGTGAGAAGGGAGAGACCGGTGACGTCGGACCTCTGGTGAGTTTCACACCGACACCATCTCCATCCTTCATCCTTCCTGCTTCTTCTCTGTCTTCATGAATCTTAATGATCTTCTCTGTTTCCAGGGCCCCCCCGGTCCTCCAGGACCCCGTGGCCCCGCTGGACCCAGTGGAGCTGACGTGAGTTTACAGCTCTGATCTATACAGTTTAAACTATATTCAATTAAAAATACGTAAATGATTCAATCTGAATTGTTTTATTTGTGTGTTTCAGGGTCCTCAAGGTCCTCCTGGTGGTGTGGGTAACCCTGGACCTCTAGGAGAGAAGGTACCAGAGGAGATTAGATGCTCATTCATTAGCTGTATTGGTGATATTTATTAGAATTCCCATTTTTAATGATGTATTTATTCATTTTCTTACATGCAACTGGCAGACTTTGCACACAGCTGCCAACTCTCTTTCTTTCCTGGTTTCTCTGTTATGTTATGTGTGTGTTTGTGCTGTTGTGTGTTTGTGCTATGAGCATGGTGTGTGAGCCACCAAATGGAATTGTCCTTTAAGGGATTAATAAAGTAGTCTTGAGTCTTGAATCTTGATATTGTCATGAGTTTTGTTGAGCTGACAGAGTCGTTGTGTGTCCACAGGGAGAACCTGGAGAGTCTGGACCCCCGGGAATAGTCGGAGAGCCCGGAAAGAAGGTGAGTTGGTCGACGAATCAGGAGGCGGTGCCTTCACTGACCGTCGGTAACGTCCGTGACTTTAACACAGCGTTGTGTTGCTGTGTCTGCAGGGGCCTCGTGGAGAGCGCGGAGAGAAAGGAGAATCTGGACAACCAGGAACCGCCGGACCGGCCGGAGGACGAGGACGACCTGGAGACGACGGTCCCAAAGGAAACCCTGTACGACACACACACACACACACACACACACACACACACACACACACACACACACACACACACACACACACACACACACACACACACACACACACACACACACACACACACACACACACACACACACACACACAGATCCATGACTTTAGACTCTGCAGCAGATTGAACACGTGACCAGTGGTGACAGTAACAGAGTAAATTTACTTGAGTAATAGATTTACTGGAGTTAATTAGTAGTACGGCTGAAAAGTACTGGTTACTTTCAGGTCTTTTTCTAAAATCCTATTGGACACAAGCTGTGTTTGTCAGAGAAGGAAACCCTAACCCCTAAAAGCAGCACATCAGTGCAGCTGCTTTCAAAGAGTTCATTCTCACTAACAAGAGTTAAAAGCTCCTTACATTCATTTAGAAACAATTAGAGTCATTCATTGATGTGGAGAATAAGACATTTGGGGCGGTGCGTGGCGCAGTGGGTAGAGCGGCCGCCCCATGTAGAGGCTACAGTCCTCGCCGCAGGCGTCCCTGGTTCGAGTCCCGGGTCAGGCAGACCTTTCCTGCATGTCATTCCCCCTCTCTCTGCCTCCCCATTTTCCTGTCTATCTCTACTGTCATCACTATCAAATAAAGGCAAAAAAAGCCGAAAAATATACTTAAAAAAAAAAAAAAAAGACATTTACTCTGACTCTGACTTTGACTTCAAGTACCTTTAATTTACTCTTACTGCAGTAACATGTCGACTGAGCTACTTTTTTTTTTTTTTTTTGGTGTCTTTCTTTTTTAAATAATATTTTTATTGTTTTTTTCAAGAGGAGTTTAACAGCACAACATAAAGGGACAGTGCACGAAAAAACATATACAAAAATAGCCATGATAACAATCAGAAAAACAAGAACAAAAAACAGACAAACATTTACATTACAGTTGCGTAAAATGAAAAAGAAAAAGATGAGTACATTATGGTGGGCTATGTGGCAAATGTAGACATGATGTTAAGTAGTAAAAGTCCATTACATCTGTGGTGCAGTCCACTGAGATACTTTTACTGGTAACGGAGTACATGTTGACCAGTAGTATTTGTACTGTGGTGGAGTACTCTGTCATCTCTGCTCATGACTTCCTCTCTTACTTCTTCTTCTTCTTCTCTGCTGCAGGGCCCCGTTGGTTTCCCCGGCGACCCCGGTCCTCCCGGCGAGCTGGGACCCAGAGTGAGTATCTGTGTTTATACATCATAAATACTTCAGTTCATCTTCTTTAATACACATGAACTCTGGAGGAGAAGAAGATGTGATGAGCTGATGTGTTTCCCTTCAGGGTCAAGACGGCGCCAAAGGAGAGCGAGGAGAAGACGGAGAAGCTGGAGAGTCTGTGAGTGGAAAACAGATTCAGAAATAATCCAGATTTATGAATGATGAATGTTTGTAAAATGTTTAACCTCCTCTCTCTGCCTCTGGACTCAGGGCTCCCCTGGACCCCCCGGAGAGAACGGCCCCCTCGGCCCCCCAGGAAAGAGGGTAAACTTCCAACTTCAGCTTCATCTACATCTCAGATTATTCGATTTGACAGAATAAAAACTCGTCGTGTTTCCTCCACCAGGGTCCAGCAGGAACTCGAGGACCAGAGGGACGTCAGGGAGAGAAGGGAACCAAGGTGAGCTTTATCTCTCAACTCAAAGGAAACAATATAAACATCCCATAATTCCCTCTGATGATCATTCCCGTTGATTATTCCAGAATAAATCTTTTATTCTCAGATCATTTGCAAACTGAGGATGTTTTTCCTCCATCAGCCAACTCTGATACATAACTAACACTGTTAACATTACCAACTCTGATACATAACTAACAGTGTTAACATTACCAACTCTGATACATAACTAACAGTGTTAACATTACCAACTCTGATACATAACTAACAGTGTTACAGTAACATTCTGCTCAGAGAGAAGAACCAGTGATAAAACAGTCTGATCATGTTTCTGTATCATTGTCTGCAGGGAGACCCCGGCGCTGTCGGACCCGCAGGAAAAACCGGCCCCGTCGGCCCCCAGGGGGTCCCGGGAAAACCAGGAACAGAAGGTCTCAGAGGTCTGCCCGGATCAGTGGTGAGTGGCCAGACAGAGCAGCGTTTAAATCAGACTTCTGGGTCTGAGAGAGAAACAAACTGGTTAAATGTACAAAATAAGGTCCAATAAGGAACACTTCTTCAAAACATGAATGAATTAGTGTTTGGTGTAATAACATGTCTGCCAAACTGTAGCAGCTGAAAATGTCCTGGAAAGTGATTTCAAGAAAAGAGTGTGAACCCTGATACAGTTTAGACGAGTACAACAATGTCCTTGCATCGGTTTATTGTCATGTTGGTGCCGATCTAGACTGAATATCAGCTGACTGTAACGCGCTGCACATATGAACAGCTGATGAGACTGCAGCCATTACATAATGTATTAACACATTTAGCTGAAGACGCTCTGCAACCAGACGGTCATATCACAAGACGACAGGTAACACAAGAGCACAAGAGCCGACCACAACCTTTTTCTTCTGTAGCGTAAAGCAGGACCAGTGAGGTCAGTGGATGATAATAAGTTCACAATCACAAACTTGTAATAATATAACATATAATAACTAATATATAGGCTACACATTATAATTTACAATCTCCTCAAATAAATATATAAACTTTACTGAATTGAGATAATACAGCAATTAAGACAAAAATGAAGAAAACATCATCCAGAAAACAGTGAACAAGCATGAGATAAAATGATAGAAATAGAATAGAAACAAAAACAATAGAAAACAAAAATGAAAATATGTGAAAAACATTAGAATTATTGCACAAATGTCTAATATAAATATCTCCTCACATATAAAGACGAACATTTGTTTTTCTACATCCATTGTTTTTTATTTAGATTTTAGTCTGATGCTTTATGTTATTTTAATCGTCTATCAGACAAGGAACCACTTTCTTTTGTTTATTTTGACAAATATAATAAGTTATTTTAGTTTAAGCTAAGTACTACTGGGTTTTTTACACTTTTTTATGTTTTGCTAAATGTTCCTTTAACTTTAAAATCACACAGTTGCTCATCACAGCGGCTCTAGTTTAGACATCTCCTTGAGTGAATGAATGAGACGATGCTCATCCTGTTATTGATGAAGACGGGTTCACACCAGAAGTAAAACGCTCTAGAGTTCAGTTGGTAGCGGACTGAGACCAGAGAACGCTCTGAGGGGGAAAACGCTGCTGGGTTCAGTTCAACCTGACTAAAGCAGACTGATGTGGACGCAACCTAACTCTGTGTGTGTGGTGTTCACCTGTTCACCTGTTCACCTTTTCACCTGTTCACCTGTTCACCTGTGTGTGTGTTTCAGGGTGAACAAGGATCTCCAGGACCTGCAGGACAGAAAGGACCTCCTGGACCTCTGGTAGGAAAACTACACTCAGCTTTTATTCAGTTAGTTAGTTGACACAAATAATAAAAATCATAACATTTGGGTCCAAACACACAAAAAGAGAAGAGAAAAGAAGAAAGAAGAAGAAATGATAGAGTCAATCTCCCTCCATCTCCCATCTGGTTTTCTAGCGTTGTGAGATTAGACTGTAACTACTAAAACCTTTCTCCTTCCTCCTCCTCGTCTTCCTCCTCCTGCAGGGACCTCCTGGTCTGCCCGGTCTCCGTGGCGACCCCGGGTCCAAGGGAGAGAAGGGACACCCCGGCCTCATCGGCCTCATCGGACCCCCGGGAGAGCAGGGAGAGAAGGGAGACCGGGGTCTGCACGGACCTCAGGGATCCAACGGACCCAAAGGAGAGAACGTGAGTTTGTCTTCTGTCTCGTCTGCTCCTCTAACGTTTGACTCGTCGTGTCCTCACGTTCACGTCCTGTCCCTCGTGTCCCTCTAGGGAATGTCTGGAGGAACCGGACCGCTCGGCCCCGCTGGTCCTCCTGGTCTGCCTGTGAGTACCGTCCCTCTACTCTACTCTACTGTCTTTACCTCTACTGTATCTAACTCTACTGTCTCTACTCTGTCTCTACTCTGTCTCTACCTCTATGTCATAAACACTAAAACTAACGTCTTGTGTCTCTTCCAGGGTCCTCAAGGTATCAAGGGAGCTAAAGGTTCTTCTGTGAGTATCCTGTAAAAGTCTGTAACACAATAAAATGCACTGATTTAATGTAATGCTGTCAAACTAAACTCTCTCCTCTCTGTGCTGTGTTCAGGGAGGAGCTGGTCCGAAGGGAGAGAAGGGAGTCCAGGGACCTCCTGGACCTCCAGTAAGTTCTTTATTTTTTTATTTGTAACGGGACTCTGCATATTCATGAACATACAAGATGTAAATATGCCAGATTTAGCTCTAAGACAAGGACAAAACAAAGCACAATATTGTACAAATACAATACATCACACAGTGGGAGCTTCAGGCAGAAGGAGAAAGGTGTGGTACAATGTTAAAGTGCATTTAATCCACAATAAGTGTTGTCAAGTGCTGTTGAGATTCATTAGAGTGCATCTGTCATAAAGTGCATGGAGTAAAGTGCCTACTATTTTATAAGAGAACTATCCTTAAAGGGATAGTTCAACATTTTGTCAAATTGGCACATTGCCATAATCCCTATAGTCATAGCAGTAGGTTCGTTACCTTTAATTGTCGGTGCAAGCTATGATAAGTTTGATGAGGGAAACCAAGAAATCCCATAATGAGCCTCCGTAGCGTAGCTCTGAGCAGCTCACGGCTCTGCTCCGCTGTTCTAAAAACAGCTTGCACCGACAATTAAAGGTAACGAACCTCCTGCTATGACTATAGGGGTTATGGCAAAATGTTGAACTATCCCTTTAATGTTCACAGAGCTGCTTCTCATGTTTTTATCTGTTTTTTAAATGCTACGTGTTGTGTTTTGTTGTGTTATGACTGACCAGTGGTAGTGTAAAGTCCTGATGACACTATAGGAAACGTAGGATTAATCACTGACGTCTTCATCTAACCCGTCCTCCTCTCAGGGCCCCCCCGGCGAGGTCATCCAGCCGCTGCCCATCCAGAGGAGTCCCAAGTCCAAGCGCTCCATCGACGCCAGCCAGATGCTGCCCGAGTCCGACCCCGACATGCCGGCCTCGGACACCGCCGGCACAGAGTTCCTGACGGGCAGCGAGGGCATGGAGGAGATCTTCGGCTCCCTCAACTCCCTCAGGCAGGAGATCGAGACCATGCGCTTCCCTCTGGGCACCGAGGAGAGTCCAGCTCGCACCTGCCAAGACCTGCACCTGAGCCAGCCCGACCTCAAAGACGGTGAGAGACCGGACACAGAAACAAACCGGTGTCGGGGATTCTGCTTTTCATTAAAGGGATAGTTTGACATTTTGTCAAATTGGCCCATCACCATAATCCCTATAGTCATAGCAGTAGGTTCGTTATCTTTAATTGTCGGTGCAAGCTGTTTTTAGAACGGCGGAGCAGAGCCGTGAGCTGCTCAGAGCTACGCTACGGAGGCTCATTATGGGATTTCTTGGTTTCCCTCATCAAACTCATCAAATACACAATCCAACAACTCCACAACGCTCTGGTGGACAAGTTGTGAGCTGCACATTCACCACACTATGAGATAATAACACAACGTTACCACACAGAGTTGTTTTAGAGGGAAATACAGAGACTGATGATGAAAAACTGTCCCTGAAGGCAACGTGCATCAGCAGTTTTGCATGAATTTCCCTCTAAAACAACTCTGTCTGGTAACGCTGTGTTATTATCTCATAGCGTGGTGAATGTGCAGCTCACGGCTCTGCTCCACCGTTCTAAAAATAGCTCGCACTGACAAATAAAGGTAATGAACCTACTGCTATGACTAAAGCGATAATTGCAATGGGCCAACTTGCCAAAATGTTGAACTATCCCTTTAAGAACAACAGCTAAGAACACAGACTGAATGAACATGTAAAATCCTGGTTTCCTGCAGGAGAGTACTGGATCGACCCCAACCAGGGCTGCTCCAGAGACTCCTTCAAGGTCTTCTGTAACTTCACCAACGGAGCTGAGACGTGTCTGTATCCCAGCAAGAGCATCAACACGGTCAGTTGGAGCTCAGAGAGACTCAGAGAGAGAAATATACAGCAAGATAAAGAGTTTTATTTAGAAAAGAAACAAACTGGTCCAAACTGAACGTGTCTGATCTGGTCCTCAGGTGAAGATGAGCTCCTGGGACTCAGAGACCCCCGGGTCGTGGTACAGTCAGTTCTCCACTGGCAGTAAGGTGAGTCACTCTCTTCACATCTTCTCTTCTTTAAAGGGGAGATTATTATTATTATTCTTATGGAAAAATCCCTGTTTGAGGCTCTTTAACGTATATTCAGGTGTTGTTTTGCCTTCTGGGCCCCAAAATGTGAGAATTGACAAGAAAAATCAGTACTTTTCAGGCTCCCTAGGTTGAAATCTATGTGGTTTTACCAGCTGTTGTCTGATAATGATGTCATTAGTTTTCGAATTTGCATACCCTACCTGGTATCAGTAGAAGGGGGCGGGGCCAGAAGTGGTTCATTTGCATTTAAAGGGACAGACACTGAAACCAGCCGTTCTGAACAGAGAGCTGTGATGTTTGATCCTTGGGGTATTTGGACCAACGCGTGTCACAGACATGACTTAAGGACACCTGGGAACTATTTTAAAGGTCCAGTGTGTAAAATGGGAGTAAAACCGTGACATCCAGTGTTCAGATTCTAGTTTGCACCCCTCCCGTCAGCAAAGTGACGGTGGCCTCCGAGGACAAAAAACACTTTACCATAATTGGGAGTATTTCAGGAGCGATGAGGTGAAGATCTAAACCATTTTACGATACCATTTTATTTATGAACGCGAAACTCTTGAAATGCGCTCTCTGACTGGCTGGATTTTCCATCCGGGCTGCCGTACAAACATGGCGGCGCAAGATGGCGACACTCTCTAAAGCAAGACGCTTGTTTTATGTAGATATAAAAGAGTAATTATAAGGCTACGGAAACCAAACAAACTCTATTTTATAGCAATTATACACTTATACAAATATATTTATGGCTAGTAGATTCAGATTTTGGCAATAAACCTTGACAGTTATTACACACTGGGCCTTTAATTTGTGTAAAGGTGTTATAATCTGTCTCCTTTAACGTGACTTCCTGTCCCCTCTCAGTTCTCCTACGTGGACTCCCTGGGCCTTTAATTTGTGTAAAGGTGTTATAATATGTCTCCTTTAACGTGACTTCCTGTCCCCTCTCAGTTCTCCTACGTGGACTCCCTGGGCCTTTAATCTGTGTAAAGGTGTTATAATCTGTCTCCTTTAACGTGACTTCCTGTCCCCTCTCAGTTCTCCTACGTGGACTCCCTGGACCTTTAATTTGTGTAAAGGGGGTTATAATATGTCTCCTTTAACGTGACTTCCTGTCCCCTCCAGTTCTCCTACGTGGACTCCCTGGGCGAGCCCGTGGGCGTGGTGCAGCTGGGCTTCCTGCGGCTGCTGAGCGTGCAGGCGCGGCAGAACCTGACCTACCACTGCCACCGCTCCGTGGCCTGGGCCGAGCGCCGCGGCGCCGCCAAGAGCAGCTACGGCCGAGCGCTGCAGCTGCAGGCCGCCAACGACCAGGAGCTCAGCTACCAGACCAACCCCTACATCAAGGCCCTGGTCGACGGCTGCTCTGTGAGTTCATGCACATAGACAGACATACATACATACACACATACACATACACACACACACACACACACACACACACACACACACACACAGAGACACACACACAGAGACACACACATATACACACACACACACACACACACACTGCTTTTGTTCAATCAGATCTCGTCTCATCGCCTAATTAATCTGATATCACAGATATTTGGTGATATTTGGCTTCTGGTCTAATGTCACATTTACGCTCTTCTCCAGTACATGAGATAATATAAATACATAAATATAATAATAATCTCCTCACAGACGATGACAAACAGTTTATTATTGCATCCATTGTTTTTTATTTAGATTTTAGTCTGATGCTTTATGTTATTTTATCCCTCTATTGGACAAGTAACCACCTTCAGTTATTTATTTTTAGCAAACATAATAAGTTATTTAAGTTTAAGCTAAGTACTTTAGTTTACAATAGTATTTTGTGAGGATTTTTACACATGTTTTATGTTTTACATAATGTTCCTTCAACTTTACCCGTGTGTTTTTTAAATATTCTTACATATTAAACCTTTATATTAAACCAAAAATGAATTACCTTAGACAGGAACTTTTAATTGACCTTGATTTGCAGCGATTTGCATTTATATATTTTTTTTAAGTCTTCAGATATCCTCTAATAATGGTCCAGGGTTGAAATATTGAACATTTTAGGTTTTTTTTAAGTTAAGTTAAGATTCCTTTATTTGTCCCACAGTGGGGACATTTACATTTGTGCAGCAGCAGGAACAAATAAATCTTATCTCAGGACAGTTGAGAATAATCTAATTTATTACATTGTCTTGACATAATAATAATGACATTAACACTGAACACAACAGAGAGTCTGCTGCTCATTAACTTCTAAACTGACAGATCATAATCCATCATTAAATCTACATAATTAAAGGAACATTTACACACTGACGTAGACAAACAGCTTTTTTCTTGTGTGTAAACATCTTGATTCTGACCCATCTCGTCTTTTGTGTGTGTGTGTGTGTGTGTGTGTGTGTGTGCGTCCACAGTATCGTAAAGGCTTCGACAGGACGGTGCTGGAGATCAACACACCTCAGGTGGAGCATCTTCCTCTGCTGGACATCAAGGTGTCAGACTTTGGGGAGAGCAACCAGCAGTTTGGCTTTGAAGTGGGACCTGTCTGTTTCCAAGGCTAAAGCACACACACACACACACACACACACACACACCATGCAGAGAACAACACACGAACACACACACACATGCACTTAGAGACACACGTATATATGATAAACATACACGCCCAGTAATTTGTAAATTAACTTGTAAATGATATGAAACACACACACACACACACACACACACACACACACACACACGCACACACACACACACACACACAGATGCTGTTGTGAGACACACTCCACTCACACACACTCAGTACGTGCCTGGGGAGAGCGACATCCTCCCAACAAATAATGGACGTCTAAAAAAAAGTAAAGAGGAGAGGAATCTAAAAAAAAGAAGAAAAAAAACAGACAAACTCACGAAGAGGAAAAGGAAAAAGAAAAAGAAGAGGAACGCGAGAAACGACAAGAAACAAAAAGAAAAACAGGAGCGAGTTCGTCGAAAGTAAAAACAAACAGTGTTTTATTCTTCACCGGCCTGAGAGAGAGAGAGAAGGAGAGAGAGAGGCCGGACGCCCCCCCCCCCCCTCTCTCTCTCTCTCCTCCGCTCTCTCTCTCTCTGTCTTCCACTCATCTCACCTGCTCTACCTCCCCCCTCCTCCCCTCCTCCTCCCCCCTCCTCCCCCTCTCACACACACCTGGGTCACTCTCTCGTCCCGTGTGCGAGCAGCGAGTTTGAACGTCGCCCCCTTCAGGACGGGACAGGAAGTGCAGCCAGTTGCCGTAGCGACATGAGCTGCAGGAAGTGACATAGATCTCATCGAGAAGAACTCCTGACTGGTTCAGTTTAGTAAAACTGACATGAACAGGTGTGAAATAGGGAGAAAAAAACCCCAAAAGTAAGACAAGGCAAAGCATCTTTATTTATATAGGCCGAGTGCATTTCATACCAAGGCAACTCAATGAGCTTTACATTAGAACAGCATAAAGAACAAAAAACACAGAGTTAAAAACAGGAGCAAAGAAGAATAAAAAAGTAAAAGAAAAGAAAATGGATGAAGTTTAAAGTTCTTAAAAAGAGCTCGGCTATAAAAAGCACGTGAAAAGAGAAATGTTTTTAACCTGGATTTAAAGGTGCTGCTGTACAGTTGGGGCTGATCTCAGGTCTGCTGCTAGCTACAGTAAGTGAAGTGAAGCCATTGGTTGAGTTTAGGTAGAGCGATAGATATAACATCTATCGCTCTGGGTTTAGGTTCAGATTTGCAGCCTTTCCAGGCAAGTTACGAGTTACAACTGTGAACGGGGAGCAGCTACATCGATCTAGTACGAGTTCACAGGTGGGAAGTTACGAGTTTGACTGTACGTTCCACCTGGTTACCATAGGAACAGGGCGGAAAAACACGAGTCACGGGGGTTGCCTGGACGTAAAGATCACATGTTCTCTAGGACGTCGCTTCCTGCAGCTCATGTAGCCTACGTCACCTAGCAACAACAACCAGTTCTTCCTCCTCTTCCTCCTCCGGGGTGATGACATCATCTCTGATCGACCTGTCAATCACGCTGCTCGCACTAGAAACACACACTTCCCCTCTGAAAACCAAAGATTGAACGCCACCAGCAGCATCACCTGTTGTTGGGTAAAACCTGCAGCGTGTGATTTATTATTTTTTTGTTAAAAAGCCATTTGTGTTGTCAGCTGTGTTCAACTAAACTCCATGTTTCTGTATTTGCGTGTTTCTGATGTGTTTTTAAAGGGCTCGATGACATCACAGTGTGTTTCCTCACTCACTTCCTGGATGCTACGATTAGGTTTTCTTTTTTAGTTTTTCATCCAATCAGCATCCAAGCTGAGGAACTTCATCTTTATCATCATCATCAGGGCTTTTTTAAAACATGTAAATCAGATCAGATGAGTAAAATGCATGAAACTGCGTGGCCAGGTGCTAAATCTACCCGAGCATAAAGTGGTGTTATTCACTCTGAGGCCTCCATCTTCTTTCATTGTCTCTCTTGTTTTTTTACTGGGGAAAATGTGCATTACATCCATTTGTACAGAAATAGTGATATTCTATTGTATTTATTTAAAACAAACAGGGTGCTTTGAGATTAAAATAATAAATAAATAAATAAATAAAACAAGAACCACCGAATACTCCAGTCCAATGTGGTAAAAAAAATAAATGTCATTTGTATTTATTTCCTGTGGCTGAAGTGGAACTCGCCCTGTCCAAACTCCTGTTGTACAACCAAAGAATCTGTGGCCATGTTTTTTTATTGTAACATCCCTTTTCTAGTGTTTTTCATCGACTGTACTGTGCTGTTCGATTTTTTTTTTTTAATGCCTCCACTGTAAAGATTAAACGGTGACTCTCCAGGTCTGTGCAGCTTCTTTGTCGCCATCGCTGCTGCTGCTGCTGCTGCTGCTGCAACCGATTCACTCACAACACCGTCATCTGGTTGGTTTATCTGGTTTATTTGGTTTATTTCCATGAGACTAAAGCGTGAAGGAGGGAGGCTGAGAGAGGAGGAGGGGGGGGGGGGGACGAGCCTGTGGCCCCCGGGGATCAATGAGACGATCAATAAGATGATTATTGTCTGTGGCTGTGGGAGAATCACACACATGGGTTTATTTTTTATTTGTCTTGTCTTTTTTTTCACTATAACAGGGGATGGAGGGGGGTAAAAGGGGGGTAATGGGGGGGTCAGGGGGGAGAGGGGGGAGGGGGCAGGAGGCCGAAACCTAAAAAATAAAAATAAAAACTAAAAAAAAACACACAATCTGTCCTTGAGCTTCTCCAGAGAGAACGACCTCAACTTGTTGTTTGTTTTTCATTGTGTTGAAAAAGACGAAACATTTCAACATAAAACAATATGGTGCTGAAAAGAGAAAAAAGTATTATTTTAAAATGTGTGTAAGTAATTTTTTTTTAAATTCCTGTTTCTGTAATATATAATCTTTTTAAAAAGAGCTGCTCGACTCGTGTTTTTCTTCCAAACGTCTTTCTAACCACCGGCCACCAGAGGGCGACACCGGTCCTGCTGCTACCAGGAAGTTGAACACACTTTATGTTTTATTCTTATATGTCTGTAATATAAAAGTAAAATGCATAATAATGTTTGATATTATCAGAAAATTAACTTTAATCTGACTATTGTCTTCTTTAATTTCTATTCTTCTGTTTCTGAGTCAAACAGCGACACCTTGTGGTCAGTTGTTGAAAGAGGAGACGATAAGATTTAAAGATTTAAATTTAATTTATTTAATGAAAAACGTCACAGATTTAGAAACATAAAGCTGTGAATCATCGAGTTTAAACCAGTGAAATAAAACATCATGTGTGAGTGAACGTAAATGTTACACAGCAGAATCATGATCCAGTGAACGAACTCTGAACCTGAACTCTCTCAAGTTTTTTTTTTGTTTTCATGAAAAAACTACAGACTGAAAAGTTTGCAAATAAAAGTAGATTACGTTTTTTATTTCACTGCAGCTGCAAAGTGACAGAAACTAAACCTGAGTCTGAAACTAAAAGCTGTGATGTGACTTTGTGGCCCTCAGGAGAAAGTGCAGTGTCATGATCTGTGGGATCTTTTTTCAGCTGAGTCATGTTAAGGAGCTTCATGGCAGCAGAGAACAGGAAACTGATGATCGGTTTCATGTTTTTACTTCCAACAGGATTAAACAACAACAGTTTAAAGTTCAGCTCAGAGCTCTGATGCTGCTGAGGCACAGTGGGTCGGTGGTCGGTGTGAACCAACGATCGCTGGTTCGATTCCCTGCTGCAGAAAATAATCATCTCATCTCTTATTATCATCGATAAAAATACAAACATGTTCTGAAGAGAAACGTTACAAACGGACAATTTTACTGTTTTGACACTGGACAGGAAGGAAGTCGACTCCTTCAGGACGGACGTCTGGTTCAGCCCATGAAAAGTCCACCTGACAGAAATACACACAGAGAGACAAAGACACAAAGACACAAAGACACAAAGACAGAGTCAGTTCAGTTCAGTTTAAACTCTGTGTTTAGTTTCCTTCAGTGTCTCTGGTCTCAGCCTGCACAGAGGAAAATAGAAGTATGGAAATGTACTCAAAAGGGTAGAAACCCTTGTCGCTCCAGGCCTTTAACCTTTTTAGAGACAGTTTTGTAACATTGGTGCCGCTACATTTTTGTACCTTTTCAAAACGTACCAGTTTAAGTCCAAGCATCTAAAGGGTTATTACACCCTTTATGACGGTGTCACACCTACGGACCTCCGTTACATATATTTACAAAAATAATGACTAGTTGAATGTTTAATTATTATCCCTATGTTAAATCATATTAATAGTCGCCTCATAGGTGACCAGACTCCTACTTAAGCTACTAACTTTTTCTAACACACTGTCTCTGGTAATGTACCTTTAGGGGGTAAATACCTGTACCTTAGGAGTACATATATGTACCTTCTGCCATTCTGGAACATTTATGTGTCTTTTCTTCCCCCAAAAGGTACACATAGGTACTCTAGAGTACAATAAGTGGCCCTATAGGCTACAGCAGGACAGAACTGTACCTTTAAGTACAGAAATGTCCCTCTTCTGTCCCCCTGTTTCTCTCTGTGTAGTGTAGCTCTGTCTCTCTCTGTCTCTCACCCGTCACCTCCACGCTGGCGCCCGTCACGTATCGAGAGTCGTCCGACGCCAGGAAGGCACAGACGTCAGCCACCTCTGGACAACAACACATGAGTCAGCAAAAAGATGATGAGTCATGAAAAGAGATGATGAAGAGGAAGAAGAGGAGTGTTAATAACATGTTTGTTCCTCAGGTTTAGTCAAAGTGAGAAACGTTAACTAGTGGTCACCTGCAGCTTCTCCCATCCGGCCCAGAGGAACCAACGACTTCATCTGAAACAAACAACAACAACAACAATAATATTCTGTTTGAGCTGCAGACGGAGGAAGACGCTCGTCCGTTTCTATGGAAACTAAAACACACATGAAATCCAAGCGACAACTTTGTTTCTTCAGTGTTCACTGTGTTAGAGTCTGGAGGAATCATTTTATTTACTGTCACTTATACATGAGACTACGACACAAAAGAAAGTTAGGGTGCTTTTTTTTTTTAAGTTTAAAATTCAGAATATAAAGTCTGGTAGTTCTGGACTAAAATAAAAAAGTTTGTCTTTGTTGCTGAATTCATCTGAAACTTTGATCAGATCTTTCATTTCTCTGAGTTTTTTCTGATAAATTTGTGACTTTTTATTTAAAAAACTGGTTTTAAACTTCCCACCGTCTCTTCCAACTCGTTTTGTGATCATAATTAACAGTTAAAAATAAGTTCAGTTTTCTGATCAGTGTAGTTGAGCTTCACAACAGAACAACAGTGACGTGTTTTCTACCTTTGTTATAACTTTCTCTGGCACTTTGTCCGTCATCGGCGTGGAGATGAAACCTGGCAGCACACAGTTACAACGGATCCCAAACCTGAGGAAGAGGAGGAGGAGGAGGAGGAGGAGGAGGAGGAAGAGGAGAAGAGGAAGAGGAAGAGGAGGAGGAGGAAGAGGAGGAGGAGGAGGAGAAGAGGAAGAGGAAGGATTATTCTCCTCCTCGGTTGTGTCTAGATGGAGTAGCTACATGATCTGCAGGAAGTGACGTAGAATCTCTGGTCTGAAGTTTCTGCCGTCAGATTTATGGACTACAGATCAGCTCCAACGTGCTCCTTCTACTTCCTGTAGTCACTGGACTCTCTCTACTGATCTGACCTGTCCTGTCTCTACCTGCTCTTTCTACTAAACTTAACCAACTCCGTTCTTCATCGTCTAAACCCAACCACCCAAACTCAACATGTGAACTTGGAATATAAATTTAAAACAATAAATTTTACAGACATTTACGGGTTGAGCGGGGATCGAACCCAGGTCTACCACACGACGGGCAGCGTTGCTAACGGTTACACTAGGAAACCTGTAGCTGCTTCAATTGTTGTTTGTTCATCTATTAGTTCACTACACAGTACTGCTGTGCTATCGCTGCCGGAGCGGTGACCGTTTCCATAGTAACAAAACAACTTCCAGCGAGATTTGGTGAGATGCTACGTCACTTCCTGCAGATCATGTAGCTACTCCATCTAGACAACCAGAGTAATAGATATAACATCACTCTGGCCACACCCCTCGTCCTCCTCCTCCTCCTCAGCTCTTCTCACCTGCTCAGCTCTTTAGCAGCTGTTCTGGTCAAACCCTCCACTCCAGCTTTAGAGGCAGAGTAGTTCACCTGTCCTATGTTTCCTACCTGCACACACACACACACACACACACACACACACACACACGGTGCATTACTGTAGGTCAGAGGTCACCACAGGTCACTCAGTTCTTCTTCTTCTTCAACACTCAGAAACTAATTAATTTCCATGTTATTGTGACTTTGTGTGATCGTTCCTGTCGGTGTCTCTCTGTCTCTGTCTCTGTCTCACCTTCCCCACGATGCTGCCGACGGTGATGATGGAGCCTTTAGCCGCTCCGCAGGCGACTAGAGCCTGAGCCACGGCCTGGGTCACTAGGAACGAACCCTGAGGGGGGGGGAGGTGGGGGCAGAGAGAAGCAACAAGTTTAACTCTGTTATTAGAGACGTTCCAGATGTTGTTGGTTTGATCCAGATGTTGGTTTGATCCAGATGTTGAGTTGTTACCTTCAGGTTGACCCTGATGACTCTGTCGAAGTCGTCCTCCTTCATGCTGAGCAGGAAGTCGTCCTGAGTGATGCCGGCGGCGTTCACACACACCGAGGGAGGCTGGAAGAACCGGGTCTAAGAGAGAGGGTTATGGTCAGAGAAATAATCACAGTGTTACGATCATCACGATTATTCTGCATGAATTAACAATACAACACTATGAATGTGTAAAATCAAATATAGTTCAAATATAATTACATTACTCATTGTTTACACAAAATATTTCAAGTATCTATTAATATATGACCAGTTCTTAATCCCCAGGGGAAATGTTTGAAATATTCAGGTCAAACATTTTTATCGATACCAAATGTTTGCGTTTATTTTAATCGTTTTTTGTTTTGTTTTGCTTTTTTTTTTTATTAAAAACTACAGGCTAACATTTAAATTCCAATTCAATGTTACGTTAGTTAAATGAACCAGTATCTGAGCATCTGCCAATAAGGTTCCATTCATCTTTTTGGGAAAGTGACGTATTTAAGAATCTTTACCATTAATTAATTGTGGCGTTTAATACCGCGATTAATTGTGAAAACAAGTAATAGTGACATCAATGGTCACCACAGAGACAGAGAGACAGAGAGACAGAGAGACAGAGCGATGGCGTAGCCACGGGTGTGCCAGGGTGCCGGTGCCACCCACAGAGGAAGCTGACACACCCAAAAATTTGATACATTTTTTGTTTTTGTTATAGTCTATAGCTACTAACATGTTATCGATCAGTCAATAAATGTCTAACCCTAACCCTAACCTGAGCTCTGTGCCGTAGCGCGCAGCTCCAGCTCAATGAATGACAGCAGGTCTCAGGTCAGTTACCTGCTCAGCTGCTGCTCAACACTGATCAGAGCAGCTCTCCCTCGTTTGCTGAGGTTTGATTAGAAACTAAAATCTTCTTTTGTTCTTTGCCGCATAGGCCTATATCTCCCCATCTTCTCTTCACTTCATCTCTTCTCTTCTTGTTCTACCAACCACATTTGAACTTTCTCATAGATAATCTCCCACGTTTCTTCTGCTGCAGCCCCACAATATGTTTATTTGTCCCTCTCTCTATTAATGCGTCGGATCAAATTTTTATATATTATATATTATTTTTATACTGTTGACTATAAGAGCAGTTAGTTACTAAGCAGTTTTTTTACTCAGCGTTGCATATAGATTAGAAGATAAGTATATGATCATACAGGGTTGCCATGATGCCACTGTTACATTATGTGCAGTCTGTGTCTGATGCTTGTTAAAGGCCTATGGCTTGTTGAGAGCGAATAACACATGGTTTGTTATTACTGATGAGAACTCACACAACATATAATGTTGGAATTCTTTTGAATATTTATGGAGGTGTAACGCTCAGTTTGTTGAAAATAAATGTGGCACACCCAGTCTTTGCAGGTGCACACCCAATGTCTTTTTTCTGGCTACGCTACTGAGATGGAGGAAGAGGAGCAGGAGGAAGAGACTGAACCCCCCCACCTGAACATCTGTCAGCAGCTGAACCCCCCCACCTGAACATCTGTCAGCAGCTGTGTGACGCTCTGTCTGGACGAGACGTCCACCACGGCCGCCATGTGTCCCTGTCCTCTCAACTCGCTCTGCAGACTGAGACTCTGCAGCGTCTGATTGGCCGACTCCCGGCTGATGTCAGCGACCACCACAGAGGCTCCTTCAGAGGCCAGACGCTGACACACGGCCCGACCGATCCCACTGCCCCCACCTGGGACAGACAGACAGAGAGATATTGAATATTGAGATGTGTATATGTACTGTATATATGTTATATTGAAATGTATTTGAGTGGTTTGTGCGTTGCTTTGGCAACAACGGGTTTCTGTTCATGCCAATAAAGCT
Source organism: Trachurus trachurus (assembly GCF_905171665.1). Classification (NCBI taxonomy): domain Eukaryota; kingdom Metazoa; phylum Chordata; class Actinopteri; order Carangiformes; family Carangidae; genus Trachurus; species Trachurus trachurus. The sequence goes on from NC_139904.1 coordinate 623,053, forward strand.
AATTGAATTGAATTGAATTGACAGACAGACAGAGACAGGAAGGGAAGGAGTGAAGTTCACTATGCAGCTAACTTTCATGTGCACAAAAAACTATGTGCATAACATGAATTATTAATGATCATCTGCAGCTCTGGTTCATGTAAATATTGCACAAACATCAGAGGTTTTACTTTATTTTTCACATTTTGTCCAGTTTCTTTCCCATAATTCAATCAAATTACTTCAAATGTATTTTTGTTGTGAAGATCATAGTATTGAACAACCCCCATTATTTTCAGACCATTTGATGAAAAAACAAACATTTTATGACAGAATCAGTTTTCATTTGGGGTCAAAACCGGGACAACACAAGGGTTATTTATGTTACAGTGGATGGTTTTGTGTCTAAAATGGATAAAAACAGTGAGAAATATCACAGAAATAATCAAAAATATTCACAGAAATAATCAAAAATATTCACAGAAATAATCAAAAAAATTTGATTAACATAAATAATTATCATCTGTAGCTCTGGTTAATGTAAATATTGCACAAACATCAGAGGTTTTACTTTATTTGTCACATTTCGTCCAGTTTCTTTCTTTAATCAGACTGTCTTGATCTTGATTCATGTTCTTTGTTTGACAGACACGGGTCAGACCAGAGATTTAACTCCATAACTAACAGTAACAGTAATAGTTGTGTTAGAAGCAAATGTTTGTAGTAAATTAGTAACTTTACACAAGAGTTAAAGTTTGATTCATACGTCGGTTTGGTTAAATGGAGAAAAATCACTGGGACTGAGGCTGAAACCAGGACGTAAAACACTTCATTCATCATGAAACCGACTTCAAACTGATTGTTTTTATCGTCAAACACCTCGAGACAAACTGTAAAGTGTGAATTTAAACAGAAACTGACCAGTGACCAGCGTCAACCTTGATATGAGTCTGGTGCTGCTGGGCGCCGCCATGTTGCTTTACTCCGTGTTGTTGTAGTTTTCGTCTTTGTCCACTAGAGGCGCCGAACACCGTCAACTGTTCAACTTTACAGCTCAATGCGGATACAAATAAAAATAAAAACATGTTGTTACAAATAAATGAAGCTGTTTGTCCTGAATCCAGAGTTTGGTTTCATCTAAATCAGATTCAGGTTGTTCCCTCTCGTGTTGTCGTGACAGCGCAATGAATGACAGGCTGATGACCGGCTGGATTTTATTTTGAAAGGGTTTACCGGAAGTATCACGTTAGGTAGTTTAACTAGCTTGATACGTAGCTACACTGTTACGAGCTCAGCAAGTTATTCTCCCAAAGTTGCAACAAACGATGTAAAAACGAAGGGATTAAATTAAAGAGTAAAAACGTTTTATTTATTTATTTATTTATTTTATCATCGGTGACGGTCTCGGACTGTGATGTTGGTGCAGTTAAAAGAAAAGAAAAAAGAGAGAGAGAGAGAGGTGTAGTAACGACATGTGACCGCCAGAGGGCAGTGTATAGTGTAAAGTCAGATATAATATAGCATAGCTGTACTTCCTGTGAACACTTTCAAAATAAAATGACTCAATCATCAACGTATGCCATGATATTCGCTATCGTATAAGTCTTCCAAAGAACTATATTGATGGTTCAAATTTTAACGAGTAAACTAGAGACAACGTTGATATAACGACGACGTACATCCCTAGCGGAACGAATGATACATGTAGCCGTTAGCCCTGTTACCTGTGTGTTCGTGTTATCTAACTCTCACTAACCGTAAAGTTAACTCAGATGCAGATAAAAACATGCTTACTACAAATAAATGCAGCTGTTTGTCCTGAATCCGGAGTCAGATTCGGGTTGTTCCCTCTCGTGTGACAGCGCAATGAATGACAGGCTGATGACCGGCTAGATTTTATTTTGAAAGGGTTGACCGGAAGTATCACGTTAGGTAATTTAACTAGCTTGATACGTAGCTACACTGTGTTACGAGCTCATTAGCAAGTTATTCTCCCAAAGTTAAAAAGAAAAAAATGTAAAAACGGAGCGGTTAAAGCAACAACATTTTATTTATTTATTTTATCATCGGTGACGGTCACGGACTGTGATGTTGTTTATCTCCAGTTAAAAAAAAAAAAAAAGGTGTAGTAACGACGTGTGACCGCCAGAGGGCAGGGTGTAGTGTAAAGTCAGATATAATATAGCATAGCTGTACTTCCTGTGAACACTGTGAAAATAAAATGAATCAATCAACAGCGTGCGCAAATATTGATGCTTCAAATTTAAAGGAGTAAACTAGAGACAACGTTGACATAACGACGTTGTGTAATTTAGCTTAATAGATCTATTCAGGAGAACGGTGTCGTTAACACAGTGACTCGACACATGCAGCCGTTAGCACGTTACCTGTGTGTTCGTGTCATCGTAACTCTGACCAGAGCAATCGCTCTGACTCACGCTAACCGTAAAGTTAACTTACATTTTATTTTGAAAGTCACTTCCGTAAGTATCCTTGTGTAATTTCTTTAACTTGACACTATGTTGTGCTGTAGTACCCGGTCGTGGCCACTAGAGGGCAGTAGATACACGTGGTTTTTGACGGCATTGCTCAACAACCATGAGTTGCACTTTTGTTAGTGTTTTAACAGAATAGCAACACCGTAGACTTATTAAACAAAATATTTATGATTAAAATCTAAACTACTGAACTGGGGTTGATGTCACAACAGAACAACAATAGCTCTTTTGTTCAGGAAAACACAATTTATTGTATGACTTTATTTTACAGGATAGCCCCGCCCCCTTGAGATGTGCCATCTCATTTTCGAGGGGGTCCATATTATCAACGAAAATACAAACATACATTGTAACATACGAAGAAAGTAAGCAGAGCAAACAAACAGACAAAAAAACAACGAACAAACAAACAAAACAAAAAAGAACAGACACATGATACAATATAAAGACACAGACGCCCATTCACACACTCACACACTACAATGCTCTATCGATCCTGACTCCCCCCATACAACACACCAGTAAAAAAAAAAAAAAAAAAAATACATAAATGAGATAAAATAAATACAGTAGTTGATTTGATTAGTTACACTTCATGTCAAAGGGACCTTACATCACAGACAGGAGCAGGGTGTTTGAAGGTAGGTAGGCCTAAGCAATGATGATTTAAAAAGATGAAAAGAGGATATGGACCTAATTGAACCAGGGAGATTATTCCAGTCAGCAGGGGCTTTGTATTTGAATGCACGTCGACCAGATTCTTTATTGATTCTAGGGGTAAAAAAGAAAAGTTGACCAGTATGCCTAAGGTTGTATTGTGAACTGAAGGGAATCAAATATTGTTTCAGATATATAGCGGCACGGTGGTGCAGTGGTTAGCACTGTCGCCTGACATGTTCTCCCCGTGCATGCGTGGGTTCTCTCCGGGTACTCCGGCTTCCTCCCACAGTCCAAAGACATGCAGGTTAAGTTAATTGGCGACTCTAAATTGCCCATAGGTGTGAATGGTTGTCTGTCCATATATGTTGGCCCTGCGATAGACTGGCGACCTGTCCAGGGTGAATAGGCTGATAGTTTGATAGGCTCCAGCTCACCCTTGACCCTAGTGCAGGATAAGTGGTATAAAATGAATGAATATATAGGCCGGTGCATATTCTCATTTGTCCAGGTCATAGTGTTTCAAAGGAGGTTAAATCGAAAGCAACTGGACTTAGTTATAGACGTTTCACCTCTCATCCAAGAGGCTTCATCAGTTCATGTACGCAGCTGACCAGGCTGGGACTGGTCCAACTATCTGGTGTGGAGACTCACTATTTAACCTCTTGTGTGGGCGTTCACAAGGGTGATGATGTCACTGGTTCCCTTTTGTGCTCCAAGTGCCAACGACAGTCGTTGGAGTGACAGTCGTTGGTGGGAAGTTGGTTTCGACTTCGTTAGTGCCCTATGTTGTTATAACGACAGTCGTTGGAGTCACTTGCCACTTGTGAACAGTAGTTGTTCTTTGAGGCTAGATTGTTGAGTCTCCTGGGAAGGGATGAAAGGGCAGCATTGTAAATTGGAGATAGGTGGTGTCTCAGACCTCCTCCCCTGTTGAGGGTTGGTATTTCCACTTTTACAAAAATGGCTTCTTTAACTCCTCTTTCAAACCATCTGTCCTCTCTGTCTAGGATTTGGACATTGCTGTCCTCAAAGGAGTGGACTTTCTCCTTGAGATGTAAATGGACAGCAGAGTCCAGTCCTGAGGAGTTTGCTCTCCTGTGTTGGGCCATGCGTTTATGCAGTGGTTGTTTTGTTTCTCCAATGTAGAGGTCTTTGCATTCCTCGTTGCATTGGACTGCATACACCAGATTGCTTTTGTGGGTGTGTGGTGTTCTGTCCTTGGGATGTACCAGTCTCTGTCTGAGTGTGTTGCTGGGTTTGAAATACACAGGGATACGGTGTTTGTTAAAGATCCTCCTGAGTTTTTCTGATACTCCAGACACATCTGGAATGACTATGTTGTTTCTCTTGTTTTGTCTTTCTTTCTCAACCACTTTGCTGGTTTTCTTTCTGGAAGCAGCTGCAGTTTTCACAAAGGTCCAGTTAGGGTAACCACAAGTTGTGAGGGCGCCTCTCAGGTGCTTGTGTTCTGCCCCTTGGGCCTGTGAGCTGGTGGGCACGTTATCAGCTCTGTCAATGTGGACGACACATGGGTTAAAATCAAAACCAAAGAGGTGCAGGCTTTTACCGAACACATTAACTCAGTGGACAAAAACATCAAGTTCACCAGAGAGGATGTCAAGGACAATAGTCTGCCTCATCAATCTGGTTTTCGACCACATGTTTCGACCACCACTGCACTCCTAAAAGTTACCAGTTATGGTCATTAAGATATGAGGATAATTCATTAAAAATCAATTTTTCAAATATTTTTGTTATGGAATTGATAATTGAGATTGGCCTGTAATTATTGACATCTGTGGTGTCACCCCCTTTATGAATAGGGGTTACCCTGGCACATTTCCAGGATGAGGGAACTTTGCAAGTTGCTAAAGATAAATTAAATAGATCAGACAGAGGAAATGACAAAATATGAGAGGCCAATTGAAAAAACTTAATCTCCAGACCATCTGGACCAGCACTGCATCCAGAGTTAAGATTATCAACACGTTGGACATCAGTTGGTGTGATGTGTTGTTCCAAAAGAGAAGGAACTACCACACCTACTCGGAGTTGGGGAAGATTCAGAGTAGGAGTGAGGGCCAGAGCTACCAATGGTAGAAAAATGCTGGTTAAATGCCTCTGCAATTGATAGTGGTTCGCTGACACTTTCATTGTTTATTCTAAAATGCGTAGTAGGATTTCCTGTGGATTTATTAGTTATGCTATTTATTCTCCTCCAAAATTGTTTTGGGTTCTTAAAATCAGTGGCTAAACAGTCTTTATAATAATTTGCTTTAGCATTTCTAGTAGGGTGAATTCAGGTATATTGGAACATCAGGTAATTTGGGACAGATAAGGAAAAACAATGCTTCCACTTGCCTTGAATGGGCTATGGCAAAGTTAAAGGTACTGATACATTCCTTTGGATGTCTACATTAAAAGTCACATTAAATATTTTGGGTGACATCACACAGGGGGGTGGGGTCAGCATCAAACAGGACACTGACCCCAAATATCAGGAGGTCAGCAAAACGGCATGTAATATATATATATACATTTGTATAACTAATTTACTGTAGGTATTGAAGTTATATTAAGATGTGTGATGCATTGGTGTACTAAAATAAACAAACATTGTTTTGTGAGGATGTTTACATTTTCTTGATTTGGACATTTTCTTGCTGTCCCAAATTACCAATAGTGGTATGGTAATTTGGGACAGCATTATTTGGGACAGTGTTTCTGGGTTTATATTGAAATATTTCAATAGTGTAGTCGTATCTTACATGCTTAAAAGTGAGAAATTCTTACACATATAGGGAAAACAAGTACCATTGTACATTTCAGAATATCAAATCAGCGTGACGTTCAAAAATAGGTCAGATTGTTTTATCTCTTATTATGTCATGAGTTATCTTTATTTTATATATTTATATTTAACAAAATATAAAAATAAATGTATTTTTAAAAACATGCTTGCTTCTCCTGAGGTCAATAGTCTGCTCACAATATGTTTTAGGCTATTAAATCTGCTGTTTGTTGAAATAATTCGTATATTTGGTTGATTTGGTTACAAATCACGAGATTATAAACAATACACAACATAAAAATAATAGGCTATAGGCCTAATATACATAAATAAGCAATCTATTCATGTCTTTTTTTAATGTAATTGCAGCTCCATGCAAAATCCCATTGCACAAGCCTGTGTCCCAAATTACAAAACCTACTGTCCCAATTTACCAAACAAGTTGCAAAAAAATATTTTTACGCAAAACCTTTAAAATAGAGTGCTGTGCTCTCACAAAAGAATTTTAGCACATAATTGTTTTACATAAAGAACGCAGACACCTAGAGGAATCCAGACATATCTCATTTGTTGGGTTATTTATTAATCTTGATGACAAAAAATGGCTCAGAAAATGAATTTACAAAAATTGTCCCAATATACCTGAATTCACCCTATGTGTTTTACATTTATTCCTCAGCTCCTTATAGGTGCTCCAGTCAGCAGGATCCTTTGTTGTACGGTGTTTTTTCCATGCCTTGTCTCTTTGTTTAAACAACTGTATGAGATCTCCTTTTATCCACGGCAGATGTCGACCCTTGACTTTAATTATTGTCCAGGGTGCATGTTTATTGATAACCTCAACAAATTCAGTGTATAGAAAGTTCCAAGCGTCTTCCACAAATGGTATTAATTGAAATCTCTCCCAATTTATACTTAGAATATCTTGGATAAAGAGTTCAGCGTTAATATTATTAGATTTTCGGACTTTAATAAATTTGGGAGGAAGATGGGGCATTTTAATTTTCCAGACGCAGAAGACAATTGAATGGTCACTGAAAGAGTCAGGTAATACCCCAGAGTGTGAAATTCTGTCAGGATGGGAAACTAAGATCCAGTCAAGCAAGGAGGAAGAACTGGGACCAACTCTCGTTGGTTCAGTGATCAATTGGGTTAGGTTTATGCCATTAAAAAGATTGCGATCATTGTAAGAGGAACGATCCAACCAATTAGAGTTAAAATCACCCAGTATAATTTTTTCACTAGTGCAATCTAAAGAATTGATTGTGGTCAATGATTTGATGCGTAGCCGTTAGCACTGTTAGCTGTTAGCCATTTCGTGCTATCATTACTCTCACGTTAATACACACAATATTCTAACCAAGGGGGGTGTTGAGCTTTATACAGTCTACGATTCTAACTTGCAATTTTTACAGAAGGTCTGTAAGGAAAAAACCGTAAACCGTAAAGTTAACTTATATCTTATTTTGAAAGTCACTTCCGTAAGTATCCTTATGTAATTCCTTTAACTTGACACTATGTTGTGCTGTAGTACCCCGTTGTGACCACTAGAGGGCAGTAGATGCACATGGTTTTTGACGGTATTGCTGTTTTTCATTTTTGAAAATCCAGGGGTGTAGTAACGACGTGTGACCGACTTTCCAACCCCTCTTGGTGACTTTTTTTGTCAAAAGCGACTAGCGACAAATCTAGCGACTTTTTCCCGTGATATTACAAACGTTTCTGGACCTGAAATCACGTTATCACAGCTGTTTTCAACGAGCAGCGGCGCTGCCGCGAGCACTCACAGGTATTCAGCCTACACACAGTAGTGTCACGGAGCTGCCTCCGCTGCATTCAGAGACGCACTGCTCCACGCCACAGACATAAAAAGCGCCGCTGCCGCTGTGGACGCTTCTGCACTTCCCCTTCTTTTAGTTTACGGCAGACACCGCGGATATGGATGAAAACAGAGACGTTCTATGAGGAAAAACACAAGCACGTCGCAACGAATTCCCCTCTGTTCTATTTCTGATTAAATTAAATGTAATGTAGACCGATCAGTTAATTGTAAAACATTTATTTATTGATGTAAATGTGGTGATTTCTGCACATACAGACAGCAGCAAGTCAGCACTGCTCCTCTGACCAGCTCCACCTGAAGCTTCACTTTTCATTTACACAAACTAATCAATGAGACCATAAATTAATCTGCTCGCTTTCTCCACCGGCATGACGACGTCTGGGTGACCGGTCGATCACAGGTTCGATCCCCTCAGCCGGCCGCTGCTGCCTCTGAGATGAGCCGAGCAGCGAGCTAACGTTAGCTCCCGGTGGCTACTCCCAGCTCTGCTCCCAGCTAGCTCTGCACTTCTCCCAAAACCGGAGCAAACTTCCAAACAGACGTCAGTTGGATAAACTGACCACAGATTAGGACTCTAAACTGTGACTTTCTCGCATGAAAAAATATTTAAAATTAATAAAGTGACGTTTTAACAACGCTACGGCGGACTTTTAGCTGCTCTACTGCTAGGCTATCAGTTAGCATAGCTTTGAAGCTAATGCCGTAAAACGGCGCATGCGCAGAAGCGCTGGAACGGATCGTGTTCCGGGTACGGATCGGGCACTGACAAGACAGAAACAACACAGACTAGGTTGGTTTCCTGTAAATACTTTCAAAATAAAAGATATTAACCGTGAGTTGCACATTTGTTAGTTGCCGTTTTAACAGAATAGCAACACCGTAGACTTATTTATGACTGAAAACTAAACTACTGAACTGACTAACCCTAACCCAGAACAGAACAAGCTCTTTTTGTGGAAAACAATTAAACAATGATTTGATTTAAGCGGGTAGCCGTTAGCCCTGTTAGCCGTTAGCCCGGTTAACCGTTAGCCCTGTTAACCGTTAGCCCGGTTAGCCGTTAGCCCTGTTAGCCGTTAGCCCGGTTAGCCGTTAGCCCGGTTAACCGTTAGCCCAACCGTTTGTATTTCGTTTTATCGTTACTCACATTAGTTTATAAACAATATTATCACTTGCAATTTTTACAGAAGGTCTGTAAGGGGAAAAAAAAATGTCATTTGAGGGCAGCATATTTAAAGTTTAAGAGAAAAGACAGACAACGTAACATATTTACTTCCGGCTAACACTTTCAAAATAAAACAAACGCGCTTCGCCGGTTGTTCAATTATCGCCTCATTCTGCATCAACATCAATTAGTTAGTCAGTTTTAAATGAATACATTTTAAAATGTCAAGTTTATAATTGAAAAGTTCTATTGAGAAAATAAGGATTCTTGTCATAATGGAATTATAAACTGTGTGGATGTGAAAACATCTGTGTCCTTATATCTGTGTATCAACTCAGCAGAACATGAATTTACATCATCTGTGAATAAAACGTGGCCTCAGTCAGTGAAAAGATGAACATGTCTCAGTTTATTTATGTACAGATGTTCAGATGAAATGATGGGAGTCAAGTACAGAGGCGTTTAGATTTCTGACAAACTTCAGAAAAGTAAGACTGATAACTGGAGTATTTTGTCCTGAACAGTAACTCAAAGAAACAACTCCACTAAGTTACTGGAGGAAAAAACTAAAACATGCTCAAAGATGGAGACTGTAAAATATGTACACTTCTACAATCCTGACAGTTAATCTGTGCATATTTCTTAGAGTAGACTTTGACTTAAAAGCTTTTGATTACTTTCAGTAATATGAAAAAAAAAGTATCTCCATTCAAATTCCTCCTAAATAAATAATCAGTTTCAAACATACAATAGTCCAACCTCAAGCCACAGACAGTTTCAAAAGAAAACAAAACTGATACACACCTTTACCTAAATCACAACTTGTTTAGTAGTACCACCAAAACAAACAGTGCATCGTTATTACTGACAACATTAAACCATCGTTTCCGTCAACTGGACTGAAAACAACTCGTTCCCCTGTCCAAGAGGCAACAGGAGAAAACATCCACCAACTACGACCTGAAGTTCCTCAGCCTGGTTTTTATCAGACAAGTGAAGTTGCTCTGAAACAACAGAAGTCGCTTCAGACAGAAAAAGAAAAAACAAACGTTCAGCTGCCGTAGATCTCAAAGGCCAAATAGTTTTAAAAGACAAAGCAGTTTTACTCGTGTTATAGGAAGTGATGGCTCATGGGAAATCAAGCCAGAACACTTCAACTACTTGAATAAAAGACCAAATATAAAAACCAGTAAAAAGCTTCATCTGCAACGTGAAACGCTGAATCCTAGTCCGATGTTTAGTGAGTGAACAGACCTGAACACCAAAAAGAAATAATCAAAAGAACCAAGATGTTATTTGGGCACAGGTGAGTGGACGAGACGCGTCCTCACAATTTATTAGCAGATTGGTCACAGGAAGAAAAAAAGAAACATCGTACAGAGAAAATTGAAAATGGAAAAAAAGGGCGAGGACAGAAATATCAACGTATAAAGTGATGTGTAACTATGTCACGTTTCTGTACAGTGGCCCCCCCTTCCAGTACAAGTACATGAGTACAACCAGGATGCAGGGAAGTAGTACATGAGTATGCAGGTGTTTGTATTGCATGCTGTTCTGTCTCCTAGGTAACCAAGGTGCTTCTGCGTGCAGACCAGTTCAACGCCCGCGTCAAAACCATGAGGGACTTCACAAGGCTGCACTTGTGGTGCCATTCACACAGTCACACACACACACACACATCCATACAAACACACACTCAGACACACGTGTTTCCCCTCTTTGTCACCCAAAAAAAAAAAAAAACTAAACAAAACACAACAACTCGGCCCACACCAGTACGTCTTCCCAGAATGAGGGAATAAATTAGCTCCATAAAATGCTTCTTTATAAAAGAAAATAGATATTTATAACTGTACAGGATCTATACAGCATGAAGACAGGAGCAGGTGAGAAGGGAAGTCATCTCCAGAAATAAGACAGATCTGGCTGTAGCACCCTGATCCCTCCAACACATGCGCCGTGAGACTCCTCTTCACAGGAGATGGCGCCTCCCTGGCCCCGCCCCCAGAGGACCACCGGTCGTCACGGCGACGGCCGCTCCGTCCGAGCGCAGAGGAAGCTCCATCTCTCCGTCTGGTGACAGCGTGGAGTCGGTGCTGGTCCGGTTGGATCCGCCCGCGGCGCCGTGGCGACCAGCAGCAGCAGCAGCAGCAGCAGCAGCAGCAGCAGCAGCTCATCTACAGTTCAGTTCATCCACCAGGTGGAGGTGAGACACCGAGGGGGGGCCACACGAGGCCCCCGCTGCAGGGAAACCCTCCACCGCTCAGCCAGAGTCTGATTCGCTGGTGTCCGAGGACGAAGAGGACGAGGACGAAGACGAGGAGTCAGAGGACGAGCTGCTGGCGCTGAGACGAGACGGCTGAGTGTGAGCCTCGGCCGCCGGCTTCTCCGCTGCAGAAACACAACAACAACATCAGTTCATTAGTTCCTCCTCTCTTATCTGATATGGACGGCAGGATTTTATCCACCTTAGGGCTTCAACTAACGATTATATTCATTATCGATTCATCTGTTAATTATTTAAACGCTAAATCGATTAGTTGTCTGGTCAATAAAATGTTGAAAAATGTCAATCAGTGTTTAAATTACGTCTTTAAATGACTTGTTTTGTCCACAAACCAAGAAAGACTCAGTTTATCGTCATAAAGGAACAAAGAAACCAGAAATATTCACATTGAAGAAGCTGGAATCAGAGAATCTGGACTTTTTTTTCTTAAAAAACTACTCTACTATTAATTGTTGTAGCTTTAACCCATTTTATCCAATGTTATCCTGATTGTCGTCTAACTCTGAACTCTGACCTAAACGACTCACGTTTGGTTTTGGCCGGCTTCTTCCCAGAGTTGAGTTGTCCGCTGACGTCCATCAGCCGCCGCTCCAGCTCCATCTGCTTCTCCAGAGCCAGTTCCTCCCGGGACTTCCCCGCGCTGTTCTTCTTCCCTGCTGCTGGGACCAAGAGACACCGTCAGACCAGAGCTCTGAGGCTTTTACAACATTTATACTAAATCTTAATGTCTCAGAAAGAAGAAAATCTTTTTATCAGACACCAGTGAAACTTAAACTCGAGCCTCTCCTCTCCTCCTACTGACCGTATGGTTTCCGTGGTTTCTTCCTCAGACACGTCATGACGTATCTCTCCAGCTCCCTCAGCGTCGACGGCTTCAGCGTCTCGAAGTCGATCTCGATCTCCTCGGGGTTGGTGTCCCTGAGCGACGGCTCTCTGGACTGGATGATGTAGACGACGCGGCCCAGCTTCTCCCCCGGCAGCTTGTTGATGTCCAGGCTGAGCTGTCGCTTCTCGTCGTACGACATCGGCGCCGTCTCCTCCTCCTCGTCAGAGTCGAAGTGGCTGACGATGGGGTCGTGGACCACGGGGGGGACGTTGAACGTCATGGCGGCCTTCTTGGCTCTGAGGGAAGAATTAAAAACACACAGACTGTTAACACTGAGGTGACTGAGGAGAGAAGCTGCAACGTCACATGACCGTGTCCACGAGGAGGATGATTGTTATCTGTGTGTTTGAATGTGTTTGTGTTTGAATGTGTGATGAGAGAGAGAGAGAGTGTATGTGCTGTTAGTCTCTATTGTGCACTTTATGATCTGGCGCTCCTGTTTCCCTGCTTTTATTAGTGCATTCTGTCAATTTTTTAAATATTATGGTTATTATGTCCTATTTCAATTAATCTTAATATTGTATCTGTTCCCACTTTACCTGCCCAGGGACGACAGGCGGAAATTAGCAATTGTTGCTATAACCTGGCTCAAAGCATCAGGGTTCCTACAGCTTAAGCCAAGTTAAATTTAAGACTTTTTTAAAGCCACTTGAAATGAAATTTAAGACAGACTTCATAATAAACACAAATGCAGAAAAAAGAAAATAAAAACCCAAATCAATTACACAGGGTTAGGGACAATTTTACCCACTTTCCTCTGTGATCCAAGGTAAAGTGACTGCTACATGAACATTGGATTGTGTCTCTTTCCAGCTGTCCTTTCAAAATAAATGTCTCTTTCCAGCTGTCCTTTCAAAATAAATGCATAAAAAGTCCGGAAAAAAAAAAACACTGACTCTGGAGCTGGTGACGGTGAGAGATTTAGTGTTGACGGCCGCCACTAACTTCTCTATGTCGGAATGTTACCAATTATTTTGAGATTTGAGACTAATTACAACTATAAAATACCACTTACCAAGTGTTAACATTTTTAAGACTTTGGAAAAATTGATTTAAGACATTTTAATGCCAATTAAGGCCTTGTTTTTAGATTCATGAATTCAATGCCTTTTAAGACTTTTTAAGGATCTGTAAGAATCCTGAAGATTAATGTTTTTTGTGCATTGTCCCTGTTTTAAATAAATAAATTCATTTATTCATTCATTCATTAATTCACTGGGTCCCTCCGTCCTCCAGCAGGGGGCAGCAGCCACTCACTTGCTCTTGTTGTTCTTCTTGCTCGGGGCCTTCTTGACGGGGATGAGGGGCACGGCCACCGTCTTGTTGGGCTTTGGTTTGGGCGTCTTGACGACCTTCGGGGCCTTGGGCGGCTTGACGGGCGGCGGCGGCGGCTCCTCCTCCACCACCCGCCGGTGCTTCTCCTTCTCCACCTTCTTCTTCTTCTTCTTGTCCTTCTTCTCCTTCTTCTTCTTGGGTTTGACGATGGGGCCCTGGGACAGAGCGGTGAGCTGCTCGTGGACGGCCTTCAGCTGGACGGAGACACGGAGAGATGAGACAGTTAGACAGCGAGTCGGTTTAAACTTTAAAGGGATAGTTCAACATTTAGTCAAACTGGCCCATTGCCATAATCCCTATAGTTATAGCAGTAGGTTCGTTACCTTTAATTGTCGGTGCAAGCTGTTTTTAGAACGGCGGAGCAGAGCCGTGAGCTGCTCAGAGCTACGCTACGGAGGCTCATTATGGGATTTCTTGGTTTCCCTCATCAAACTCATCAAATACACAATCCAACAACTCCACAACGCTCTGGTGGACAAGTTGTGAGCTGCACATTCACCACGCTATGAGATAATAACACAACGTTACCACACAGAGTTGTTTTAGAGGGAAATACAGAGACTGTTGATGAAAAACTGTCCCTGAAGGCAACGTGCATCAGTGGTTTTGCATGAATTTCCCTCTAAAACAACTCTGTCTGGTAACGTTGTGTTATTATCTCATAGTGTGGTGAATGTGCAGGTCACAACTTGTCCACCAGAGCGTTGTGGAGTTGTTGGATTGTGTATTTGATGAGTTTGATGATGGCTCTGCTCCGCCGTTCTAAAAATAGCTTGCACCGACAATTAAAGGTAATGAACCTACTGCTATGACTATAGGGATTATGGCAATGGACCAATTTGCCAACATGTTGAACTATCCCTTTAACCACCATCCTGCTGCTCAGACACCAACCTGCTCCTGCAGCTCGGCCAGTCGGTTGGCTCTCTCCTCCTCCGAGTCGGAGCTGGGGCTGCTCTCGCTCTCCTCGCTCTCGCTGCTGGGCTCGCTCTCCGACGAGGAAGAGGAGGAGGAGGAGGAAGAGGAGGAGCTGGGCGGCGCCGGCGGCTCGTCGGGCATCTTAGCGAAGCAGAACTCAAACACGTCCTGAGACAAACAGAGAGATGATTAAAGACTGTTCTGATGTGAAACAGTGAAACTCAGGTGTTATGACTGAGCTGATTGTCCACCTGCAGCTTCCTGGCCATCGACACCACGTCGTGGTCGGGGGGGTTGTACTTGTAGCAGTTGGAGAACATCAGTCGCACGTCAGCAGAGAACTGCTGAGCGTCTCGATACTCTCGGCCGTCCATCTTCCTCTGGAGACAGAAACAGAAGAAGAGATGAGCCAAACGCTGCAGAGGAACTAGGATCTGTTTAAACTGTTGTAAACTAGAGATGCAACGATTAACTGAACAATAATCGATTATTAAATTAATCAACTATTTTGATAATTGAATAATCAGTTTGAGTAGTTTTCTAAGAAAAATAAAGTCTAAATTCTCTGATTTCAGCTTCTTAAATGTGAATATTTCTGGTTTCTTTGTTCCTTTATGACAATAAACTGACATTGAAGACATCACTTTGTGGTTTGGGAAACACTGATATTTTTTAACATTTTATTGACCAAACAATTGATCGATTAATTGTTTAAATAATTGACAGTTTAATCGATAATGAAAATAATCGTTAGTTGACGCCCTGTTGCAAACATGAAGCAGGTGCTTTACATTTCACATCACACACTGCTCCTCTGTTCTGACAGTAGGACTGAGTTTAAAACAATGGATTTTCCTCCATTTGAAAGTTGAGATACAGAATCATAAAATCCTTGGATCGATCTTCTAATGTAGGTGTTGCACCGTTTCCTTCTGAGTGGCTCATTTCAAATCAATGTGAATTAATGTAGCTGCTTTTTCAATCAAATAATATAAACATGAATACACCAGGTTAGAGAGAGTTCCATCTTTGTACAATCTGCAACATTAGTTTTGTGTAAATCTCTTTCAAAACCAAGAAAATAACTCTAAATTAATCAATATTGAATCAAATTGGGAACGGTACCGACACCCAGCCTCATCCAACAGGTGTGTGTGTGTGTGTCAAATACCTTGATGGTGCTGAGGTCCATGGGCTGTTTGATGATGTCGTGGTAGTCGTGGAGCCCCAGCGTGCTGGCGTCGACAGGCTTGTAGAAGGGCCATGCGTAGGCGGCGTGTTTCTTGGACAGCAGCTCCTTCAGGACGCCGTTGCAGTAGCGCAGCTGAGGACTCAGTTTGCTGCGGCGCACCGGCGTGGGCAGGATCGAGTCCGGCAGGTCTTTCTTGGGGGGTTTGATGGGTCGGCCGCTCGCTCCTCTCCTGCTGGCCCCCGCCTTGCCCCCCCCGCCGCCGCCGCGGCCCATCCCCATCCCCATCCCCATGCCCATCCCCATGCCGAGCCCCAGACCCAGACCCAGACCCTGGCCCATCCCCAGACCGGACGAGTGGTCCACGCCCAGCGACGTCAGCGTGAGGGGGGAGTTGTGGCCCCCCCCCATCCCCAGGCTGATGCCGCTGACGCCCATGGTGCTCATGATGGGCATGGCCACCGTGGTGGGGGTGGTGGTGTCCGCTTTCCTCTTCACGCCCTTTTTCTGTGATGGAGCAGAACAAGAGAACAGATCAGTTCAGTTCAGTTTTATTTATGTCCTGAGGGAAAATGGATTTGCAGCATCACAAACACAACAGACAAAAAAGACATCAACATGTCACTGGCCACAACATAGTGATGTAATACATTAAAAAAACGTACGAATAATAAAAACATACTACTTATAATAAATTACTGTTAATAATAATGAAGCATAGACCTCTGTGCATAGTAAAAATGTAAACAGTCTACACAACGTATTAAAGTGCATAGTGCTGCAAGAATTGAAAGAAATAAAATAAAATAAATAAGACTTTGATCGGTGTTTTGAACTCTTTGTGTATTTCATTAAAGGGACAACGAGGAGTTTCTATTTGGTTATAAAAAAGTCTGATATTAATGTGGATGAATCTCCGTTACCACTTGTTAATGGTCCATTTTAGATAAATCTATGGTTTTGTCTCTATGGTTATTTTGTTATTATTAGTGGTGGTGGAAATGCTGGGCGAGCCGACCAGCGTTTCTTTACTTTCGGTTTCGTGGCGAGTCATGAGAATAACGCCGCCGAATCTCCGTTTATGGTGGGAACTACGACGGTATGTGATCGTCTTCCAACCTCTGACTTTAATTCTTGATGAATGAAAACATGAGTCTGTCTTGCACCGGTCAAAGAATTTCACGGTGCAGAGGCTCATAAATGTAGTGGGAAACACTTCACTTTAACAAAACTCCTGGTTGTCCCTTTAACTCTCGGCCAATCAGAGCGGCCGTTACCTTGGTGGTGGGCTGCGTGGGGGGCAGGCCGGTGAGGGTCGGGAGGCTCTGCTCGGTCTGAAGCAGCGGCGGTAAACTCTTACTGACCAGCGTCTGTGGGGGGGTGGAGAGGATGGAGTCGGGGGTCTCGGGGGTGGGGGGAGAGTAGGCCGACTGGGACACGGCCGGGACCTGGTGGGCCGTCGTCACGCCGCCAGAGACTGAGGG
Source organism: Trachurus trachurus (assembly GCF_905171665.1). Taxonomy (NCBI): domain Eukaryota; kingdom Metazoa; phylum Chordata; class Actinopteri; order Carangiformes; family Carangidae; genus Trachurus; species Trachurus trachurus. The sequence continues at coordinate 640,088 of NC_139904.1, forward strand.
GGGGGGGGGGGATATTCATATTAAATATCTTATCACTGTTCATACATGCGTGTGTGTGCGTGTGTGTGTGTGTGTGTGTGTGTGTGTGTGTGTGCGTGTGTGTGTGTGTGTGTGTGCGGTGCTGTGTGTGCGGCTGCATTACCTCGGCCTTTCCTGCCAGACTTGGTGTGTTTGACCCGGGGGGGCGGGGGGGCCAGCTCCAGCTCCTCCTGAGGCATCTGAGCCACTTTCTGCAGGAAGGCTTTCTCCAGAGACTGAGCCATCAGCACGATGTCGTCCGTCGGCTGCAGGACCAAGTTCACAGTCACAGTTACAGAACTAGTATTATACAGCTGAAGCCAATTAAATATATTTATACATACACAATAAATAACAATACTAGCGCTTAGACTTCACTTGAATGTTTGGCTTCTGGATCTAAATAAAACATCCATCATCAGCTCCATACAGCAACTTAAGGAATTTAATAAATAAATATATATTATTCATGTGTATAGAATGTGTCCTTTTCCATGTGGTATTTTATATTCATTGTTGCTCTTTTTAAAGGTTGCCCTTTATAATCGGGCAGCAACGATGAAAACTAGCTTTTTAAGCTAGGGGCCTGTGCATATTCTCATTTGTCCAGGTCATAGAGTCTCAAAGGAGGTTAAATCGAAAGCAACTGGACTTGGTTATTTGTCTGGGAACAGCTAACACAGGTGCATTTATATTTGTTTTCTTTAAAATGTTTTATTAGTACATTGTCCCTTTTGAAATAAACAAAACTGAAACTGGAACTATGCATCTCACATTGATTGTACAAAATCTGATTTGAAGTGAACGCAGCATTCTCCAGATGTCAGAGTGTCCAGGAGCAGCTGGATGACTCAGATATCATCTAAACACACATACACACACACACACACACACACACACACACACACAGGTAGAAGATCTTACCTTGTTATAAATGTAGCAGTTGGTGAACATGGTGTTGAAGTCCTGCATGCACTCGCCGGCAGTGCGGTAGTAGTTGTTTTCTAGCCTCTTCTTGATCGTGCCCATGTCCATGGGGGTTTTGATGATGTTGTGGTAATCCTGCAGAGAGGGAGACACTCAGCTCAACAACCAGGGAAACACTGAACATCCCAAAATCTGACACACAATGAGAAGAAAAACCTCAACCATGTGACTACTAAACAGATCTGAAAAGTATAACATTAGATAAAAGCTTCTTAAATGAACTCATTGTGGTGCAAACGTAATGAAAGCTGAAGACGTTTAAGTCTCTGAAGGTTTTTTTTCTTTTTAACAACATAAGTTTAGTTAAAACAACTTGGCTGAGAAGTTGTGAGTCTTTTTGCTCTGCCCCCCCCTCCCCTCCCTCTCCCAGGTAGAGTCCAGATGTTGACACTCACGGGGAGGCTGAGCTTGGCGGCGTCGACCGGCTCGTGGAACGGCCAGGCGAAGTGGTGTCTCCACAGAGACTTGATCAGGACTTTCTGCAGGAACTGGAGCTGGTTGGTCATCTTCCCCAGGCGGTTGGGGTCTTTCACCGGGGGCTGGGGGGGTCCCGAGGGGGTCATGTGACTGTGGAGGGGCATCCCGGGGCTCTCGAAGCCCTCGTAGAGCAGCGAGGGTTTTCTGATGCGTTTCCCGGCTGTGCCAGAGCCCTGGTCCATCGCCGTGACGCCCATTAAGCCAACCTCAACCCCGAGCAGAGAGCTGTGGGAGCACAGGCAACAACCAATCAGCTCTGGAGCTCAGGCGTTATATTAATAATAAAAAATGATAAGATAAAGTGTTGAGATGATATTAGGTGTTTACTAGTTTCTCAAACTGAACAAAGTTACAGCCGAGTTACTTTTCTATTGGTTTTATTTAACCAGTCAAATGAATGGAAGCAGGTTTACTGCCTGTGTTTACAGATATAGTCACAATATTCATCCATAAATAACTCTGTCATGTAAATCTTCAAAACTTTTATGATTATTTTATCCCCATGTCAGTTTGCCATGACTTAATTAAAATATATTTTATAAAAATGCCATGATATGAAATCTGGATAAGCCAGTAATAACAGAAACATCTGTGTAAACCAATTATCTCATTGTCTCATCCTAATATAATAGAGTTCCCTGGTTACTATACACTACATGTGAGCCGATCAACTCTGCATTAATCCTGCTAACACCACTGTTCAGTCACAAGCCTCCAGTCTAATGTAGATCCCCTTCTCCAGATGCACATGAGTCAGTCACACACTCTCTACATTACTCAGCACACGCACACACACACACACACACACAGCACCACTTGGAACTGGCTCCTGTCAAATCAGCACTCAGACGTGACGACTACTTCCTCCTCTCCAGGTTGAGCTAATTAAAACAGACAAACCCCACCCTCATTTCCCTGTAGATTAAAAAAAACTGATCTCCCAAAGGATTGTGGGTGGAGTTTCAGCTGCCGTGTTTTAGTAATGACTGGACTGTTCTGGAAAAACGCCCACCAGAAGTGCCCATAACACCCCCAGGAATGTTAAATCAAGACTTTTAAAAATTATTTTCTGTGAAACACCTAAGCGTGCGGCAATTAATCGGTGAAGTTTAGAGTTGATGGCCTTATGTTAGTTTCACTGGGAGAACCAGGAGCTGCTGAGGATAAATGTGGCTATGAAGACTTAAAAATGAGCAGAAATGAGAGAGAAACTAACGATTCCTCTTGTTTTGCCGGGTTTTTAACATTATTTTTGCAGCGTTACCTGGGCTTTCACTAGAGGTTCAGTCTTGTTACGACCTGACTTACCGTTCTAGTCTAATGTTATTCTGTTGGCGCCTCCTTGTGCATCTTTGTGTCCACAGGTGCAAAACACCAAACCACAGTAACAGTTTTGATCTCACCAAATCTGCTGACCCACTGACACTTGACACTGCAAAACAAAGATTTGGCCCAAGGGGAACTGGGGCGTTTAGGGTCATCCCGTGGAAAACAAATTTCCTATGACAACACAACACAACTTAACATCTGTTGTCCATTTGTTAACCATGTCAGCTGTTGCATGCCCCTTGCAAGCTAAGTTTATATCTATAAAACCAACTGTGTTTGTCTGCAAGAGCTTTGGTGACCTTGAAGCAACTGATGCAAATAAAGTCCAAGTGTTACGGTGTTTGCATCATGCTGAGAGTAATGGGCCCCAAAGGGCAACAGGTGAACGCTGCTCCACCACCTGTACTCCGGATGTTTAAAGCATGTTTTATTGACCGGCCCCTACATTTACATACTGTATATTATCTGGGAGAAAGTATTGTATCTAAATCTATAAAGGGGCTATGAAGAAGATCTGTAAAAAATAAAAAAATAAAAAATACAGTCTATTTATATTGTTTTGGTAAAGCAAGCCGTTTTGAATGATACAACTTTAGGAAACACATTTGACAGTTAGTGTACTTTATTATTAAAAAGAAAAAAGTATCATGTACATAACATTAACACCACTAAACAATAACAACTCTTATGTTAGCTGTAAATTGAGGTGACAATTTAGGGAGAATAAATGATGAATGAGTGACCCAAGGAAAAAAAACAAAAAACTGATAAACACAAACGAGTTACTTTATGATTATGAACTAAGTTAGCCATAAATAAATAAATAATAAATAACCTTTATCGCAATGAAAGCTGCTGCCTAAGATTGGGTTGAGTGACATTGAGCTGTAACCAGGCAACCGACCGAAACACCCAACACACATGGTTAACCCAGCCTCGTTAACACACACACACACCACTCCGATCCTGGACGGAAATAATCAACCGATTATAGAAAGGTTGAACAAGTTATTAATATTGTTTGATTGTGCAACTAAACGCATTATCCCACCCGCTGCGCTGTAAGTTAACGTCGTTTCACCGGTAATCACAACAACACCTGACCGTCACATGGCTACAATAACAAACCGGCGAAGCAAGCAGAAATACCGGTGCGAGCGCGCTCCTTTTGTCAGTTAACTGACAGTGTGTTTACATTTAATACTACTCAAACTCACCTCACGTTCAACTGTAACGTTAATCTTGTGAGGCGTAAAGAAAAATATGACTGTTACTACTGTAAAGTCAGTCTGAATCAGCCCATATCACAGGAGCTACGGCTGCATAAACAACGAACACCGCTACACCACATTTCTACCGGTGGAGCAGCTACAACACAGAAACTACAGAGACGTTAGAGTCTGTGATGCTAATGCTAATGCTAGCAGCGCTAGCTCCAACGGCCAGGCAGCGGGAGAGAGCGGCCAACGGTAGAGGCGCTCCGAAGATGGCGCCGGCGTTGTGCGATCAACAGTCGCAGCTCGTAACAACCCACAAAACATTTTTTTTAATTCCTCAACATGATTTTCGTGTCTAAAATCCCTTTTAACGTAGTGACAAGCTTCTTCCTGCAGCACAACCAGTGTCCCGTTTCTCCTCCACTCGTAATACAGAAAACACAGGCTGCAATGAGCAATGATACTTTGAAGAAAAAAAAAAATTCACGGAAACTGTTTAAAATATTCCCCCTGACGGAAAGCTGAGAGTCAATTTTACCGGTAGATACCTGTCAAGGGGCGGGTTAACAGCCATATCCATCAGGATGGATCCGGATTGTGTTTTTAGCAAGACTCAAACCAGGACCCGTCTCTGTTCGTCGGTTTTCTCCGCTCCCCGCCACGGTAGACTCCTCCAAATCTGCTTCGTTGAAATGGCGACGCTGCGACTACACCCGCTCTTTTATAGACCAACCGCCCCCCCTATTGGCCAGACGCCTTCAGAAAGTCCCCGCCCTCTTTGTTCCCATTGGCTATTCACGACGTCCTTCAAAGTCGCCCCGCCCCCAGCAGCCGGAGCTTCACTGGCAGTCTTTCGGTCCAACCTATTCGCAAGTTTCGGCTGTCAATCAAGGAAATCGCACGACGCCATTGGCTGATTCTGTTCCGTGTTACAGAAACGCGGCCCGTGACTGGCTCCTCGTGTGATCCTGTACAAAATGGAGGGGCACTAAAGCCACCATCCTCCGTATCAGATTACATTACGTCAACGTGTGCAAAGCGACGGCGCGGATTGGTCGACGCGGTGGCAACGCGGGCTTCCAGGGTAAATACCAAGAAGCCGATTGGTTCTTCAATCGGGTCACACAAACCCCCTAAGACCCAGAGCCTCTCCCCACGAGCTCTCTGGCTCACCAGAATATCCGCATTTCTGTCTCTGCAAAGAGGCGCTCGGCCGCCATCTTTGAGTACAGTGAAACCGAGAATAAAAACCGAATAAATCACAATACGTCGACCCAAACAATAACAAAAATGTAGAAAATGCCGCATATTTTGTTTACAAACACAACTGGAATGCGCAGCGTCGTGTGCTGCGGACAAAAGGCCGCGAGGAGCACACAGACACACTCACACACACACAAGGCCCCATATGGCTCAAAGAGAAGTAGGCTAGTACAAAGATAAAGCTTTGCCTACAATCTATAGGTTACTGAATGTATTACAGTGAAGTGGATTTCTACATTAACATCAACCAACAACTAAAAGGCCACACCTATAGAAATCCACAAGAATCAACTAACCCCACAATGACACAGCACTTTTCCACACTGATCTCAGACCACATTTGATAAAACTTCAGACTCCTTTTACCCAACCAACTGTAAGGAAACATCACTGACTACTAACAGCTATAAGAAAGGACAAAGACAATCTAGTGTGTCTGAAAATGTAAATAGCCTACCATACCTCACTCTTGAGAGTAAAGAGTGTTTAAACCAGATATCTTCACTAAAAAAGGTTATATTATTACTAAAATAATAAACCTTTACAAGATACCTTAGGTTTTAAAACGACGTAAACAATAAATTCAATAATCACACAACAGGGTTACCTAACCACATGCGCCCATCCCCCACACCAAGGTTACAAATTCCCTACAATGTCACTCAAATAACCGCTGGAAGTTACATTTGATCTTTGCAAAACCAAATGTCAAATTAGCTAAGTTTTGACAACTAAAAGTTGTAAAACCTCAAAGTAGACTGCGATGAAAAAAAAGTTAAATAATCAAAAAAAAAACAAATAAATAAATAAATATATTCAAAGTGTGACATGAAAAAAAACCTTGAATTAAAATAAACACAAAGGTCGAGTGGTAAATTCCAAATTAAAGCGAAACCTTTCTTGAAATAATCTTCTTGTCTTCCACCTCGATACTCTTTAACCAACACATTTCCCTCCAACATGTCCGCCTTCTTCCCCATTCCCAGCAGCGGGTGGGGGAGGGGAGTCATGTGATGAAATACGCCCGTGCACTGTTCATCTAAGTTGAACACGTGGCACTGCGCACAAAAAACGCAATAAAACACATCCACTGCGCGTCCTTTCTCACAGCACGTCCCCTCCGCGTCCATGCGCCGTGATTTATACCGAATTCCTGCGTCAGATGTGGGGATAAAGTTGGAAAAATATCCGAACAAAGGGCATACTTTCCGCTGTGTCTGGCTCGCTCCTATTGGCCAACCGTGGCCACGTGACGAAGACGATTCTGTATCATTGACTGTGCTATTTCCCAAACTTCCCCTATAATGATAATGATAATCCATGTACAGTCGGAATGGTCCTTGGTTCATGTTAGTCAGTTTGTCTCCATTGGTTTCTAATGTCTATTTACTCCTGATGGCCAGAGCTGTCGGTCTCTGTGTCTGTGCCACTGAACCAGATGTGCGCATGCGTGTTTCCATGAGGACGCATCGCCTTGCAGTGCACTTACACCGTGAATACACGAGGCTGATCAGAGAGCAGCTCAGTCTGCCATGTGATAGCCTAAATGATAGGTGAAGAGAAGCAGCATGTCATCCAGACAAAATGACATCCATCTATCTATCTATCTATCTATCTATCTATCTATCTATCTATCTATCTATTTACCATATCTAGCTATCAATCTATGATCTATGAGTCTGTGCATAAACACAATCCTAAAAAAATATTTACAGGATTACAGTAAAAGAAATTCAGAAGAAAACAACGACCTAAAGAAGAAGTGAAATCTTCAAATCATGCAGTCATATTATTCTTTGTTTTTGTTTTTTTCATCCAAAATCCTAATTTAAAAAAACTTCAGCCCACTCACACAATAGGCTAGGAGCCTGGTCAGCTGACCGATCAATGGTGAGTTTGTCCCACAGCTGTTACTGTGATCTGAAACACAAACTGCACAAATGCAGAAAATATTTGATCATAGGCAAATAATATTAGGCAAATGTTTGATTCTTGTGTTTTATACTGTGCCGAGGGATCAATTCACTGAATAGTGAAAGTGATAGATAATGATAGTGATAGTGATAGTGGACACTGAACTGTGATATCCTGTTTGTTATAGGCTATTGAATTTGTATGACAGGATCTTTTCTACTTAGAGTGGGTTTGGCCATATAGTTTATTGTGAAAAGGTCTTGCGATATTCTTTCTTTTTTAAGGACATTGTGATTTTGTTATGTGGTGGCAAAAAATGTTACTTCATTCAATAAAGAATTAAAGGAGCATTATCGCAAATACAGCAGTAATAGCATAAAATAAGCTGACATATGTAAAAGATGGGTCGGGGGGAGCCATAACTAAATTTACAAAAAAAATCGCCAACAGTATAGTGTCCATGGGGCAAATGCAGCATTTGTCTTTGTTATGATCCAAGCCGGCCCGGCGCTTGCTGCGTTAAAATGCACTCGGAACTCGCAAATCCGACCTCCGAACCGGACAAATATGCAACAGTAAGTAATGTAGCAGTGTTAGGCTGCTCACAGTCACTGAATCGCTGGTAGAACACTTTGTCTCCACGTCCCTGTGTCTTTCTTCAGCTGTCCTCTCAGCGTTATTAAGGAGGAGGACGTTTCAGTTGTTGTTGTCGTTGTTGTGGTTGTGCGCGACGTAGAGCTGCCGCTTCCACTAGCAAGTTTTCTTTTTCCCGCGATTGCACGTTCATTCAGCCTGGTGAGGGAGGAGGAGGGAGGAGGGGGGGGGGGGGGGGGCTAAACGAGGCTCCTCTCTCTCTCTGACAGCTGCCCACTTGTTTATATCTGATAAGCTCCGCCTGGCTCCATCTAGTGGCCGAATTTTGCGATAATACTCCTTTAAAAAGAATATCTTCACACGTCAGCTGTCTTTCTTGAGTTTTAATAAACATTCATGAATGGAGTCACACAAACAAACACAACCGGACAGCAGCACAGTGAGTGAGTGAGTGAGTGAGTGAGTGAGTGAGTGAGTGAGTGAGTGGCCTGAAGATGTTTCCCAGGGCCACAGTCTTATCGTTCCAAAACACATCTAGACAAAATACAACACTACTCTCTCATGGGATTGTCTCCATCCTGAGTCTTCACCTGCTCAACCTCCCCAAGCCCATGTCACTAACTCACAGCTCTGTCTCCACAGGTCAGAAGAACAGCACATATCATTAGAAGAAACAAAAAGCATCCACATAATGTTGTCTACATGTGTTCTCATCAGTTCACACAGAGGTTTCTTACACAACCATATAAGGTGTACTGTTACTTCAAACAGTCTTTGGTTACACAGTCTTGCATAGGCATATACATGAGTTATATCAACATTTCCCATTACAGTTATTTATATCATTTTATAATTTCAATGACCATATGTTCCAATTCTATTAAGTTCTACTGCAAATTAAAGCATGCACAGCAACAATGTAGGCATTACTCTTTGTTTGCATGTGGACAAGTTTGTGCAATCTGGTCAAAAAAAGTCTTTATAGAAGATTAGACATATGTTGTACAATCTTTTGAATGTGCTGCGTTTATTGAAAGTCGTGCGTTTGTGCCTGTGCCCTTTTGATCATTGCACTTTTGTTTTCTTGTCTTATTCAAGGAGTTGTAACTCATCTGCTAATGGTTAAAACTATGACAGGAGGTGTTAGTTATTACCTGTTGCATGGTGTCTAACATCTCCACTTAGTCCACACGACTCTGTGGAAAAAGCAGTAAAAGAAATGAGAAATGTCATTGTTCCTGGAAAGAGATCATCAATCATTTTGGCCATGCAAAACCATAGAGTATGGTTTAACAAAATGCACAGAATCTTCTGTCATGTTATGTTTTGCTGCCGTATCTTTATGAGGAACTGGGCTCTGAGCTCCATCAGGAACAGCCAGACCTTTAAACTTTTTTAATTAGCTTTTAATATATCATTTGTGTGTGCTCTATACTGTTTTCTGTGTTTTATAGGCTACTGTCTCTGCTGTTTTGAACTGAATTACAATATAAATTGCTGTAGCCTATTTTGTATGATGATTTTTAAACTCTCTTTGAGCATTTGAAAAAGCGCTAATAAATAAAAGTTATTATTATACAGGCAGGAGAGCTGGAAGGAAGGAGGGTTGGTGGATTACGTCAGAATCATTCTCCTCTGACTCATCAGCTGTGCTCTACCTCTCTCTCTCTCTCTGTGTGTGTTTTTCTTAGCGCTTGGCTGCACCAGCTTGTCACATGACAACAATCGGCCCAGAAACGGTTGCCAAGGAAGCTCCGTCCCTCACAACGCCTCAGCCCTGAGTCATCGGCTGCCAGAGTTTCTACATAAATGATAGTAAAGATGAAAAACAACTCCAGAATCACACTTTGTTGGCATCAGCCTGGTGTCATGAATAGATGCTCCATATACTGTACAGATTTTGTGAATGTTACGTGTTGTGCGTGGTTGTCATGTTTGTATAACTGTGTCCTATATCGAGGACTCGGCTCATTCACTGGTCCATCGCTGTGTCTGCTGAGTCGTCCTTAGCAACAACAGCTCCTTTGACAACTGATGCAAGCTGCACTTTTCAGACACACAGCAACACTGTGCATGTACAGTTCCTCTTCACTGGTGTTGTGTTGTTGTGTTGCCGTGTCCTGAACATCACACTCTCTTTGAAAAGTTGTCATTGCTTAAGCCTAAGCATTCAGACATTCATGCCTCCAACACACAAACACACACACAGTTAATATGTCAACAATGATGCATTATTAGCTCTACAAAGCTTAAAAACACACATGACCCATAATGTGTGCCTCAATCTGTTATCATCATATTAACACTAAGCATTTAATCCTCAGAAAACACAGATTCCTAAAAGATAGTTGCTTTATGAAAGTCTATTTTCATCACAGCAGCTTTATGTATGCAGTTTTATTACCTGTAGCATTTGAAATACATCAGTCACATGCCTTAGCCTACATCTAAGTAACACTGAAACTAGAAACTAGAAAATGAAGTCAGGAGGAGAAACACCACATACAGCTGTGTGTAGTAAGCCTATGTGTCTTTTAGGAACTGGTTAATTGATTGCATCCTTTCCCAAGGTGGCCATTACTATGTGCTGTGTTTTTTCAGAACAATTCCCATTTAATTTAATTTATTTGTTTATTTGTAACGGGACTCTGCATATTCATGAACATACAAAATGTAAATATGCCAGATTTAGCTCTAAAGATAATTTCCATCTGCAGTCCTGTGGTTCACACTAAAACAACATCAGACAATAAGGACAAAACAAAGCACAACATGGTACACAGACGTTTCCTGTGTTGTGGTATAAACCTGTGAGGAGGCGGAGCTTCTTAGACAAACAGGTTCAGTTCAAGGTGTCTTTTCTGAGACACATCATGACTTGATAAATTATTAAAACACATTTACTATGAGAAATGTTGTATCGAACCATAAAAGGCAAGTCAAGAAACATAGAGACACAGAGCGAAGTCCATTTGAAAGCCAAAGCTCGTGGGCTCACAGTTCCATGAAGGAAACTACCCAAATCCAGGTCAACAACATCTACTTCATTATGTAGTCATGCAAAGTGAGTTGTAAATGTGTGAACCTGAGGAGGAACACTTGGTTATACTCTCAAAACAGGAAGCAGAGAGCAGGAGGTGAAGATTTATTCACCTGAATGGAAACAGACTTTCTCTGGACGTAAAGAGAGTTCAAGAGTAAATCTGTAGAAGTTTCTTTTCTTTTCTTTTCTTTTTTACAGTTTACAATGTGTTTTCCTCATGTGAAAACCTGCACCAGCTGCTCCTCTGAATGCTGAAACAGATAAAATCAACAAAGATGATCACTGACATGAAATGAGATTAACATGCTTCCTAATCCTGTGTGTGTAATCTCTTTGGCAGCATATGTCTCTGGGCCTTCGGCTGCAGCAACTGTTTGTCTTGTGTTCAGGTCAAAATAAAAGAGTGAGACAAAAAAAGAAAGAAAGAGAGAGAGAGAGAGACACGTGTGCATGTGTGTTCCTGCCGGGCTCAGGTGTGAACGTCTCTTCATCCCCCTGTTCCTCTTCCTGTTCATCTCCTCCTGTGTAAAACATCTAACTCAGAAACCGTTGGAAGTCTCTAATCACTGCAGCGTGTCTCTCAAATCCAGCCTGGTCCCTTCATCCTCACAGGAGGAAACACACAGAGAAAACACAGGAGGAAACTGAAGAGGAGCGACTGGTCTTTGTGCATAATTATAAAACATGATTTCACTTTCTGAACATGTTACACAGGTAAATACTGGGCTGGTTTATTACTTTAAGCCTGAGAAAAACCACTAACCCCACACAGTGATTGCATTTCCTAATACTACCAATAAATGTCAAACATTTTATTAAAACCTTTTTAACTAAATGTACACATCAGTCCATTCACGATAGGTGTTTTCACATAATTTCTAAAGTTAGTTAATAGCTTACATTTTAGAGTAAATGTTGGATGCAATCTGGCATCACTCACATTTCTATTTCTTTTTTTAAAGTCTGTGTCATAGGTGAGGTAAGCTGCTGCTGCAGTGTCATCGCTGCTGACGGGTCAAAGTCTTCTTCCCAGAAACAAGATCATCACAAACCTTTTTACTGGAATTAAGATGCTTTTGATGACGGATGATCATGTATTTAGGTATTAGGGCCTAATTTAGCACAGCATTAGAAAAGAACATCTACCCATCTCTATAGATTTTGGTGGCATCGTTTTGACCATAGTAACTGCCAAGAAAAAGACACAATAATTGTGTTGTGCAGGAGCTGAGTGAGCCCTCCACCTCAGTGTGTAACCAGACCATAAACTGTATAAAGAACCAGACTCAACTCCTGGTTTAATGTGCCATCTACTGGCCGCTCCACGTCACTGCCTCTCTGGTTAATCAAATATATTACATTGTGCTGTGTCGTCATCTAGCGGCCACTGGGCTGAACTACGTGACAAAAAAGTTTGCTCCTAGTTTTCACAGTGGAGTTCCTAGACTCTCGGTCATTTCAAATTGATGTGAAAGTTTTGTTTTTACTTCTAATTTGAAGATAAAGGTCTAAAGAACAAATTTGGCTCGAGTGTCAAGATACCAGATTGGAATAAAAAATTAAAAATGCTCAAAAGCGAAATTATTAATCTTTGAGAAATGTCTTAATTTTCACACAATTGCTGTGTAATATTCTTTTTTATTCCCATTTTAGACGAATGCTGAGTGAGGAATCAACTGGAGTTGAAATATTGATGTTTTGAATATTCTGATAGGCTATGGAAAAAAATCAAAGACGGCTGACAATTTCTTTCTTTGTTTCTTTCTTTCTTTGTTTCTTTTTTCTGTTTTTAGGATTATGCTTAATTTATATCCCATTGAGCCTAGAATTGTGATTTGGTGACTATGTTTATGTCACAGTAAATAAAAAATGTCGCTTTATTGCATTGTGTAATTGAGTGTAATTGTCAGATGTTAGAAGTCGCCTCATCAATCTGCAAGATTGCTTGAAAGACACCAAGTCCTGGACTTCCTCTAACTTCCTGCATCTAAATTCAGATGAAACAGAGGTTATTGTGTTTGGACCTAAACATCTCAGAGACACGTTTTCTGATCAGATCGCTACTTTGGATGACATCACCCTGGAGTTAGGAAGAGAGAGCACATCTCTCCCACCTTAGCTTCTCTCCACTGGCTTCCTGTAGGATTTAGAATAGACTTCAAAATCCTTCTGCTGACTTATAAGGCTCTTAATGATAAAGCTCCAACCTATCTGAAAGAACTAATCATTCCTTACTGTCCTACCAGAGCACTCCGCTCCCAGAACGCAGGTCTGTTAGTGACTCCCAGTATCTCTAAAAACAGACTGGGAGGTAGAGCCTTCAGTTACCGGGCTCCTTTACTGTGGAACCAGCTCTCTCCATGGGTCAAAGAGGCAGACACTCTAACTACATTTAAGTCTAGACTTAAGACCTTCCTTTATGACAGGGCTTTTAGTTAGGGCTGGTTCAGGTAGCTCTGAACCATTTTATAGCTACGCTGCTATAGGCTTAGACTGCTGGGGACACATCTGGTTCATGTCATTTCCTCCTTTCCCCTGCTTCCAAACCAGTCTGTCCTCACTCATGAACCAGTCTGCCACCCACTACTCTCATTAAGCCAGCCTGCTCTCCCTGCCGTTCCCGTATATGACCCAGCCTGCACCACCATCGGCTCTCGTTTACAGACCAATTCCATCTCCATGTTTTCCATATTCCATGTTGTAAACTGTTTTCTTACAACATCTATTGCATATCTGTGAGGGATCCCTCCTCTGTTGCTCACCCTGAGCTTTCTCCTGGTTTTCCCTGTTAAAAGGGTTTTCCATGGAGTTTTTCCTCAGTGGATGTGAGGGTCTAAGGACAGAGGATGTTGTTATGATGGGATGTAAAGCCCTTTGAGACAAACAGTGTATACAAATAAACTTGCCTGGCCTTGCCTGTCAAGATCATTTAATTAAAAACAAAAACAAAACAAAACAAACACTATGTTTAAGCAAGGTCTATGATCTGTTTTCTATTTATGTGGATATGTGCCAGTACCAGACAAAATGTTGCTTATGTGGGCAATGTGCTTAAATTAATTACTACTACTGATCCTGAATCCATACATTCCTCCTGGACGATCCAATCAAAAGTTACAACAGTTAACATATCTTGGTAAGGCTGGTGGGGCTTTGGGAACCAGTGACCCCCCCCTAGAGGCCAATTTCTAACCTGCACATCAGAGATTTAATTCAATTCAATTCAACTTTATTTATAAAGTGTATTTCATGCACAAGTCTGACTCAATGGGCTTCACAACAGGTATATAATATAGCTACAAAAAACATTCATAAAAAAATCAATTAGAATTCAATTGGATAATGCAAGTGCAAATAAACAATCATATGTACACACACTTCAACTTGCACATGCATGCGCACACACCCACACACCCACACAACCACACACAACTCAACAGAAGGCTGTCTAAAAAAGATACGTTTTTAATCTGTTTTTAAAAATGGCTACTGATGTGGCATGTCTAACCGTATATGTCCATGTGTCTAACTGTATCAGGCAGGGTGTTACATTTCTGTGGGGCATATACACTAAAAGCTGCCTCCCTTTCTTTAGCCCTTTGAGACAAACTGTTTGTAAAAACGGGCTATACAAATAAAATTGCCTTGCCTTTAGATCTGGTGTTTGATTTGATTTGATTTATTCGGATCCCCATTAGCTGGCAATGCCAAAGCTAATCTTCCTGGGGTCCATACAACATATTTGCAGTGTATCAATGCAATTTATGTCCTATAAATGCAATCGATGTCCAAATACAACATAAAACACACACACACAAAAAAGCAGCGGCACGTAGAATTTACACATCATAATGTCAATACCATAGACTGTAAAAAGAATACATGTCCACATATATATTGGTCACACAATTGTACTGAGATGAAAGCTTGTCCACCATTCACCTCTCCATCAACCTCCACCAGGTCGGGTGGACAGAGCTGATCTTTGACCTTTGACCTGTTTGTCTGGTCTCCTCCTGTCTGTAGCTGAGATGCTGCTGCTCCAGTAGATGATGCTTCATGTCACCACAGAGGGTTTCTATACACTATTTGGTAACACTACATAATACAGCCCGCGACTTAGAGCGTACCTACCGCTCTCTTTCCACATAGGTTGCCCCTTATTTCACACAAGTACTGAGTAACTGCGGCTCACTTCCCCCCTTGTTTCCCCCGTGCATTTACAGTGTAACTAGGCTGCATCTTAGCGCGTAACTCCGGTTAACTTACATCCTGCTTTACACCAACTTCCACACAAGTACAGAGTAACTCTCGCTCACTTCCCTCACGGTTTTACAGTATAACTAGGCTGCGTCTTAGCACGTAACTCCTGTCCTACTTTACACCAAATTACACAGTAACTCTCGCTCACCCCGCCACTATTTCCCTGCATTTTACAGTATAACTAGGCTGTGTCTTAGAGCGTAACTCCCGTACAATTACGTGCTACTTTGCCCGGACTTACAGTGTAACTCCTGGTCATTTCCCACCAATGATTTTAACCAATATTAGAAATTAAATAGTCTACTGTACAATATGAGCACAATAGTTACGATCCATTTTTTTGTTGTCAGCAGGAAAATGTCACCTCTATTCCAGAGATTTATTATTAATTAATTAATTGTATGGTTTGGAATACTGAGAAATTGGTATAGAGCATGGAAATTGGTCAATAACAGGCTGGCTGGTAGCAAACTTACCTCTCTAAAATGCACGAAAGTCTAGTTCTGTCATCCAAGGGCAAAACACAAACTATACAGTAATACATCCACAATAATGAATCATTCAGAGATAGAAAATGTTTTTATTATTTATTCTTTATTAAACAGAAAACACATGACACATCCACATCCATGATCATTCATAAACTTTAATGCAAGTAGATCTTAATTTCCCTGTAAATGAGCACTGTTATCCTGTCCTTAGTGTGCAAATACACTGTAGTTGTCCTGGAGTTACCCAGTAACTACAAGGTAGCGGGCTGTATTATAAAGTATTCTTTGTTATTCCCTCCTTAGTGTGCAAATACAGTCTAGTTGTCCTGCGACTACACTCTAGTTGTCCTGGAGTTACCCAGTAACTACAAGATAGCGGGCTGTATTATAAAGTATTCTTTGTTATTCCCTCCTTAGTGTGCAAATACACTGTAATTGTCCTGCAACTACAATGTAGTTGTCCCGTAGTTACCCAGTAACTACAAGGTAGCGGGCTGTATTATAAAGTATTCTTTGTTATTCCCTCCTTAGTGTGCAAATACACTGTAATTGTCCTGCAACTACACTCTAGTTGTCCTGGAGTTACCCAGTAACTACAAGATAGCGGGCTGTATTATAAAGTATTCTTTGTTATTCCCTCCTTAGTGTGCAAATACACTGTAATTGTCGTGCAACTACACTCTAGTTGTCCTGGAGTTACCCAGTAACTACAAGATAGCGGGCTGTATTATAAAGTATTCTTTGTTATTCCCTCCTTAGTGTGCAAATACACTGTAATTGTCATGCAACTACACTCTAGTTGTCCTGGAGTTACCCAGTACCTTCTACTACAGCTGTAACTACTGTCTAAGTAGAACCAGTAAGTTAGAACACAGTTTGTTTCACGAGATAACATCATCTGAAAGTACAGTAATACAAAGACAAAACTAACTGAAGTGTCCCCGACCCTGACATCATAAAATAACAGATTTCTACTGGCTTTTGTTATTTACATTAAAGTTGAGTTTTGTTCCTTCTGTTATAAACTGTTTAATTTAGTTTTGATCCATCTGTCTGGTCCTTCTAAGTCTAAAATAGTCAGTCAAGTCAGTTTCATCTGACAAAATGTACTTTCTAAGTTAGAAGAGTCAAGTTGAAAAGATTGTTGTGATACTACTATCACACCGGAGTGTGACACTCAGTAATGGAGAATGGATGGGCTCCTCCATAAAAGGTGATCTTGATCTTGATCCAGCTCCTTGGGCCAAAGCAGAGATCAGGGTCATGGGTGGCGTGCCATCTCCCTCGTCAGGCACCATTTTCATGGCATCTCAAAAACCTCACCTGTGTAGAAACATAATTATATATTGTATCATCAACTTCATCACATAAAATGCATCACTGTAAAACAAAGTGAGAAAATTAATAACTTTGAACGGTACAGTTTTTCTCATCATGGAATACTTAATCCCGGTTTTACCTTTCACATCATGAATCATTAGCCTTTTAAACCATAACTTGTGATTTTTAAGCATATAAATCAATTACAAATTATACATATTTTTTTCTTTAACTATTGAGTAATTATTTTAACCATTTAAAAATCTTAAATTTTACAAAATCAATGCTATTACCATACTGTTTCACAACTGTAGGCTGCACCAGTACATTAACTGTTAATATTAGTCTTGACTGTATTCATCATAAGTTAAAGCAGATATCAGTGGAATGTTTTTGTTAATATAAGTCCTAAATAGTCCTATTTTCCGTCAGCAATCACTTACATGAAGTATTTCAGCCTAAACACGAGTCTCTCCGTCACTCTGCTCTGCTGTAACCCGAGGAGAAAATTTTCCTTGTGGGATACAAGTGTTATCCAATGAGGAGAGAGAACGGCATGAAGGGCTGTGTGTGCAGCCAAGGGATGCGCGTGAATGTGGTGACGTAGCACGAGGACCAATTGATGCCTGACAAGGGCGGGGGCTGCTAACTCATGGTGCGTTCAAAGAAACTCGTACTTTGTGTTTTTCCTTCCTGTGAAGTCATACCAGTTCGATCTGGTACGAGTTCACGGGTCGGAAGTTATGAGTGGCCGTTATAGGGAACTTTCACAGACAACAGGATGGTAAAAACACGAGCTACGGGTTACCTGGAACGCTACCAAGTCGTAGTTGTGACTTGAAGCTGTAACTTACGGTTTCAAAAGCCTGCCTTGAACGCAGCATTAGCCGAAACGGCCGTGAAGCTGATATCTGCTTTAACATTCATGACCAACAGTAACGTTAGCTAATGGAGCTAATGTGGACAGTACTAACACAAATACAACCTCAAAGCAAAACAACCGCAGCACTTACAGTTGCCGGTTAGCCTGGTGCAGGGGAAAACACACACTATTATCTTTAGCACAAGCTAACATTGCTAGCTGCGTTAGCATAGCTACTTAACTCACCAAGAGGTTGATAACACGGTGAAACTGCCGTCGCACAGGTCCTGGGTTCATCCCTCTCGTCTCAAGGGGTGTTTGCTCTGTGTTTATATCAACATATCACATCGTAGACATTGCATAATTTCCCTCATTTCTCCACTTCGTCTCCTCCTGTCGTCCCTGCGGCGGTGTCAACAAGCTCCGTCCTCGCTGTGAGGTGGGACTTTCTACCTTCTCAACAGGCAACCAATGACAGGTGAGCAGCTTCTGGTCTGACCAATGACAACAACTACGCTGCTCATCATTGATCACATAAGTTGTCAATCACAGTCACTCACCTTTGACCATCTGTCATTGGTCAGACCAGAAGCTGCTCACCTGTCATTGGTTGCCTGTTGAGAAGGTAGAAAGTCCAACCTCACAGCGAGGACGGAGCTTGTTGACACCGCCGCAGGGACGACAGGAGGAGACGAAGTGGAGAAATGAGGGAAATTATGCAATGTCTACGATGTGATATGTTGATATAAACACAGAGCAAACACCCCGGGAGACGTGAGGGATGAACCGAGGACCTGTGCGACGGCAGTTTCACCGTGTTATCAACCTCTTGGTGAGTTAAGTAGCTATGCTAACGCAGCTAGCAATGTTAGCTTGTGCTAAAGATAATAGTGTGTGTTTTCCCCTGCACCAGGCTAACCGGCAACTGTAAGTGCTGCGGTTTTGCTTTGAGGTTGTATTTGTGTTAGTACTGTACACATTAGCTCCATTAGCTAACGTTACTGTTGGTCATGAATGTTAACTTATGATGAATACAGTCAAGACTAATATTAGCAGTTAATGTACTGGTGCAGCCTACAGTTGTGAAACAGTATGGTAATAGCATTGATTTTGTAAAATTTAAGATTTTTAAATGGTTAAAATAATTACTCAATAGTTAAAGAAAAAAATATGTATAATTTGTAATTGATTTATATGCTTAAAAATCACAAGTTATGGTTTAAAAGGCTAATGATTCATGATGTGAAAGGTAAAACCGGGATTAAGTATTCCATGATGAGAAAAACTGTACCGTTCAAAGTTATTAATTTTCTCACTTTGTTTTACAGTGATGCATTTTATGTGATGAAGTTGATGATACAATATATAATTATGTTTCTACACAGGTGAGGTTTTTGAGATGCCATGAAAATGGTGCCTGACGAGGGAGATGGCACACCACCCATGACCCTGATCTCTGCTTTGGCCCAAGGAGCTGGATCAAGATCAAGATCACCTTTTATGGAGGAGCCCATCCATTCTCCATTACTGAGTGTCACACTCCGGTGTGATAGTAGTATCACAACGATCTTTTCAACTTGACTCTTCTAACTTAGAAAGTACATTTTGTCAGATGAAACTGACTTGACTGACTATTTTAGACTTAGAAGGACCAGACAGATGGATCAAAACTAAATTAAACAGTTTATAACAGAAGGAACAAAACTCAACTTTAATGTAAATAACAAAAGCCAGTAGAAATCTGTTATTTTATGATGTCAGGGTCGGGGACACTTCAGTTAGTTTTGTCTTTGTATTACTGTACTTTCAGATGATGTTATCTCGTGAAACAAACTGTGTTCTAACTTACTGGTTCTACTTAGACAGTAGTTACAGCTGTAGTAGAAGGTACTGGGTAACTCCAGGACAACTAGAGTGTAGTTGCATGACAATTACAGTGTATTTGCACACTAAGGAGGGAATAACAAAGAATACTTTATAATACAGCCCGCTGTCTTGTAGTTACTGGGTAACTCCAGGACAACTAGAGTGTAGTTGCAGGACAATTACAGTGTATTTGCACACTAAGGAGGGAATAACAAAGAATACTTTATAATACAGCCCGCTATCTTGTAGTTACTGGGTAACTCCAGGACAACTAGAGTGTAGTTGCAGGGCAATTACAGTGTATTTGCACACTAAGGAGGGAATAACAAAGAATACTTTATAATACAGCCCGCTGTCTTGTAGGTACTGGGTAACTACGGGACAACTAGAGTGTAGTTGCAGGACAATTACAGTGTATTTGCACACTAAGGAGGGAATAACAAAGAATACTTTATAATACAGCCCGCTACCTTGTAGTTACTGGGTAACTACGGGACAACTACATTGTAGTTGCAGGACAATTACAGTGTATTTGCACACTAAGGAGGGAATAACAAAGAATACTTTATAATACAGCCCGCTACCTTGTAGTTACTGGGTAACTACGGGACAACTACATTGTAGTTGCAGGACAATTACAGTGTATTTGCACACTAAGGAGGGAATAACAAAGAATACTTTATAATACAGCCCGCTACCTTGTAGTTACTGGGTAACTCCAGGACAACTACAGTGTATTTGCACACTAAGGACAGGATAACAGTGCTCATTTACAGGGAAATTAAGATCTACTTGCATTAAAGTTTATGAATGATCATGGATGTGGATGTGTCATGTGTTTTCTGTTTAATAAAGAATAAATAATAAAAACATTTTCTATCTCTGAATGATTCATTATTGTGGATGTATTACTGTATAGTTTGTGTTTTGCCCTTGGATGACAGAACTAGACTTTCGTGCATTTTAGAGAGGTAAGTTTGCTACCAGCCAGCCTGTTATTGACCAATTTCCATGCTCTATACCAATTTCTCAGTATTCCAAACCATACAATTAATTAATTAATAATAAATCTCTGGAATAGAGGTGACATTTTCCTGCTGACAACAAAAAAATGGATTGTAACTATTGTGCTCATATTGTACAGTAGACTATTTAATTTCTAATATTGGTTAAAATCATTGGTGGGAAATGACCAGGAGTTACACTGTAA
Organism: Trachurus trachurus; assembly: GCF_905171665.1. Lineage (NCBI taxonomy): Eukaryota > Metazoa > Chordata > Actinopteri > Carangiformes > Carangidae > Trachurus > Trachurus trachurus. Next base: position 660,942 of record NC_139904.1, read on the forward strand.
GTCCGGGCAAAGTAGCACGTAATTGTACGGGAGTTACGCTCTAAGACACAGCCTAGTTATACTGTAAAATGCAGGGAAATAGTGGCGGGGTGAGCGAGAGTTACTGTGTAATTTGGTGTAAAGTAGGACAGGAGTTACGTGCTAAGACGCAGCCTAGTTATACTGTAAAACCGTGAGGGAAGTGAGCGAGAGTTACTCTGTACTTGTGTGGAAGTTGGTGTAAAGCAGGATGTAAGTTAACCGGAGTTACGCGCTAAGATGCAGCCTAGTTACACTGTAAATGCACGGGGGAAACAAGGGGGGAAGTGAGCCGCAGTTACTCAGTACTTGTGTGAAATAAGGGGCAACCTATGTGGAAAGAGAGCGGTAGGTACGCTCTAAGTCGCGGGCTGTATTATGTAGTGTTACCCACTATTTATGCAGTTTTTAAAGTTTTTATGTTCTACATCTGCAGATCAGAGTATGTGTTGTAATAATGACGCATCAGTCGGAGCTAAATGTTTTATGTTGTTGTTGTTTTGTTACTGTCTCATAGTATCACTGTTCTTACATTTAGTATCTCTGTCCTACATAACTTGTTGTACGTCAAATGAACTGTCACTTTGTGGTATGTCATTGCGTTATGTTGGCTTATTGTCTCTATTCTTTCTTCTTTTGTGTCACTGTTGTTGTAGCTATGTGCTTTTATTGTCTATATTCTAATGTTGTACTCCCCCTCTCCCTTCCCCCTTAGGTCTTCACCTCCTACCAGGCCATTGCCTTAATAAGAATGTATTCTTAGCAGTTCTTGCCTGGTAAAATAAAGGTTTACTACTACTACTACATTCACTTCTCATTTGATCCCACTTGGTGGCACTGGAGCTCCATCACTGAGACTTCACCGTGAGGATGCAGCTCAGAAACTGCTTCACCAGACTGGGGGATTTACAGGAAACCACGTGGTGGTCTGGTTTCACCATGAAGCTGTTGCCTAACATGGGCTCATGGGGTGCTGTTGCTCTTCCCATTTCTCTTCACTACAACTCTATTTTAAGTAAATGCCATGTCACCCTCCCTCCCTGCTGCTGCTGACCTGGTGTAACCTCAGTGTGACAAAGGCGTTTGTGGTGGAGAGAGAAGAGTCCTGTGACTGACGCTCAGCTGCTTCTCCCTGTGAACCAACACTTTCATTTCTCTGTTGTAGAAACTAAAACAAGACACGAAGCCTCTGTAGTTCACACGCTCTGCTACTGTAATACAGAGTAGACCTGTATAGAGTTTATACAGTATCATCTGGAGGCTCATCAGTCTTTACTAAAACCAGTTTAAATCCACTCTGTGTCTCTGTGACAGCTCTGTCAGTGGGTTTTTATGTGGCCTCTCCTCTCACGTTCCACTGGTTTCCTATGTGCACACATCACAAGAGCTCTGAAAACACTGATGCATAACAAGACAGTCGATAACCACTTCTCAACCCACTGTGGTTTCTGTTGTGTGTCGGAGTCAATTTCAGCACAGTCTTTTTTTTTATTTTTCTTACTCTGTTTTCACTAGATGTCAGTGAAGAGCAGAGCTGAACGCTGCAGCCTTGAGGCTACCGAGGCTTCTGATAATCCCGGGACTTTCTACCAAACGGCCAGGCTCACCGCTTCCAGGAAATCACATGGTTGCTGATAAAAATGCCGATCACAACCAAACGTGGTGCTGTTGCTCTGTCGTTCAGCTCAGGGCTGTGTGTGTGTGTTTTCTTTTCTTTTCTTTTCTTTTTTCTCAAATCTAATGGGATTTCCCTCCACTGATCATGTGGGTGGGTTTGGGTTTGATCGAATGCTTTTTTGGGGAAACCACACATTAACGGCCTCGTGCCTCAGAAGTGATGAGCGCTGGCCAGGGGAAGTGAGGGGATTCACAGGATCAGTGGGGCTTTACCTGACTATAAAACAATATAAAGTGACTGGTATGTGGTTTCTATCGCCCCAAATAAAACAATATAATATCACGTGACTTATCAATATCAGCTTATTCCTCAAAATCAGATTATTCAGGCTTTTTCATGCAGTTTGTTTGCCCACTCATATTTCAAGCACCAGTCAAACAGAGTGTAATGAGCTGAGGAGAAGCTACATCGGTGTCGTCTTTGCTGCTTCAAGCTGCGTCAGTTCATCTATCACTTTTAGTTTAGAGAGGAGAAGCCACGTGAGTCTGATGTTACAGTGAAGCTGATCTGTTGAGTCTCTCCGTTTCTGGAACAAGCAGCTTCTATGACGCTACACACACTGACCCTCTGTGTTATTGTCTCAGTGTTACACCAGGGACAGGAAATACAATATAAAACACACATTAGGCTTTGATTTTTATTTAGTTACTGCTTTGACCTACTTAAGGTGTGTGTCTTTATTTTATTGTATTGTATGTAACCTTTATTTAACCAGACAGAATCATTAAGAACAAGAGGCACAAGCTTCTTGAAGGGGAGGGGAGAGGGGGCTGTGAAAGAAAAAGGATTGGTTAAAGAACAGTAGCACAAAGCACAACTATACAGACATGTAGCAGGATGTCAGAGACAGCACACAAGCATGCTGGCTATGCAGACAAACAGCAAGAGAGTGATAGGGACAGAAAGGGTTAAACAGCTCTACAGGCAAAGCAGCAAGACAGAGAAATATAACAACACACTACTACTGCAAAGGGTTCTTAGGGAGATTAAATTGAGAGAACATAAAAACAGGGTTAATAGCAAAGATTATTTACAACATCATAACACAAAACATAAAGACAGAGTTATTTGCAACATCATATCACAAATAAGGCCAGCTCCACCATTGCTACCCCCCAGGACAGCGTGGAGCAGGTTGCAAACATGAGGATGTTGAGGAAACTAAACTCCATCCTGAACAACGACAGGCACCGACTCCACGGTTGAGGCCTTCAGACTGAGCTCACACAGCAGCAGGATAATCCCTCCCACATGTAGAACTGAGAGGAACCTCAAGTCTTTTTTACCAGCTGCCATTAGGCTTTTTAACTCACAGTAATCATGTGCATATGCCATTTTGGTTTCTCTTAACTTCTGTAATCATGTGACAGTGTCTCTCCCTCCTTTTTAAAATCTTATTTTAGACCTTGCTACTTTAACTTCTTTTTAAATCGCATTTTAGACCTTGCTGCTCTTATTCACTGACATAAGTTTGTAACGGGTTCTGCAATATTGTGATTATTGTGTATTTTTGTGCATGATGCGTGTTTGTGGTCTTGTGTTGTCTTCCGCTGCTGGTAACATTGTAATTTCCTGCAAAGGATTAATAAAGTATCTTTAACTTTAACTTTAAGGAGCTTAGGCCAACAGCAGCAGGTATGGGCGCTCAACATAGAGTACAGGCAGACTGAGGGAGAGGTTGGACGGTAGGAAAACACTCTGTTTTTACTTTACTTCCTTTACTTTCACTGGAGCAGGTGCAGGAGAGGAGAGTTAGGTAGCCTAGGACACCTGATTTGAATCTTGATCTATTAAAGCCTGATAGAAGGAAAAGATATGACATTTGAAAGGACGTATTTGCTGCAGGTCAACAGCCTCATGTGCCACATTAGTGTTCATGGTTAAAGGCAAACTGTTGCATATCATTATGGCACATGATCAAAAGCTGAGAAATGTAATCTAAGCCTCCACCTCAGTGAGAGAGAGAGCGCCAGAGACCAGAAGATTCTTGGGCGTCGCTTCGTGTTTATCGTTCAGGGTTTGGCTGAGTCAGGCTGCACCGCCACCGAGACAGAAAGTGAAAGAATCAGAGACGGGACTTTCCAGCCCGGCGGCGGTGGTGTGGTGCAGTCTGGTGCTGGACTGGTTATGCAAACAGCACAAACAGCCATAAACACACACACACACACACACACACACACACACACACACACACACACACACACACACACACACACACACACACACACACACACACACACACACACACACACACATGCACATACACAGTGTTGTGTATGTGGGTTCGTGACGATGACTCTGCTCTGGGTGAACACATTAATAAACCCACAGGTTGAGTTCACCGTCTTCTAGTTGCAGCTTAACACCATGTTGTCTGAGCGCTGTCGGACATTTTGTGTCCTGGTTGGTTTTGCCTAAGATGGCTGCTGCTCTGCATCTCTACGTTCACCCCTCCCTCCTCTGTAATCACCACAAACACTGATGGGAAGCAGCCGATGATGAAACAACAGGTTTAGAGACAATGAATAATAACTAATTAATTAGTTCTTCCGGGGGATTTTCACAAGGTTTTAATAACACCAACATCCACAGAGGAGTCAGTTATCTTTAAGTTGATGGTAAATGATCAATATTCATGTAAAGTTGGTGAACATTAACACACACACACACACACACACACAACAATATATACAATGTAATGTGAACTAAGGCCATGCAGGCTAAACCTACACAGACACATGGACTTGATGTTTTGAGTGTGTAGGTTAATGTCTCTCTGCAGCTCAGATTCAGATTCAGATGCAGAGAAAATAAGTTTTTAAAAATCTTGTCGCCATTCGAGACCACGAGGACCGTGCGACCTTAGCCGCCATTTCATGTCTGCAGCGTGGAGAGGAGACGACAAAATGGCGACTTGATGGTGAAACTGAGCCCGATGTGTGTCGATAGAGGGAGTTGGTGTTTTGACAAAGAGCTGCACTTCACTTCACTTCACTTCACCTTTGGTGTTTGTGTGACACATGTCACCAGGCAACTTTCCAAAAAGTTTCACCGCCAAAGAAAAAAGAAAAAAACAAAGTGCAGGTTGTCAGGGACTTTCCAGGTGAAGTCAGACAATAAAACTCCACCTGCTGTGTTTTAATGCAGCACAACAAAATGCAGCCTGACGGCCTGAAACCAGAAATAGAAGAGACACGACGCAGCGATGTGCGATCTGAAAAACCAAAAACCAGTTTGACATATTTGTAATGAATGCTCTAACCGTAGTTATGTTTTAACTTCACTGGTTTCTCTTCTTTCATCCCTCAGGACTCAGAGCTCTGTACTCTGCTTTTTATTATTAAACTGTGTTTAATGATGTCGTAGCTTTTAGAAAAGACTTCCCAACCAACTCATATAGTTTTTTGGTTGTTTTTTTTTACACAACACCACCACACTTGGTCTGAACCTTTTTTTGCACGTTTATTCACTGTTTATGTAATTTGAATGTGAGAGAGAGAATATTACAAGGACTTTATTACATAAAAAGCAGAAGTAACATATCAAGTTAAAGCTTCTCTGATGTGCTGGAGTTAAATGAGGTCATTGACTATGATCCAACATGTTATGATGCTGCTGATCAATATTTGATTTGGAGCAGACGTATAAAACAAACCTTTGGTCTGTCTGATCATAAATAAACTTCAAAGATCAACTGAAGGTTTCAGGTCAAACTTTTATTATTCACAACGACTGAACAAACACAAAATAGAAACATCTACATTAAAATTAACTCAAGTGGTTTAGTTAGTCAACAGTCTTCAAAATAAACAGAACAACTGACCACAGAGTCATGAAGGTGCTTTTTTTTTAATACACAAAAACATTTTTCTTTCTCTTTATATAAAAATCAAAATGTAATATTTACACAGATTCCTGCTTCTTATCCCCCGTTTCCACCAGGTCAGACAGTCATATCACTCCTATCAGACAGTATCTATATATCTATATCAGTCAGTAGTTCCCCTCTCAGCTCAGTTTCCCTCAGTGAAGCGTTTCTCCACCAGTTTGTAGTAACTTCCCTTCAGCTCCATCAGCTGCTGGTGAGTTCCCCGCTCCTCCACTTTGCCCCCGTTCACCACCACGATCTGGTCCGCCCTCTCGATGGTCTTCAGCCTGTGGGCGATGACCAGCAGCGTCTGGTCGGGGCATCGGGCCAGAGCCTGCTGCACCTGGGGGCAGGATGGAGGAGGAAACGTTAAAAAATATATATATATAGTGCAATGAGGTGATGTGTTACGTATAAAAAAATAAAATGAGATGTTAAATATACTCCAGAAAAAAACACATCTTGAATGTAGCGTGTATGAGGGAGAGTTTAAAGGGATAGTTCAACATTTAGTCAAATTGGCCCATTGCCATAACCCCTATAGTCATAGCAGTAGGTTTGTTACCTTTAATTGTTGGTGCAAGCTATTTTTAGAACGGCGGAGCAGAGCCGTGAGCTGCTCAGAGCTACGCTACGGAGGCTCATTATGGGATTTCTTGGTTTCCCTCATCAAACTTAGTTGTTTTAGAGGGAAATGCAGAGACTGTTGATGAAAAACTGTCCCTGAAGGCAACGTGCATCGGCGGTTTTGCATGTATTTCCCTCTAAAACAACTCTGTGTGGTAACGTTGTGTTATTATCTCATAGCGTGGTGAATGTGCAGCTCACAACTTGTCCACCAGAGCGTTGTGGAGTTGTTGGATTGTGTATTTGATGAGTTTGATGAGGGAAACCAAGAAATCCCATAATGAGCCTCCGTAGCGTAGCTCTGAGCAGCTCACGGCTCTGCTCCGCCGTTCTAAAAACAGCTTGCACCGACAATTAAAGGTAACGAACCTACTGCTATGACTATAGGGATTATGGTGATGGGGGAATTTGCCAAAATGTTGAACTATCCCTTTAAAGGAGTAAAAATCAAAGTGAATATGATTCATTCTTTTGTGAGTATGGACAACTTTATCAACAAACTAAATCAGATTAGACAATAAAACCAGATTAGATCCAATTTCTTCTTGTTTGTCATGACTCAGTCTCCGTTTCTACTGAGCACTGAGAGGTTTTTACTCTAAATGTCTCACAGACTTCATTCGCCTCATGCAACAGGTTCTGCAGTGAAACTATGAGCTACATGAAGCTGTGTCCTACTTTATCAGTGTTGACATGTAAATAGCTTTTAAACTGGGTGTTCACAGAAACACATGAGTCATTATTAGTATTTTTTTGTGATGTCTGTCAGTCGTATCTCATTTATCCAACTAGAAACTAGAAAACCTGCAGACGACCATTCAGGGATTAATTGGCAGAGTTCTCAGGTCTTCACATATTAATCACTATTTGTCTTGGTGTAAAAATGACCTGTATGAAACACAGATAGATAGAAGTTGTGTTGAACTGTGCTCTACCTTGTTTTCACTCTCCGTGTCCAGAGAGCTGGTTATCTCGTCCAGAATGAGGACGCTGGGTCGTCTGACCAGAGCGCGAGCGATGGCGATCCGCTGCTTCTCACTCTTAGACAACTGACCACCTCCCTCACCCACCTCTGAGGAATGGATGACATCACAACAATCAGATCAGACCTTTAACATTAAAGGTTTTTAATTAAATGAAAGAAACAAACCAGTGCAAAAGAGGAACAGTCAGCACAAAGCCTTCAATAAATACATGTGTATTTAGGCTTTATTATGCATTATGATTAAAACAGTGTTTGAATAAAAAGTTGTTTCCCATACTTAGGTGTGTAATAGCAGTTGAAACAGTTTACCTGTATCGTAGCCTTTCTCCAGCTGCCTGATGAAGTCGTGGGCGTTGGCATTGCGTGCAGCTTCCTGGATCTCCTCCAATGAGCAGCCAGCGAGGCCGTAGGCGATGTTGTCTCTGACTGAGCCGGAGAAGAGAACAGGGTCCTGGCTCACCACCGCGATCTGTCAAACACACGTTTTATCAGCTTCAATTAATAAATAACCCATGTTACTAAAGTAAAAATCAATTAGATATATGATTAAAACCTGATAATACATGTATTTATCAGACTTTTACTATGTTTTCTCAGTATTCTGAGCTTAAAAATGATTTTTATTCTATTTTGTTGAAGCACCTAAAAAACAAAAAATGCCATTTCTGTTTATTTTTGATGGTCATAAGTCTAAACAGTGATCTGGGAGGAAATACTGAGACTGTTTAAGACTCTCTGCTTCTCTCAAAATAGGATTCTCCTCAAACTGTTTAATGTTCAAGTTGCATTTTAAAATATAAAATGATTAACACCAATTCTTCAGAGCAGAAGCTCCAGCTCCATCACCATGACTGACCTTCTTGTGGAGGTAACGGTGGTCGTAGGATTTCAGTGGTTTGTTGTCCAATAGGATTTCTCCGTCCTGTGGGTCGTAGTATCGCTCCAACAGACTCACACAGGTGCTTTTCCCTTCTCCAGACGGACCCACCAGCGCCGTCATCTGACCCGGCTTCAGCTCCAAGGAGAAATCCTGAATAAGGAGATTAACGATAGTGTAACTGAAGAATCAACATACATTTATGGTAACTTTAAATACTTAAGCTTGTGATTTCCTCCCTCCATGAACAGTCTGAGACCAAAGAACCCGTCCACTCGTCTCCTACCTGTCCCTCAGATCTCACCTGCAGCACTATTTTGTTGTTTGAAGGATAGGAGAAGTTGAGACTGTTGAAGTTGACGCGTCCCGTCAGCTGATCAGGTTTGAGTTTTCCATCTGTGCTGACTTGAGGTTTTCTGTCCAGGTACTCGAACACTTTCCCAGCAGCTCCCACCGAGTTCAGCATGTCCCCAAAGATGTAGATGAGAGTCTGGAGGACAGGCACAGGACAGTTATCTATCTATCTATCTATCTATCTATCTATCTATCTATCTATCTATCTATCTATCTATCTATCTATCTATCTATCTATCTATCTATCTATCTATCTATTATCTATCTATCTATCTATCTATCTATCTATCTATCTATCTATCTATCTATCTATCTATCTATCTATCTATCTATCTATCTATCTATCTATCTATCTATCTATTATCTATCTATCTATTATCTATCTATCTAATCTGAGAGAAAGGCTATGGTCACTCAGATAACCACTCTTTGTCACATGTCACACGTTACAGTAAATCATTTCAACATGCTGCAGAATCTAAACAAAAAACGTGACACCTATCAAGTGAATATTCTGGGATGCAGGTAAGGTTATCTATAAAGTATTTTCACTGATGATACCCTGATGTTCTGCCCAAGGTTTGAATGGTAGAGGATGAAGGAAACAAGACTGCCGGTGCTCATCTGTCCACTCTGGATGAACAGCCTGCCGTAGTACAACACGAAGACCTGCATTCCCAGTTCTGTCAACTACACACACACAAACACACACACATACAAAGGATTAATGTTGTTAATTAAGGTGAAATAAAGAAAAATAATGAACAGCACTTCTTCACACAATAAATGATCTCCTCACCCTTCGTGCGAGCAGGTAAACAGCTCTGACCGTGTCCCGGTGAGTCTTCAGCTTGTGTTTCTTCATCAGCTGGACGTCAAAGCGACAGGCTTCATGTTTTTCTGCGTTAAAGCTCCGTACCACACGAATACCAGACACCACCTCATTCGCTACCTCATTTGACAAAGCCATCGAGTCCTGAACTGCCAGGGACAATCGCTGAGGAGGGAATAACAAACAAGGGAGAACTTTCTCACTCATCTAAATTTGAATGTTCATTTATAGCAGTATCAGACAGAAAATGATCCCTACACTTACAGTATGAGGATAATTTTATCTTTTAAAATTGAAAATTATTGGCAAATTTGCTGAGAAAAAAAATACATTTCCTTTTTGTTTTTGGAGTAATATATGGCTCTGATCAGTACAATCAATAGCTTAAAATGCAGCTTCTGTTTCTGAGAATGTGTCATTAGGGTCCAGAAACGTCCGACCCCAAGCCAGATTTACTCAACTCCAAGGACATGTGCCCCCCCCCTCCTAGGGGGGGCACAATAAGCGTTTACATTTAAAAACTTAAAAAAGTCCTACCAAACCAACGGTTCATGTTACCGTTTTGCAACTTTCACCAAACTGTAGCCCCAATACTGCTGAAACTGCATTACAAATTATGAAGTCCATCATTGCTCAATTGACACCAAACTTGCTACAGAGCATCTTCAGACTGTCCTCCACAAAACTTGTTTCTCAGATTTTTGATTTATCAAAGATTGAGGCTACAGTGCATGAAAACGTTTGACTATAAACAGTACTGTAAACATATAGTCATCCAATTCCTGCTAAATCTTCCTGAAAAAAATTGACAATATTTTAGGGATGTCACGAATACGATTATAGATTTTCTTGGTACGATTATTGTCAGAGAAATAATCATGGTATTACGATTATCACAATTATTATGCATTAATTAATTTCCCAACACTATGTATGTGTAAAACCAAATACAGTCTAAATAATTACGAAGCTATAGTCCTCACTGCAGGCGACCCTGGTTCGAATCCCACACCGAGCGGCCCTATCCTACGTGTCATTCCCCCCCTCTCTGCCTCTGTCTCTCTCTCTCGACTCTCCTGTCAATTAAAGGCAAAAAAGCCCTTAAAAAAAAACATGGTTACAGTAATATGGTGTCAAATTATAGCACCCTGGTGGCTCACCTGGTAGTGTGCTTACCATTTGGTCGCAGTCAGAGCTTAATGTTGCATTTGAAATAACTGAGCAGAGAAATACTTATTCTAATTATAGCTGCTGCGCAGCAATGGGTCGGGTCCGGGCTATTTTTTGGCAAATTTAGGCAAATTCTGAGCAACAAACAGAAGAATAAGAAGACAGGACAGTTGACCTTATAATGTTCAATTTGCACCAGTTGAGGATTGAACCCACAACTTCTAGAACCAAAGACTGTTGTCTATCGCACTGAGCTAATTGACAAGTGGCAGTTCAACAGTGGCTTCACAAATTGAGTAAGCCATTCACTGTTGTGCAGGAAGATTTGAAACCACTGTGAAAAATAAATCAGTTTTTGAGGTCTGGGGCTCTACTTTCGTAAACTAGCACAGGCGGAGCGGATCAGGCCTGCGCTTCGCGTTCGCTTCGCCAACGAGGCGTGTCCAGGAGCAGTTTGCAATTTTCCTTCGAAACGCAGCCGAGCGCATCCCGCCTACTTCCCTCCCACCGGCGCAAATGGCATAGAGGGAGGAGAGAAGGCATGGAGTGGGTTTGACACAGCCGAGTCAGATCTTCACCAATCAAATGAGCTCCTCTCCTCGCCTTTACGTTTGATTTCACCGTGGAAGAGGGAGGCAATTGACTGTCCAGCTCGCAGTGCGCACAAGTCACCAAGACCTCACAGGCAGGTTTCCACAGTTCCAGGCACATTTAAATGCAATTAATAATCACAATAACACCTATTTGAATCAGCACATACACATATCTATATGGATTGTCCCGTCACACTGATGACAGATCAAAGGCTGTCGGCATGCGTAATGGAAACTCAGCCTGACTGAATTAACACAGATGAAAGATGACGATGGATTACTGCTGTGTTGACACTACACACTGCCGTTGCGATTATCTGCTATATTTATGTATTTACTTATTGATTTATTGAGCCGCATCGTCACGCGACCATAACAAATAAAACTGAAAACAAATAAACCATCATCTCTCAACGCAAGTGAGACGGGAGGAAACTGATGTTCTGGTCCGGTCCAAGCTGGCAGTGTCCGGTCGCGCGAACAGACCTCACGGGCTGATGATGCAAAAGTAGTCTGGGAGGGAGGAGGTTGTGATGTTATCCAGGTTTGCTCTGACAGATTGAGAGCTGTTGCCCAGTAAAAAAAAACAAAAAAACAAAACACACACACCCCTTTTCCATTAATAAAGACACTCATATTTAGTAACCTATATTTAAACACGTGTGCACAGATCACAACATAAACAAACAGCTGTGCGTAACGGAGGCATCACGGAGCGTCTCTGTTTTTCTTTTTTCTTTAGAATTTACCTGAGATGGGAGATGTGAATATCTGCTCACTATGGTGCCGAGGCTGATTGTGGTTTGCTGTGAGAGATGATAGTTTATTTGTTTTCAGTTTTATTTGTTATGGTCGCGTGACGATGCGGCGCTGGCACCTAATAAATCAATAAGTAAATAAATAAATAAATAGCTGATCATCTGCAACGGCACAGTGTGTAGTGTCAACACCTGCTCTTGGGACATCCACGGCTGTCCCAGTCCCTCCCTGGTTTCATCTGTGTTCATTCAGTCAGGCTGAGTTTCCATTACGCAAGCCTTTGATCTGCCATCAGTGTGACGGGACAATCTATATAGATATACGTGTATGTGCTGATTCAGATAGGGTTATTGTGATTATTATAATAATAATAATAATTATTATTATTATTATTAATTGCATTTAAATGTGCCTGGAACTGTGGAAATCTGCCTGTGAGGTCTTGGTGACGTGTCTGCACTGCGCGCTGGGCAGTCAAATTGCCACTGCGCTGGCTGCGCTTCGCCTTGCGCTGAGATTAGACCAGGTTGGAGCTGGCGAGCTTTCGGCGCACTCTCCGCGCGGTCTATCGGCAACAAATTGTCACTGCGCCACGGTGAATCTGTCGACACCTCCCCCTGCTGCGCCACCACTCCCATCTCAGCGCACAGCAGTCTGCCAATTTACCGAATCCGCTGCGCACCTTGTTGCACTGGAGGAAAATACCACTGCGCCAGCTGCGTCAGGGCTCGCCTCGCTGCGCCCCCCTGAGTTGCGCCAGGAAAATAGGGCCCCTGGATGTTTAAAATGTCACTCTTACATTGGCTGCAGTTGTTCCCATGAGAGCAGAATTCAAAATGTTCTAGAAAATTCAGTTTTTGAGATAAAATTCTGATATTTGCCAAACTTCATCAACCATGACTAGGGATGCCACGATTACTTGCTTTCACAATTAATTGCGGTATTAAATACCGCAATTAATTTATCGCAAAGATTCCTAAATACTGTCACTTTCAAAAAAAGATTATGTCGGACCCATCTTGACAAATGTGGCGCCAAAGCAAAGGTAAATGCACAGATACTGGTCCAGTTACCTAATGTAACATTGAATTGGTAGGAATTTAAAAGTTTGGATGTCATTTGTAATTAAAAAAAACAAAACAAAAAAAAGATTAAACTAAACTTAAACACTTGGTAAAGATGACAGTTAATTCCCCTGGGGAATATAATTTGTCCTTTATTAACCCATTGAAAGTTACTTAGATACTTAAAGCAGAAGTAAGTGATATTTTTGTGTTAATATAAGTCTTAAATAGTTATATCTTCCGACAGCAATCACTTACATAGAGTGTTTGGTCTGAAACACGGGTCTGTCAGTCACTCTGCTCTGCTCTGAGCCCAGGAGAAAACTTTCCTTGTATCCTACAACCTTTATCCAATGAGGAGAGAGAATGGCATGCAGGGCTGTGTGTGCAGCCAAGGAACGCCGTGAATGTGGTGACGTAGCGACGAGGACTGTTATGGTGCGTTCAAGGAAACTCGTAACTCGTGTTTTTCCGACCTGTGAACTCGTACCAGTTCGATCTGGTACGAGTTCACGGGTCAGAAGTTACGAGTGGCCGTTATAGTGACTTTCACCGGTAAAACAGGTCGGAGAAACACGAGTGGGTTGCCTGGAACGCTACAAAGTCGTAAGTTGTGACTTGAAGCTGTAATTTACGATTTCAAAAGCCTGCCTGGAACGCAGCATTAGCGAAAACGACCGGACCACTTACTTCTGCTTTAAAATATTTTGTGTAAATAATTAGCCTCAACACATGGGGCGGGTGCTCTACCAACTGAGCTAAACACTGCCCCATATTAACCGTGTTTTTACCTGGTAGTGTGCATCGTAGATGTTCTGAATGAGGCCGGTGATGGGCGTCTCCATCAGTACGAAGAACGTGAGCTTCCACGACAGATTCATCATCAGGGAGATCATACCCACCGTCTTAATTAATGTCCTCAGCATCACATTGATATTCAGACACACTGTTCTTCCCATCAGAGTCGTGTCCTTAGACAACCTGGAGGTGATTTCACCTGCACACAAAGTTAATGTAGTTTACCTTCTATCCTGTCCTGTTCTGTCAGGTTTTTCTTTGATATTCACTTCTGAATGGCTTTAATCTGACTATGTCTTTTATCTTATTCTATAGGCTATCATTATGTCCAGCAGTTACATTCGTCTTGTCAATCATGCCTTATCCTGTCCCATTATGTCCTATCATTATACATAGCCTACTGTCCAATCTTGAATAACTTATTTTGTCCTTATACTGCACCATACAATAATAAAACAGCATTGCTGTGTATTAGAGTCTTACCTGTTTTTATGGTCTCAAAGAATCCAATTTCCTGTTTGGTCAAAGCCCCAAACAGCTTGACTTTAATTCTGCATGTGTAGGAATTGATGGCACAAAGTAAGAGACCTCCTCTGCAGCCTGCACACACAGAGCTGAGGAAACAGAGAAACTCAGTTATAGACATCATCAGTGATCCACAGACACATGTTGCTATTGACTGCAGGGAAACAGTGTGCCACCATACCTTCCTACAGAGTACAGCCCCATGAAGAGCAGTGCAGATATAAATTCACTCTGCAGGTACTGACCCCCCAGGATGTCAATGACTCTGCCGGTGTAGAACGGGATGAACATCTCACCTGAGAGACACACACAGGTACATACAGATGAAGATACATCAGACACACAACATCACATTATAGAACAGAATAGAATACTTTATTTGTCACTATACCGATGAACAGTGAAAATATGTGTGGCTCTCAGGGCAGGCGCAGCAGACAGAATTTAAAGTGTTTTGTGCAAAGAGAGTCAGTGCAGTTCAACAGTCCAAAAAGAGTAGGTACTCATGTATTACATGTGTGGTGGGGAGTTGTGGATATTACCGCTCTTGGATTAAAAACTGTTTTTTGATTCTATTTATTTTTGTTTTGATGGCCCTGAACCTCTTACCAGATGACAGAGGTTCAAAGAGAGAGTGTGTCTTTTTAGAGTCTTTTTTGAACAGAACCAGAGTTACAAATTCAATGTTACACATGTTACATAATGTTGATATTCCAAATGTGAGACTCAAAATTTTATTTCCACTGTGTTCATAGCTCATATCTGGACATATTCTGTGATTATCAGTCCATTTTCATAGGATCACTATCATCATCACCACCACCACCACCAGCAGCAGCAACAGCAGCAGCAGCAGCACTTGTACTTACATATAGCAGCCAGTGACAAGAACACGAACCCTCCCAGCATCAGCGGGTAGTCTGGTCTGCAGAACCGGAGGACTCTCATAAACAGCACTCTGGCTTTCTGTTTCTTCTCTCTCCCAGCAGCAGCCTGGTCGCTGTCCGGGACTGTGACCTCCCAGAACAGCGCGGCAGCGGCCGACGCGGCGCTGCAGAGCACCCAGCAGCGGATCCCCAACATGCGGCCACACTGGCTCTGCTCCTGGTGCAGCAGCCTGGTCCCGGTCTGTAGCACCGCGGGCAGCAGACTGTGCACCGCTACAACACGGAGCAGCAGCGGTGTGAGGTGTCCCAGGCTGAGCACACACACCCCGGTCAGAGCAGAGCTCCGCAGAGCCGCGGACACCCAGGGACCGCTGATGTGTCCAAACACACCGCGCGTCACCGCCAAGCCAGACGCGTAAAACAGGGACAGGTCGACACAAAGAGCCAGAGTCAGAGCTGCGACTCTGGTGAAGAGTTTGTTTTCTGCCATTTCCCAGCAGCAGTCGTCCTCGTCTGACCCGCTCCACCGACACAGCGCACTTTTAGTTCTCACACTTTCAGTTTCATTATCTGGCAACAGCAGGGGCTTCCCTGAAACACACACTAGCTACAGATCAACACCAGACACAGATCACTGTGTTTAGACACTGAGGTCACACTGATGAACTGTTTCTAATTTTGAGAACAACAATCACCACCACCACCATCATTGTACCATCATCTTCCTCCTTTTTAAGCCTTTAAGCCACCTTAGCTTAGCTTAAGCTTAAGTGCATGGCTGTATAGCAAAAGAAAGTTAATGTAAATGTGGTCTCACACAAGCTGTGATATTACATGATCAAAATCACATGACATCTCAAATGTCCAATCATAGATTTGGGAGGGAGAGCCTTCAAACCGGAGGCACCCTGTGTGAAGACCACCAAAATGCTAGTTACTTAGGGTTTGGACAAAAATAATGTTAAGGCCATAATTTATTTTAAAAATATATATATATATTGCAATTTTTTGTCAAAATGTGTTTATAATATGTTGATGCATTAAAATATATCTTAATGTGGTGTAACCATTCTCAATATTTAGAATTTTGATCAAAATTTCTACTGTCCCACTTTAGGAAACATGCTTTCCTAATGTGGGACAGTGCTTTTCCAGGTAAAACTAATAGGTTGAACAATAACAATGGTTGTTTACATGGTTTTATTGTTATAATGCATTGTTTTGAATATTTTACAACAAAAGAAAATTATATTTATTAACTGGAAGTGGTCATAATACTGTTAAAGGGGTAAATGGCTCAGAATTTTTTTCTTTCTTGTTTCTAAATCTTGTCTTTTTTGATAATGTTCATGAAAAATGTTTGAGTTTAGAAGTAATCAAAGGATAGCACATTATTGATTAATTAAATTATATTTCAGATCACAGTGGAAAAAAAGAGTAAGGCAATGAGACAAAATCGAACAAATTCACCCTACATATTATCTACATCACTCGTTCATTTACAGTTAGCCTACCTATAACACTGTTTTTATTTTTTACTCTGCAACAGGGGACCAACCAGTCCACTTTATCTTGTCTATAAATCCTATGGTTAAAAATAAAACTATTGTCAAGTGCAGGAAAAGAGGAGAAAAGACCCTTAAATCAGAAGTCAGTGATCCGGTGGTTTTGTCTAACTTCCTGTCAGCAGATGGAGTTAGCAGTCCCCGCCCTCGTCCCTACGTCACCACATTCAGGCGCATCCCTTGGCTGCACACACAGAGAGGACTGCCCCTTTATGCCGTTCTCTCTCCTCATTGGATAAAGGTTGTAGGATACAAGGAAAGTTTTCTCCTGGGCTCAGAGCAGAGCAGAGTGACTGACAGACCCGTGTTTCAGACCAAACACTCTATGTAGGTGATTGCTGTGGGAAGATACAACTATTTAAGACTTAGATTAACACAAAAATATCGCTTACTTCTGCTTTAAGTTGTGAAACAGCTTTGACTTTCACTTTTTGGTGACATGTTTGTTATCAGAGCGAATTCCTCACTCACAGGGGCCAATGATCATGTTCAAGAACAGTTTCTCTTCAAAGGCTTTAAGAAGAAGTTCTGCAGGTTCAGGTAGCCTACTCAAACAAGATGTATTTATTCACTCTGCAACTCATTTGTTTGAGTTCTAATGATGAACCAAAAACTCAACTGTAGCCAATGAGCAGCAGTGTGGATGTGTGTGAGTAAAATAAAAGCTCCATGAACAGGAAGAGAGTTTTTTTCCTTTTATTAAAATGATTAGTAAAAGTTTACAACATCTTCAGTTTATAAACTGAGTTAACAGGTGAGTGAGTCAAATAATGAGCCCTGGATTATGTGAGGGAAACAAATAACTCATTACCCTCCTCACAACAGTGTCTTTACACTACAGATGAAAATGCTAGATATTGATCACTGATCAAAGAATGTAGGTAGGTGATTTCCCAGAATAACTTTCTCCTCTGCACTGTGCTGGTCGATGGTGACCAGGTAGGCCACGCCGCCGCTAGAGCCGTCACGGTTCATGGCCAGAGACAGAGCTGCAGGAGGGAGAAGAGGTGAGAGGAGAAGACTCAGGCTGACTCTTCAGTTCTTATGAGACAAAATGAAATCAGAATAACTGATTCAGAGACAGGACAATGAATACGTTTCACCATCCAACAATCTGTGATAAACCAAAAACAACTTACTGTTGACCACAAACTGTTGACACTCCTCTCTGCTCATGTTCCTGCGATACTCAGCATCAACAAACCCGTAAACATAGGAGCTGCCGGAGCCGCCCACTGCAAAAGGCTGCCTGGTCAGCAGGCCGTTCAGCGTCGCAAACACCTGCAGAGGAACACAGCACATGGTTGAATCAACCATGAACAGACATTTATAACATCAAGCATGTTGGCTTGATTAGACCCTTTATAACATGAGCTCAAGGTCAAACTGAGCAGAAGCTGCAGAACCAGTCATCTCCATGTTTCTCCATGTGTTTCCTGACCTGTCCTCCATCTCTCCGGTCCCAGCCGGCCACGATGAGATGAGCCGACAGCTCCTCTTTGTACTTGTATGAGATGTTCTTCACCAGAGTGGCAGCAGAACGAACCTGAGGGTCCTCACCGATCTCCATACTGACAGAGGGAGACATCACAGAGCAGAATATCTTTTAAAAACTGAAAGACAAAAGCAGCATGCACTGTGTTTTTTGGCACTTTTAAAGGCTGATACATCTATCTATCTTTGCTGGGTTCGGGCGGCTTCTCTGCTCCACTTTGTGCCGTCTCTACTGTTGTGGAGCAGCGCACATGCATTGTCCAGCTTCAGTCCGACTAAGGTGTTTACATGACGGAGAAAATCCAATTCCAATCGCATTATCTGGGTGTCTTAATCGGAGTTCTCCAACTCTGATTTCAGTCGGACTAAGGTGTTTACATGCACTTCAGTTGTCCAGTTATAGTCGGATTAAGGCAATAATTCGTTTTTTTCAAGTGTCATGTAAACGTACTGACAGAGAGAGGACATGCAAACACCACACAGAAAGGCCTCAGTCCTGGCCTGGGGATCTAACGCTGAACCTTCCTGATGTGCTAACCACTGTGCCACCCAAGAATAAATGTTAAAGATGAAAACATAATAATATGAAATTATACCACGAGTCTGTGGCCACTGTACCTGTGGACGTCCAGCTGGTAGTTGACCATCTCTGCGATGGTCTGAGCGTCTGCAGCTGATCCAGACAGAGCACAGTAGATCTTCTCATGGAGAGGAGACAGTTTGTTCATCACCCTGTTCACCACTGATGCTCTGGATGGAGGGATGAGGAGAGGAGGTGTGACTGACAGGTCATCAAGTATTAAAATAAAAGCTCTGACTGGTGTAACGTGGAAACTAACACATAATAGGTCTATAAATACAGTAGGTTACATATACTTCTGTCCAGGTTTATAAAGGTTTATAAATTCTGTCCTACAGGTCCATCAGTGTCAGTCAGCACCAACTCACCCCGCTGACACCCGGGAGTCAGAGCCCAGTACGACTCCTCCATTAAACTCCACGGCGATAATAGTGGTCTGAGGAGGAGAAGACATTCAGAGTCAAGACTTGTTCCGCAGCGGGTCACACAGCATCAGAACCAGGACCAGGACTCTCTGAGACACAGTAAACCTCGTAGACTGCTACTCACCCCGGTTTTCACCTCCTCAGACAACCACTGCGGCTCCGCTTCTCCCAGCATGTTGACGCACCGACACCGACTCTGGATCAGATCTGATCTCTGTCTGGAAAAAACACGGTTGATGTCGTTTCTTTGAGCTCGGAAACTTTCTTTATTCCTACACAGCTGCTGTTTCTGCTGAATCTATTCTACATCCAACATGAGAAAGACTCCATTTTGTTCGAGTTGAGATCGAAATCGAAAGTTAAATGTTCCCTCCTCTGCAGTGAGCAACACACACAGGCGCGCGCGCGCGCACACACACACACACACACACAGGCGCGCGCGCACACAAACAGTTAAGAGGAGAGTGCATCAGGCTTATAAATGCCTCACTCAATAATTGTATGTAAAATAATGAAATGATCATAAATACATTATAACATTTTAATTACTATGACATTTAAATATATATATATTTTGGAGCACAAACCTAAAATAAAGAAGCACAGAGAAATCTTTGGAAAACATTTTGCTTTATTTCACATGTTTCCTTGAGTTAAAAACACATAGAACACACAGAAGAACCTAACTTTATAGTGGGAATGATTTCAGAGGTGATAGTGGACTTTAGTTTGTGTCCAAACATGAAAACACAGACACACGTAATCACAGGTTTTTCATGTGCAGGAACAAACTGCAGATTCACTTCTGACTTGTTCTTCAGGTGAGTTCATGTGTTTGTACATTAGTAATAAAGTTGTTCCTAAATGAACCCACATAATGAACAGCTGCATCACATCCAGGTGAATCTGTGTCACTCATCATGGAACCTGGGCAGCTTGTCTCCAGGGACAACCACATGCTCCGCCCCCGTTGCCGTGATCACCACCAGGTGAGCCACGCCCCCGCTGACGTTGTCTCTGCCCATCGCCAGCGCCAGAGCTGCAGAACAGGAAGAGAGGGATGAGGTGAAGGGAGGGGCGGAGGAGGAGAGACAGGAACAACAGATTGATTATGTTCATTTTGTCTTCTTGACAAACAACAGGCCGGAGAATTAATACACAGTAAAGCTGAGGAAGCACCAACACACAGTTAGTGACTTTTACAACTACTGAACCACCAACAAACATGTCACTGTGTTTAAAACTGGTTTCCTGTAACACTCTGTGTCTTTCAGAGAGGAAAAAAAAGCAACAATAGAGATACTGAATAGTAAGAACATAAACATCCTCTGATTGAACTCTGTCCTCTGGACACGAACATCCTGACTGAACAAAGATAAATGTATTTGAGTTTTTTAAATAAGGAGGAAAATAATGTGTCATTACCGCTGGTGGCGAACTGCAGGCATTCGTCTCTGCTCATGTTGGGTTTGTATTTGGCGTCGACGTAGCCGTAGATGTAGGTGCTGCCTGAGCCGCCGATGGTGACAGGCTGACTGACCAACATCCCCCCCAGAGACACCACGTACACCTGCAGGAGGAGGAGGAGGAGGAGGAGGAGGAGGAGGAGGAGGGAGGGAGGACATTAGAGCTGCAGCTACACAGTCAGGTTGACTTAAGTTAAGATTCCTTTATTTGTCCCACAGTGGGGAAATTTACATTTGTGCAGCAGCAGCAGCAAATAGCAACAGGATAAAAGAGAAAGAAAACAGAGTGAAACAAGAGGAATATAAATAAAAAAAAGTGATTAAAAAAAAAGTGCAGTAGCCTATGTGCAATAGTCCAAGTTTGGAGGGGGGGTTACAGAGAGCAGTGCCTGTTGTGCAGTCTCACAGCTGCAGGGAGGAAGGACCTGCGATACCGCTCCTTCACACACTTGGGGTGAAGGAGTCTATCACTGTGGGAGTTTTCGAGTGAGTAAGACTTATAATGCCTCCTCTGACCGACCTGTGGGCCGTTCTTCTTGTCCCAGCCAGCCGTGATGAAACCGGCCTGCAGCTCATCTTTGTTACTGTAACACAGTTCCTTCAGCACCGACGCTGCTGCTATCACCAGGGGAGGACTCTCCATCTGGACACTAGAGGAGGATCAACAGCAGTATGTGTTAGACATGTATATGTCATTTGTATAACATATAAATGCACTGATGCACTGATAAATGCACTGCTGCACCTGTGTAAGGACAGCTGGAACTTAGCAGCCTTGGTGACGGCCTGAGCGTCCGCTAGAGAACCAGCGATGCAGCAGAAGATCCGGTCATGGACCTGAATCACTTTGTTGATGGTTTTAGACGACACATATTCCCTGAAGAGAGGTAGAGAGTTAACACAAACACACACACACCAGCACCACAACATACCCTCAATAAGATAACAATAAAGGTTCAATACAACTGCAGTATGAAGTAGCTTGGAAAGGAAAAATATATATATATTTTAAAGTTTAACATACAGTAAGTGTTAAATCAGATCAGCAGTATTAATTACTTGATACACACAATGTGAAAAAAACCACTAAAAGTGACTGATTTTTTAAGTTTCTAACACTTGAGGTCAGGAGGAGGTTATACAGTATGTACCTCTGTTTATTTATCATCTTTATCATGTTATGAACCAGCCCCTGTCAGGTTGTATTTAATTAGGCTATAAAACCATCTTAATGTGTTGTCACTACATCCTCACCCTCCAATGGAAGCCCTGGAGTCTGAACCAATCACAACCCCCCCTTCAAAGATGACGGCCAGGATGGTGGTCTGAGGAGGAAAGAGAGAGTTACACGATGTTATAGAAGTCAAACATGACAAGAGAAACAATGATAAACACAGCCTACTCATCCCTGCTCATTCATGCAGACTGAGCAGCGCTATGAATTCTGGGACTTGGAGTTCTGTTAAGGAGGGGGTTTCTCTCTGAAAGTGAAAGTGTAGCCAGTCGTTTTCTTTGTTGAATTATCCTGAATAAACTCGGTTAGATATTATACCTACTCTAATACTAAAACCCCTGGATCGTCGTGTCATATGGTAACTTCACTGTGTTGTTTCTCAGGTCGCCTGTAGCCTGCCCTACATCATCACCTGTTCCTACTCGAAGTCGATTATCGATCACTTTATGCTTAAACAGACTTTGGTTCTGGATCAGTGGTTAAAGACCGGAGTGGACCGGTCCGGATTCACTCACCCCGGTGCTGACTCCTCTGACTTGTGAATCCGTGCAGCGTTTCTCCATTTTTCGCTCCAGAATCGGAAGAGAGGAAGACGAAGTGACGCTCGAGCAGCAGCGACCAGGACGCGCACCAGGACGCGCACAGACGCCGCACGGTGCCAGACCCAGAACCAGATCCAGTATGGCGCTATCAAATGTCTTCGAAACTCCTGCTGCCGGGTTTAATTTCGACAACGCAGCGAGGTATGAGCTTCTGTTAATGACTTCTGATCCTCAGACTGCGTCAGTTCAGTTTAAAATGGAAATGTAACTGTTGGTAACTCTGAGCTTTCATCGGGATCAAAAGTGAAAGTAACTTTTTCTGCGTGTTTATCAGTTAAACAATCAAACACTGTGATGATTACATGTTATTAGACCTATAACTAATATATATTGATCAGCTCTTCTCTTTATCTCCCCTGTCTACAGAAATGCTGCTTTAGAGGGACTACTTGGCGGAGGTACACAGACTCCTAAACCTCTGAAAACAGGTACAACCATAGCAGGAGTGGTGTTCAAGGTGAGTATGGAGCTGACAAAGATACACACACACATACACTGACTTGGATGTTGTAGTGCATGGTCTTAATATGGCACTTGTTTGCATAGCAAGTTTATTTAAAAAGTTTAACTTGTAGAAGGAACAGACCTGTGCAAGTTACCTATGTAATGTAAAGTTTACTGATTTTGGCGTGATGCTGTAACAGTCACCAGATGCTCCACAGCTGTATGTGCATCCAAGGCCTGTCAGCCTGCAAAGGAAAAAATGGCACTGAATGAGTTATTCTGCCTAAATATTAAATCCACCAGATAAAAACATTCCTGTGCATTTGGTAGTTTAAATGTCATTCATTAATTTGAAGTTGTAAAGGTTGTATTCCGGAGCGTCATTGAACACAACACAGGAAGCTTTTTTGCTCAAAGCTTTTTCTAAATATAAATGCACAGTGTAAAATGAGTTTATCATGTTAATCTCACATGTTCATGTTATTTGACTACAACACTGTGTTGTGTTGTGCAGGATGGGGTGGTGCTGGGAGCCGACACCAGAGCAACATCCAGTGAAGTTGTTGCCGACAAGATGTGTGCAAAGATCCACTACATAGCTCCAAACATTTAGTAAGTGTAAGAGGAGTGATGGACTCAACCACAGGAAGAGAAAATTACCTTCAGATAGCCTTACTATTCTCATTATTTTTCCTACATATCCCAGAATGCCCTGCAATGACCCAGTATTAAGTATTGAAGTCTGTCACATAAGAATAGTCACTGCAGTAAAGAAAACAGGTTTACGGTGTCTTTTTGATGTGTGAAAACAGTAACACACAGCTGATTACAGATTTATGCAAACTATCATTGCATTGCATTCTGGGTAGTTGAAGCTAATGTGGTAATGAGGTAAATAAATCACACTGTCTTTTTTTAATCATCATTATTGAACATAGTGACTAAATAAAAAGCCATTGCATTATCTCCTCTAAAATCTTTCCCTCACTTTGCTCTTTGTTTTTCCCTTCATCTGCTCTTCCTCTCTCTCTGTCCAGTTGTTGTGGAGCGGGTACAGCAGCAGACACAGAGAAGACCACCGACCTTCTCTCCTCCAACCTCACCATCTTCTCTCTGAACAGTGGGAGGAACCCTCGCGTCGTCATGGCCGTCAACATCCTGCAGGACATGTTGTACAGGTTTGTGTTTCACTCACACATGTACCTGTGTCTGCAGGTGTGGACGAGCTGCATAGATTCAGATTCATGATTTATTGTCTCCGAGGGGAAATTCATTTTCACAATATTAGTTAATCCTGTAAACTCAACCTCTGCTGTACCACTCAGGTATCACGGGCAGATCGGTGCCAGTCTGATCCTGGGAGGAGTGGACTGCAGTGGGAACCACCTGTACACGGTGGGGCCGTACGGCAGCGTGAACCAGGTGCCTTACCTCGCTATGGGTACGTCATGTAACACTGGTCTGTGTGTTTCTGTGAGGATCAGGTCTTTATGTTGATGTGCTGACGATGACTTTACTTTGTGTTCCTGCAGGATCTGGTGATCTGGCTGCTCTTGGGATTTTAGAGGACGGCTTCAAACCAGATCTGGAGGTAAGATAGTTGTCAGTCATCATCATTTAGACACAAACACAAAATGATTTCACCTACTGTTGGACATCTCTAATTGAGTAATTACAGCACAACAGAGCTGATTGAGTCTCTACAATATGCAAACAGTTGGGAAAATGTTGTAAAAATTTAAATTAATCTCTTCCCTGATGTCTCTGAACTCAGCTGGAGGCGGCGAAGGACTTGGTGCGAGTTGCCATCCACGCCGGCATCATGAACGACCTCGGCTCAGGCAACAACATCGACATCTGTGTCATCACCAGACAGGGAGTGGACTACATCCGACCCTACCAGCACTCAGAGTTCACTGACAGCAGGTACACACACGTCTTCATGAGTTTAGTAAATGATACATATGTGAAGGGAAGAAAGAGTTTTTATGTTGAACCTCAAATCAGTGTGATTAAGCATCATATAGAACATAAAAACATATGATCTAAACTCTCTAACTCTCTGTCTCTGTAGGAAAATAAAGTATAAGTAC
This sequence comes from Trachurus trachurus, assembly GCF_905171665.1. Taxonomy (NCBI): domain Eukaryota; kingdom Metazoa; phylum Chordata; class Actinopteri; order Carangiformes; family Carangidae; genus Trachurus; species Trachurus trachurus. The sequence continues at coordinate 685,880 of NC_139904.1, forward strand.
CGTCCAGGTACGACAGCGGTCCTGACGGAGAAGGTCGTCCCCCTGAAGCTGGAGGTCGTACAGGAGACGGTGCAGCGGATGGACACGGCCTGACCCGGGATGTAGCCTACAGTCACATCACAACATTATCACTGCATCACTATTATTACTTAATATTAAAGACAAGTAGTGAAAAATCTCAACCATCAGTCTGATCATCCTGTTTTCTACTCTGCTGCTATGATTCACTGTTGTGAGGAACAGTCTGTAAAGTTACTGCAGCTACAGTGAGCTGTGAGGTTGGAACATGTTTTTACAATATGGAATAAAAAGTGAAAAAAAAGTATTGCCTCATTCTGTTTGTTTCTTTTAATTCTTGGTATTTAATTTACCTGCAGCCTTTAGCCCTGCAGGTCCTGTGCTGCTTGTTTTTTTCTATATGTATAAAAGTGAAATCTCAGTATGCTCACTGAGCTCTGAATCCTTCCCATAACCTGAGCGCTGCATTTCCGCATGGAGACAGATGATGAGACAAACACAAAGCTTTTCTATTGGTCTATTTGTTTCGAGCCATTTTTCATCTTAACATCACAAAGATTTTATTCCAACTTTATTTTTGATCGATTAACTTTTAATTAAGAAAACAAACGTGTATTTAAGGGGGTAACTGCACATGTGTTTTGTGTTGCTGACCAGTTTTCCGTGTCATTTAAAGAAAAGACTGGAGTGAAGTCGTTTTAAAACTTTCACTTTCGAATTCTTTGTCACGCACAAGGAAATTGTCGTCGACGCTCAGCCGCCTTCGTCTTTTTGTAAAACTCAGACTCAGACACCATAGAACACTATAGATTATAGATTATAGATTATAGATTATAGTTAATCAGTCTATACACCATGGCTCTGTTTGATGTCAGTGGGTTTAAGTCTCTTGCTGAGCTCCGCGCGCAGATTCTTCCATCGGGACAGACGCGGCTCGCCGACCGGACCAGCCACTACACGTTTGGGACCAAGACTCAGGAATTCTCTGTTCCTGTGGGAGCTGATGTGAGTATAAATAATGACTTTATTTAGAAACTTAATCTACAACAGGTCGCTACAGGCAACAGGAGCCGCAGCCTGAAGCGTCAGACGCGGTGGCCGGGTCACTTTACGCGTCTGCTGTTTGCTGTGGTGCGCGTGCTTCCTGTCAGATGTTATTGTGCATTAATCTAAACTACCACGAGTTATTGTCCGAGAATATTAGAAAATTATAAATATTTGACTCATATGTTATCTTATGTGCGTGCACGCTCTCACACGCATGTATACTCTCTAACACCATTGTTCCATTGCAGCCCTCAGGGTTTCTCCAGTCCTGTAACAGTGATGGAGGAGGAGTGTGTATTGAGATGAACCACGGCACCACCACCCTGGCCTTCAAGTTCAGACACGGAGTCATCGTGGCCGTGGACTCCAGAGCCTCAGCTGGACGATACTTAGGTAAAACACACAGATGTGGGGAAGCATGGAGGTTTTATTCTATCAGATAGAAGAACAATACAATGCACACAGAATGCAGTTAACAAACAGGTGTACATGAAAGGGAACCCCAAATAAGCAAAAAGGACCCAGGCAACAGGCATCCTCCCACCCACATATCAGATCAGATCAGAAATTGGTTAGAAAAGGTGAAACTGCTACAAACAGTAGAGCAAAGTGGACTATACAGCACATACATGATTTTCTCTCTTAATACTGTTGGAAAAGCTTCATTATTAGATGTACAGGAAAGCAGGAAGTTATAGAGTTACAGAGTGCTAAAGCCCAGTCACAAGTCAAATCACATCAACACACTGTGCATCCTCTCAGAAAATACCTTCTTATCAACTCAGGGAACAAAGATCTCCAGACTCTGCTCTGTAAAACTGAAGTATCATTAAATATAACCAGGTCAACGGCCCTATAAGATGCTGCTACAGTTCTTCAGTCTTGGTCACTAAACATCTTTTTCCAATGTGTCTCCTCAGCGTCCAACGATGTGAACAAGGTGATAGAGATCAACCCGTACCTGCTGGGCACCATGTCAGGCAGCGCTGCAGACTGTCAGTACTGGGAGAGGCTGCTGGCTAAAGAATGCAGGTCTGTCATACAGTTTTAATGTGGTACCATACATCTGTCAGCTCCTTTTGTTCATTCAGTTTTTCAACATATCTTCATTATCAAATATACTATAATATATGCACATCCAGAGGTTCCACACCTACATGCTCAGACTTTCCCAGTCAGGCCTGATGGTGTTTATGGCTGAAACATTTTATCTAGTTCCTGTTGTGCTGCATCTGTCTTAAAGCAGAAGTAAGTGATATTTTTGTGTTAATATAAGTCTTAAATAGTTGTATCTTCTGACAGCAATCACTTCTATAGAGTGTTTGGTCTGAAACACGGGTCTCTCAGTCCCTCTGCTCTGCTCTGAGCCCAGGAGAAAACATTTATCGTATCCTACAGTTTTTATCCAATGAGGAGAGAGAACGGCATGAAGGGCTGTGTGTGCAGCCAAGGGACGCCGTGAATGTGGTGACGTAGGGACAAGGACTGTTATGGTGCGTTCAAGGAAACTCGTAACTCGTGTTTTTCCGACCTGTGAAGTGGTACCAGTTCGATCTGGTACGAGTTCACGGGTCAGAAGTTACGAGTGGCCGTTATAGTGACTTTCACAGGTAAAACAGGTCGGAGAAACACAAGTGGGTTGCCTGGAACGCTACTAAGTCGTAAGTCGTGACTTGAAGCTGTAATTTACGGTTTCAAAAGCCTGCCTGGAATGCAGCATTAGCCAAAACCACCGGATCGCTTACTTCTGCTTTAAGTAACTCTCAAGGAATTTTCTCAAAAATTTCTCAAGGAAATTTAAATCAAATGTAAGTTGCATTCGATTTAAATTTCCTTGAGATAACTATGACCTGGACAAATGAGAATATTCACAGGCTTTAACCCAGATGAAATAAAACAAAATCAAAAGGTAGTTTCCTTATAAACCCAGGGAGAGGATCATCATAGAACTGTGAGTTGAAACTAAACTGGACAATCATGGCTGACTGATTTTCTTATGATTTGATTTCTTCCCTGGTTTCTTATGATTTCATATCCAGGCTGTACAAGCTGAGGAACAACCACAGGATCTCTGTAGCTGCTGCATCGAAGCTGCTGTGCAACATGATGCTGGGCTACAGAGGCATGGGCCTCTCTGTGGGGAGCATGATCTGTGGATGGGACAAATCTGTGAGTGTGTTGGATAATGATGTTCTGCAACATGTATGTTAGCCTGATGGGTGACTCTGAATTGCCCATAATAGGTATAAACATAAGTGTGTGAGGTTGGTTGTGGCGCATTTCCACCAGCACGGCTCGGCTCGATACGGCTCGGCACGGCTCGGCTCGGCTCGGTTTGGTTGTGTTTCCATTACAACTGAGTATAGTGCCGCTGTGACGTCATTTACACGGCGCCGAGCAACGCTCTAAACTCTGTAAATATATAACTTTAGCAACATTTGAATCATTTTCAGGTGAGAAAGTAGTCGTTTAGATCCCCAACGTGTTGAAAATCTGACAGAATACCAGCTGTTTGCAATTTTGTTTCGACGAAGTCGGCGTTACTAAAGCTAGTCGTAGTGAGCAACGCACTTCCGGTTATTTTCACAAAATAAAATACCTGTTGCCTTTTATCATAAGGAAAGCCATTACGATAGAATTGGTGCTTTTACTTTGTAAACAGGAAGTGAACCTACCCTCGCTGTAGCTAGCTTTAAACCGCCGTTTTGACTGCTCTCGTCCCGTTAACGGCATTTAACCGTTCAATATGCCTTACCGGAGAGTCTTGCCAGCTCTGAGATCGGCCTGGTTCATTGTAAAACATTTATTTACTATGTCCTGGTCTTTACTATGTGGATGATGATAATGTCTTCATGTCCCTCAGGGTCCTGGTCTATGTGGATGATGATAATGTCTCTATGTCCCTCAGGGTCCTGGTCTATGTGGATGATGATAATGTCTTTATGTCCCTCAGGGTCCTGGTCTATGTGGATGATGATAATGTCTTTATGTCCCTCAGGGTCCTGGTCTATGTGGATGATGATAATGTCTTTATGTCCCTCAGGGTCCTGGTCTTTACTATGTGGATGACAACGGGACTCGTCTGTCCGGCCGGATGTTCTCCACCGGCTGTGGGAACAGCTATGCGTACGGCGTGGTGGACAGCGGCTACAGGGAGGACATGACGGTGGAGGAGGCCTACGAGCTGGGACGGCGAGGCATCGCTCACGCTACTCACAGAGACGCCTACTCTGGAGGAGTCGTCAACAGTGAGTCAACAATCTACTTTCTTTGAGTTTTAGTGCTGTTGTGTTTTTCTTTAAAGCATTAAAGCAGAAGTGAGTGATATATTTGTGTTAATCTAAGTCTTAAATAGTTGTATCTTCCGACAGCAATCACTTCTATAGAGTGTTTGGTCTGAAACACGGGTCTGTCAGTCACTCTGCTCTGCTCTGAGCCCAGGAGAAAACTTTTCTCGTATCCTACAATTTTTATCCAATGAGGAGAGAGAATGGCATAAAGGGGCAGTCCTCTCTGTGTGTGCAGCCAAGGGATGCGCCTGAATTAGAGGCTGACACGGGAGTGTTTTTTCAATCCCGTCCCGTCCCGCTCTCGCAAAAAAATTCCCGTCCCGTCCTGTTCCCGTTTTTTTCTATTCATCATGTAAACGATTGTGTTGACAGACAGAGACCCCCCCCCCCCTCCCAGCGCACTGCAGGCTGAGTGACAAAACAACTCATCTACGTCTTGTTTTGTTATTTCAATTAGCGATAATGAACGCCCTCCTCGTCCTTTCTCTCTTTTTCTTTCTTTATTTTCTGCTTGTGTGCATCAGCTGTTTAATGCGAGGTGGAGACGCCGCCGCTGCATCAGCTGACTCCTCTGAGTCTGACTGGCGGAAAACGTTTGCCTACCGGTATGTTGATTTACACAGGTTATAGCTACTCCGCTACGTAGCCATGACAGTGATCCCTGAGGGTGTGAAGTGAAGTGCAGCTGCATCAGTCCACACACTGAACTTCTGGACCGTTTTGAGCGCACCATCCTGGCTTGTGCTTCTTTGAATGTCGCGCTTTGACTCCCGGTCCCGTTCATTCCCGTTTACATTTTTTCCCGTCACGTCCCGATCACGTGATTCAAAATAAATTGACTCCCGAATCACGGGATTCACGCGGGAATCCCGAGAAAATGTCAGCCTCTAGCGTGAATGTGGTGACGTAAGGACGAGGGCGGGGACTGCTAACTCCATCTGCTGACAGGAAGTTAGACAAAACCACCGGATCGCTGACTGATAGCTTTAAACATCAGAGAGTTTTTTTTTTTTAAGTATATATTTTGGCCTTTTTGCCTTTATTGGATAGTACATAGTATAGATAGACAGTAAAGGGGGAGGCAGAGAGAGGGGGAATGACATGCAGGAAAGGTCTGCCTGACGCAGGATTCAAACCGGGGACGCCTGCATTGAGGACTGTAGCCTCTACATGGGGCGGCCGCTTTACCCACTGCGCCACGCACCGCCCCAAACATCAGAGAGTTAAAGTAATGACAACTGATGACAAGAGATGCAGATCTCCATCCCTGTCCCTCCTCATTTCCATCTTCTCTCCTCTCTCTCTACTGTCGCTGAATTTTAAAAAATCATTAAAAGGGGAAAAAACAATTTAACATAAACTGAGTTTTCATCTGTGTGTGTGTGTGTGTGTGTGTGTGTGTAGTGTACCACATGCGGGAGGACGGCTGGATAAAGGTGTGTAAGGAGGACGTGTCCGAGTTGATCCATCGCTACAGGAAGGGAATGTTCTGAGTTTAACGTCACCACTGTGATAATGGTTAAATCACAGGTTTTATTTTCACAGTGATGTAAGTTTTTTATTTTGAATAAGAAATAAAAACATTGTTTTCCAGCTGTGTGTGGGTCATGTCTCAAAGTGTTACTAACAGATCAGAATGTAACATGAATGTAAACTGAAAACAGAACAGGGTCAAACAGTCATTATTAAATAAGTAATAGGCCTATATCTTTTGTCCTGTCTGTCTTCTGTATCAGGTCATCTTAGTCCAGGATGATGATCTTGGTTCACTGTATTAACTGATTTGTATGAACCTGTTGAAATCATCTCAGTACAACACACAGCTCCAAATAAAGTCTGTAGTTTGACTCACTGCTCTGTCCTGTCATGACTCACCTGAACTGATGATGTTTCTGTATCATGTAAAGTGTCAACTACTAAATCCACTGAATTTGAAATAAACATTTTCAGCCACTATTAAAAATATTTTACCCTGTGGATGACATGGAAAATATGAATAATATTCTAGTTATTTACATCTTTGCATCTTTATATATTATTATATGTCACAAACCAATATTTCAGCTCAAGGTCTTTAAAAAACATATTTCATCATTTTTATTTCTATGTTGAGTTGTGGAAAAAGTTTCAAACCTGGGGATTTTGTTTAGATTTTTTGCTGTGTGAATGTGATGACAAACATGCTGGAAGTGCAAAACCAGATGGTAAACAATACTTCAGTATTTGTACATGTTTATGGTCTCCTGTCACATACTGTAGGTTGTCAGTGGTGCACAAAGTAATGGGATTAGCTGAGATGTAGTGTTTCCATGCAGAGTTCATCTCCACAGGTTTCACACATGGAGGAAGTTGTGTTCAGTACAATCAAAAATGTTTTTTACTTTACTAGGCTACTTGTTTTTGACTTAAAAACATAAAATACTAACATATTAAATACAATAAACCTGTATGGTAGGAGAGTGTAAGTCTGTTTCCTGTTGTGTGTGTGTGTCACCTATAGCCATAGGGCAGGAGACAGTTGTGATGTCATCAGTTACCAGGCAGGTTTCAGTGCAGCAGGTTTTTTCAGGTGAAAGTCGAAGCTGCTCTGAGGCTGAATGTGTTGACTGAACAGTGTGAGTGTGAGGAGTGGATCTGCTCATTTTACGTGTGGATCAAACAAAAGACGATCTCTATATACGTATACTGTCTATAACCATCAGGAAAAAAAAACATCAGTCTCAGTTTGTGTCTCTCATCCAACCTGCCATGAAGATCATAGGAAAAAAATAACTCAAACATGACAATATGACACAACTGGAATTATTATCACTGAAAGTTTTGTCTTTTTTCTATTTTCACATTTGCTTTTAAAACTGAAACTATATTTTTATCACCATCCACAAACACAATAATTTAACAAAAAGCTCTTCATCAAAGTCATTACTATAATCTATTTGTCATATGTTGAGTCACATTTCCACTTAAATTCTGTTTTGTTTGTTTTCATAATTTAGTTTTACATTTACAGGTCAGAGCTGTTCACTGTGTTTATCTATCGATCACAAAAACACACATTTAGAATTTCGGGGACTTTATTTAAAGGCAAAACAAAAGTACAAAAGGAGTGAAACAGCAGAGCAACTTCATTTAACATTCATTTTTATATTCACTAATTAATTTAACTCAACACAGGAGCTACTGTTCTTTTTCTAAATGTTGAACTCAGAGAAGAAGTCTCTGAGAAAACATGACGAGCTTCAGAGCCTCAAACGTCCCACAACCTTCAACAAGCTCAGCTACAATATCATGTTCACACACCTCAGATTAAAAGTATTATGAAACAAAAAACAATCAAATCTGGATTCATTAAAGAAAACTTATTGAGACATAAATTATTTATAACTTTATGACAATTTAACATTGTTTTTTTTTTATTCGATCAATTTTGAAGAAATATACAAACAGAATATTTACAAGCCTGGAAAATCTATTTTTGTACTGGTGTTTATGTTTTGTGTGTGTGTGTGTGTGTGTGTGTGTGTGTGTGTGTGTGAATATTTAGATCTGTATCATTGATTTTTATTGAGGAAAACCCGACACCAGAGGCATGAAACTGTAAATACAGAGGTTTTGTTATAGAACTAACTGTCTGTGTGAAGAACAACTGTGATGATTTCATTTGATTTTTCAATATTTAATAGTTCAGAGGACTTTCCAGGTTTCTATATTTAAAGGATCAAATGAACTTTAGTTTATTTTTACCATCTGTGTTGATAAATCTGGGATAATAGGCTAGATGAACTTTGTTTTCCAACCCAAAGACACAGAACTTAAAGAATTTATGATCTGAATGATGAATAATCAGTGAATCCCCAGTTCACAGAGGAGACGGTGGTGACTCTGATCCAGTGTAAAAGTCTCCATGAACCTGAAGAGACAAAGAAAGAATATTAGTATACTAAATGACGTTAGTTAAACAAATATCTGAGTTCACTTCCACAGATCATATTTATACATTCACGGGATCATCTGAACCTGAAACATCCAGGATGCAGTCATTTAAGAATTTACAAACTCAAACTCAAATGTGTCACTTTACAGAGGATGAAGAAACAGTGACAGAAGAACATGAAGTAACTCACTGTGTTCAGGCTGAACTGTTTGTCCTTCAGACAGTTGGAGGAGGATTCAGCATCTCCTTGACCTCTGGGTCTTGTTTAGGCGGAGCTGTAAAGTCAGAAACACTGTTAGCTGATGTTCACTCACATCCTCTCAACTGACAGAAAATATAAAAACATTTTGACTCCACAGAGTTCAATGAGCTCAGAGAAAACACAACAGAGAGGTTTTACTTACGAGATGGAGGACGCTTGGCTGGAATAAAGAAGACACAAATAAACACATGAATGACAGCATACTGATACAGACACACTTCAGCTTTTTGTTTAGATCTTACATTATTATGTTTTAGTTTTAGTTTCTCACCACTTTTCTTTTTGTAGATGAAGAATCCAACGGCACCGATGACGAAAGCGAGAAGGACGACCACAGCAACGACGATGATGATCATAGTAGTGGAGCTCTCTGTTGGAGAAACAACAAACCAATCACAACCTGAGTAGATGAAGGTCAGAGGAGAAACACAGAAAACACTGGACACTTCAGTCTGTTAGACACTATTTGTTTATTCTGTTATCAGCTCTTGTTTTTTTCACTGGTCTGTGAATAATCACAATTACTGACCCTCGTCTGCCTCTGTTGTCTTATACATTTGTTCTCATCCCTGTCTGAACAACGAGACCTTCTGATAACCAGAGTCAACTTCATTCTGAGCTGTGAAACTACCCCGAACACCTGGTCAATAAACCTGAGTCCAACTGATATGTTGACTAAAAAAATCTTCATCTGTTAATTCCTGAAAATGTTCTGCCTAGAATTTAATTTCAAAATGATTTCAGTTAAATTAATTCATGAAGGAGCAAAATTAAATGAAAAACATGAAGTACAAAAATATACAGGACAAGAACTTTAAAACTTAAAATCACTTTTTACTCCTAAAAATTCATCAAAGTAACATGATGATCCTGAGGTGTTGATTTAATACAGATGATATTTAGTAACAGGATGAAAGAAACTGACCAATAGAACAACACAAGGAGAAAGAACATGCCTGAATATAAGAACAAGAGTGAAGAACTAATAAACTAAATCAAATGCGTTTCCCACCTTCATCACTGATTCTTACCACTGGTCTGATCTGTATGAAGAAATTAAAATAACAACACAAGAAAAAATATAAACCAGATGAGTGTGTTTCTTACCTCCACTTGGCTTGAGAATTGCACTTTTCTCCAGTTTGGTGACGATGTCCTCGTTCAGTCCAGAGAGCTGAAACACACAGTCGTAGCTGCTGAAGTCTTCATCTCTGACTGATGAGAGGTGGATGGTCTTCTGGAAGGACCCATCATGGTTGGGGAGGATCTCTCCTTGGTCCACGTCCTCATGAAGCTCCTCTCCATTCTTCCTCCAGAACATGACAGCTTTGTTTGGGTAGAAACCTGTAGCGTGGCAGCTGACTGGAGAGGAGGGAGTCTTCTGGAGGAGAGACACTGAGGGGGGGGCTGGAGAGAGAGAGAGAGAGAGAGAGAGAAGGGTTGGAAAGAGAAGAAGTGAAGAGACAGAGGTGGAAAGAGACAAGGGAAACACTGGTGATAAATGAGAGAAATAATAGGAAAATAAATGTGTAAACAGAGTCAATGTGTGTGTGTGTGCTGGTTCATGTTTATTGTTACAGTTGTTTACAGAGGAACCATGAAGACAGTAGTTGATGAAACATCATCAGGTCATGTGACTCTACCTGTTTTCATCAGAGAGCTGCGTCCATAGTTCAGGTACTTCTTCAACCACTCAGGACACTGCTGGGTCAGGTAGTTCTTGTCCTGTGCGATCCAGCCTTTGTTATTGTCCCACTTGTGTTTGGTGATGACAGCCTGTGATGCTGGAGCGATCCATGTCTCTGTCTTCAGGTCAAAGGCTACAAAGTCTTCTCCATCATAACCATACTGATCATATCCAGTGACCTCCTGAGTCTCATCATCCCACTCACATCCGTACATGTTCTGCCAAATATGGACACCTGAGACAGAGACAGAAGTTTGTTGTAAACAGTCATCAACTCATTAACAGCTACCCCCCCCCCACACACACACAAAATCTTAATTTTAGCTTCTTTTGATTATTCAATTTAAAAAGACAAATTTTCATATTAAAGAAACAATAATGTACTTGTACTTTTTTTTTGCTTGATAAAAGATGTAAATAATTTTTTGATTATTGAAATTGCTCATCTCAATCAATAAACTGATCACATTGTTCAACACTATAAATGTATTATATCAGTGTGTAGTCAAAGTTAATCTGATCTAATGTGTAACTCTATTGTTCATGAACACACACTGAGCTCAGTGACATCAGTTTGTTGTTTATTTCAGCTCAAACCAACAGGGACGGGACATATGGAGAGAGTCAGTCTCTGTGTGTGTGTGTGTGTGTGTGTGTGTGTGTGTGTGTGTGTGTGTGTGTGTGTGTGTGTGTGTGTGTGTGACTCCTGAGACTAATTACCCTGTGGACACTAGGACCATGAGGAAACATTCACTCTGATTCAAAGTCAGAAACATCAACACACACAGTAACTGAGCTGCTCATTGAGTTTCTACTTGTTGTTTCACTCACTCACACACACACACACACACACACACTATGGGGTGAAATCGATATCAAAACAACCGGAAAGACGCGCAGCGGCGTGTGTGTGCACGCATGGTTACTTTGTTACGCGTGCGTGCTGTCATGTTCGTGTTCGAAGGATGAGGCCGTGTTGATAGCAAGTAACTTAGTTTAATGTCTCACGTTCTCAATAACATACATGTGGCTCCATGCAGTCTTGCTCTACTCTGTTATATGGTACGGTAAGCTGACTACTAACCAGTACTGCCGCCTAGCGGTCAAACATGTAATAACATCCAATCATAACATCCCCCCTTTTCTAAGGTAAAATGCATTAACATGAATTATCACATTAGCTGTGTCAGTTATTTCAACCATTTCACATTCAGCATAACTCTGCAACACATAAGCAGTATAAACAGTTTATCAGATTGCATAACTCATCTCTAAGCCAACACTAGACCATTTAGAACACATTCACAACATCAATCAATACACATCTTGTTCAACATCTTCAACATGCATATTGAATTTTCTTTGTTTATAAGTTCAGTCTATCAGGCTTTCTGATTTCTCTTGTGGACCTTCTTAACTCAGGTTCGCTAGGAGTAGGTGTGTGAGAGTCAGTGTTACAGTTCATAGTAGGTGTGGGAGTTACCTGAGATTCACCACAGGTTACACTGAGCTCACCAACAGTCCCTTCAGGAGTCTTTAATAGACTGCGACGATTGCGTCTGAGGATTTGTCCATCATCAGTTTTCACCGTGTACGATCGTGGAGCAACTTCTTGCAGGACAGTTGCTTTTGTACTCCATCCATCAGCATCCTCAATCCTGACTGAGTTGTTGGTAGTCAGTGGAGGGAGATGCTTGGTTGTTCTGTCATAGAATGACTTTTTCATCATTTTCTGTTGTCGTAGCTTATGTTCAATCTTTGAGTGATTCTTTTGCTTTAATTTGTCGTTTTGATGACTCGGCAAAGTTGTTCGTAGCTTCCTCTTCATCAGCAGTTCAGCTGGTGATAGGCCGCACTGAAGAGGTGATGCTCTGTAGCTCAATAAAGCCAGATAGGGATCCGAGTCACTGTCAGCTGCTTTCTTTAGGAGTTGCTTGAGAATGTGAACTCCTTTTTCAGCTTGCCCGTTTGACTGTGCATAGTGTGGGCTTGACGTCACATGCTTGAAATCATATTGCTCTGCAAACTTCTGCCATTCTTTGCTGCTGAAGCAGGGGCCATTGTCGCTCACCACGGTGTGTGGGATGCCATGCCTGGCGAAGATAGATTTAGCATGTGTTATGACACAAGTTGATGTTAAGCTTGTTAGTAGCGCCATCTCAGGGAAGTTTGAGTAGTAATCCATTACCACTAAATAGTCTTTACCTCTGAGATGAAACAAGTCCATTCCTACTTTGTGCCATGGTGCTGTTGGCACCTCAGCTACCACCATAGGCTCTTTGCTCTGCTTGTTCCTGTGTTTCTGGCATGTTTCACATTTACTTATAAGTGTTTCAATGTCTTTGTTCAGTCCGGGCCAGAAAACCGTGTCTCTCGCCCTCCTTTTGCACTTTTCGATGCCGAGATGGCCTTCATGTATCCTGTGCAACATGTCCATTCTCAAAGCCTGTGGAATGACAATCCTGCCCTTTTTCAACAGCAGACCATCCACAGTACTAAGCTCACCTCTGACATGGTAAAATTGTGGACATGAACCAGCTGGCCATCCCTCATCCATGTTCTGCATGACATGCTGTAGCTCAGCATCCTTTGCTGTAGCCTCCGCTATTTGTCTTGACTTTGTGTCAGACACAGGCAGTGTAGCCGACACCATGTTCACATGACACTGTATGTCTTCGTCTGTCGCACTCACACTGTCGCCTGTAGTTGCTCTGGATTAGGGCATCAGCAAGGACTAGGTGTTTACCTGGAGTATATATCAGTTCAAAATCATACCTTTGCATCTTCATCATTAACCGCTGAATCCGTGGAGACATTTCATTCAGATTCTTTTTGATGATGGCGACCAGCGGTCGATGATCAGTTTCGACTGTGAAAGACGGCAGGCCGTACACGTAGCTATGAAACCGCTCCAAACCATACGCCAGTCCCAAACATTCTTTTTCGATCTGAGCGTATCGGCATTCAGTTTTTGTCATAGCCCGAGATGCATAGGCTACCGGTTTCCAGTGCTCACCCTCAGCCTGGAGTAGAACGGCACCAATACCATCTTTGGAAGCATCTGTAGACACTTTTATCCTCTTCGTGTGGTCATAAAATGACAACACAGGTGCTGTGCTCAGTGTGTTCTTGAGTTTTTGCCACTCATGCTCATGTTTCACTGTCCATTTAAACTCACAGTCCCTGTGCAGAAGCTCTCGTATGCATGATGTCTTTGCTGTCAGATTGGGAATGAATTTACCTATGAAATTCACCATCCCCATGATGCGTAGCACCCCTGTCTTGTCTGTGGGCCTTGGCATGTTCTGTATTGCATGTATTTTGTCTTTATCTGGTTGGACACCACGTGCAGACAGCTTGTCTCCCAGGAAGAGGATCTCTTGAACGCCAAACTCACATTTACTCTTGTTGAGTTTCAGTCCATACTTTTGTATGCGCTCCATAACTCTGTTCAGCCTCTCGTTGTGCTCTTGGGCTGTGAACCCCCATATGATGATGTCATCAATGTAGACTCGAACTCCATCCAAGCCCTCGATGATCTGCTCCATCGCTCTGTGAAATATTTCAGGTGCTGACTTGATTCCAAAAGGCAGTCTGAGAAAGCAGTGTCTGCCGAAGGGCGTATTAAAGGTACAGTACTTGGTGCTGCTTTCATCCAGTTTCAGCTGCCAGAAGCCTTGTGAGGCGTCAAGCTTTGTGAAGTAGTTGGCACCTGACATTTCACTGATGATCTCTTCACGTGTAGGTATTTGATAATGTTCACGCTTTATGCTCTCATTTAGGTCTTTAGGGTCCATACATATTCTCAACTCACCATTCTTTTTCTTTGTGATGACCAGTGAGTTGACCCAGTCTGTAGGCTCATTAACCTTTTTGATGACTCCTAGCATGATCATTCTGTCGAGTTCTTTCTTTAGGCAGTCTTTCAGTGGAGCAGGAACTCTGCGTGCTGCATGCACAACTGGATGGGCTCCTTCTTTCAACTGTATTTTATATGTGAAGGGCAAAACACCAAAACCCTTGAAAACATCTGAAAAGTTCTGAACAATTGTGTCCATAGAGTCATTTGTTGGGTTTATGGTTGGGATGATGCGATACACTCTTTTCACAAGCCCCAGTTCTTCACAGGCTCTGTCACCAAGAAGTGATTCACGTCCCTCATTCACAACAAAGAAGAATAGGTGGTGCACTTTTCCTTTAACTGTGACACTCAACCTGCATGTGCCCAAACATTTGATTGGCCGCCCATTGTAGTCTTTCAGTCCAGATTCTCTTCTTTTTATTTGTGGCTTATTTTTCATTGCCTTCACATCACACATGCTTATGAGATTTGCTTTTGCACCAGTGTCCAATCTCATGGTGACTACAGTCCCATTTATCATTAGAGGAGCTATCCCCTTATCTTCTGTAGTGACATCATTTACATTGTCTGGCTTATTTATTTGTTCACTTTCACAATTCACCATTCCAACAAAGAACGTGTCACTTAGATCAGGCTCATCTATTAAGTTTACAGTTTTTTCTTTTTTCCCCTCTTTCCGTTTGGAGAAGCATTGTTTAGCAAAATGATTCTTGCCTTGGCAAGTGGAGCATTGCTTACCAAACGCTGGACACTGTCTAGGCTTGTGCTGTGAGCCGCAGCACTTGCAGTTTATCATCACGTCCTCCTGCTGTGCAGGCCGGGTCTGTGTGCGCCGTCTCCGCTGATACGACACTGCTCCAACCGCTGCCGCGCTGTCGCTCTGCGCCGAGGCGACTGCAGGCATCTCGGTGAACGTCCTCACGTGCCTTTGGGACAGCTCACTGGCCTGGCAGATCTTAATGGCTCCTGCCAGCGTCAGCTCAATCTCCCGTAGTAGCCTCTCTCTGACCTTTTTATCCTCCACGCCGAAAACAATCTGGTCCCGGATCATGGAGTCCTTCAGCATTGCGAAGTTGCAGGACTGCGCCTTTAGCCGCAAGTCCGTCAGGAAGCTATCAAATGGCTCATGCTGCCGCTGTGTACGAGACCGAAACACGTACCTCTCGTACGTCTCGTTCTTCTTCGGAGAACAGTGAGTATCAAACTTGCTAAGCACTACATCCAACTTTTCATTATCTTCAGGACTGTCAAACACGAACGTGTTAAATACTTCTATGGCCTGTGGCCCTGCTATCGTTAGCAGCAGCGCTACCTTTCTTGCTTCTGGCTTTGCCTCGAGTCCCTTAGCAGAAACATATAGGTGAAACCGCTGTTTGAAGGTGCGCCAGTTCTCGTCGACGTTCCCCGTCAGTTTCAAACTTTCCGGTGGTTTTAAATCCATGTCGCCCATTCGAGTTTACTCCTGGTACCATGTCATGTTCGTGTTCCAAGGATGAGGCCGTGTGGATAGCAAGTAACTTAGTTTAATGTCTCACGTTCTCAATAACATACATGTGGCTCCATGCAGTCTTGCTCTACTCCGTTCGTTATATGGTACGGTAAGATGACTACTAACCAGTACTGCCGCCTAGCGGTCAAACATGTAATAACATCCAATCATAACACGTGCGTTGTTACACGCAGGTTGTATTTCACGCGTGACAAAAGCTGCGTACGTATGAAGCAGCGTGTGCACATCTGTCAGTCACTGTTTGACAAATTATGTTACACGTTCACACACACGTGCGGTCGCAGATTTTGTTGCTGCACAGCAGGAAGTTGATCTGCACCATGCGCACCACTCTGCGTAACATGACGTGTAATGTAGTTGGCCTTTTCAGTTTAGTCAACCAGGGGAGGCAGCAGTGAGCCAGACTTTGCCTGCCGGACTGGAAATTCAAAAGAAGAAGAAGAAGCAGAAGGAGAAGGAGAAGGAGAAGAAGGAGGAGAAGAAGGAGAAGGAGAAAGGAAAAGACCCATGAGATAATTATATTATAGACAGGAGGAGGCTCAGTGATGTCATGTCTTTTTATGCTCCATGGTTGACACTGATTCTGCATTGATATTTCAATTTCAACCTTCCTGATGGCTCGACAGTTTTGTTACAGTATCTAGCCTATATAATTATTAATAAAGTGTAAAAAAAAAGTGTGTTGCAGCTATTCAGGTGCACAAACCTAACGCACATCTCCAGCTGTCCCAGCAGTTGTCAATGAACTGATTACGTGCGGGGGGCGTGGTTAACTTACAAATGTTTGTATTAATTTGTGTCTGTGTAGGCCATGTGTAAGCAAAGTAAAAGAAACAGAAACAGAACTCTTTCGTTTTTCCGTTTTAAAACAAAAACAGAATAACGTGGAAAATTAAGTCTTTGACTTTTTTTTATTGTTTTGTTATTATGATATTTGGAAACATCGTTCCACAGCGGCCAGGTCCCGGAGCAACTCTCTCCACACCCCCCACCCCCCGGCCGGAACTCCGTGGTCCATATGCCATCCCTGCACCAGAGTTCCCCGGGTCACGCTGCTGATCCGCCCCGCGGAGCAGGCAGCTCGCAGCGGCCTCTTCCTACAGCGGATCGCTCCCTCCCGGACCGGGGAGCGACGTCGCCGCAGCCGCCACTGTTGCTGTGAGCTGCCTGGTCAGCGGGGCGGAGCAGCAGCGTGACCCGGGGATGGCATCTGGACCACGGTCCACAGCGGCTCAGACGCAAGGTGTGGAGAGAGTGGCTCCGGCCGGCCGCTGTGGCCAGCTGGGACACGGATTATTCTCTCTGTCTTCATTGAACAAATAAATCATGTCATGCAACAGCCTATATATCTGTATCTCGTATTGGATCGACTGCACCATCTACTGGATGAAAATGGAACACAGAACAACTAAGTTACACGTAGTGGTGCACACCGGGCAGATCAACTTCCGGCTGCGCAGCAATAGAGTCTGCGACCGCACGCACGTGTGAACGCGTAACAACATTAGTCAAACAGTGACAGACAGACGTGCACAATCTGCTTCATACGAACGCAGCTTCTTGTCACGCGTGACACAGTTTGCGCACGTCGTTTCCGCGTACGCGTGAGCGCCTGACAAAAATGTTAAATCAGCTTCACGCGAGTGTTAATGTGTGCGTTCGCTGAAAAACGCATGAATGTTACACGTGGTCACGTCCAGTTGATAGGTGCGCACGTAATATGAGACGATTGTACCGGCATACGCACGCACACACACACACACACACACACACACACACACACACACACACACACACACACACACACACACACACACACACACACACACACACAAACAGTCAGTCTGCTGCTCTAAACAACATCAACTGTAAAACTCTTCTGATTATTTGTAGAAAAACTTCAAGTTCAAGTGATTCTGATGTTTGTTCTTGTTTAACTTGAATGTAGAATCTGTGTTAAAGTCTTGTAGAGCAGAGGAGTCACATGGTCTCTGTTTCTGTCCCTCAGACCAGCTGATCCTCCTCCACTGGTTAATAACTAACTAACTAACTAACTAACTAACTAACTAACTAGCTAACTAACTAACTAACTAACTAACTAACTAACTAACTAACTAACTAACTAACTAACTAACTAAATAACTAGCTAACTAACTAACTAACTAACTAACTAACTAACTAAATAACTAGCTAGCTAACTAACTAACTAACTAACTAACTAAATAACTAGCTAACTAACTAACTAACTAACTAACTAACTAACTGTTGTTGTTTTAAACTCTGTCTCCGTCTTCTGTCCTGATGATAACCTGCAGCTGGAAACCAGTGTGTGTGTGTGTGTGTGTGTGTGTGTGTGTGTGTGTGTGTGTGTGTGTGTTCAGGGAGCAGCCATGTTTGACTGGAGGCTCTGAACCAATCAGCAGCTGTTTCCTGCTCCTCAACTTGTTGTAATTATTGATGTGAAATGGATCAGTGGAGACTGATGGAGTCTGACACACAGAGACAAACTGTTGATATGAACTAGTGACTGACACACTGTGGTCAGAGCAGAGGAATAAACCTCTGATGTTCTACTTTACTTTTATACATTTACAGCTCAAACTAAGAATTTCTGTCATTATTAATTATATAACATCAATAAAAATCAATCAGTTGGGGCGGTGCGTGGCGCAGTGGTTAAAGCGGCCGCCCCATGTAGAGGCTACAGTCCTCAACGCAGGCGTCCCTGGTT
Organism: Trachurus trachurus; assembly: GCF_905171665.1. Taxonomy (NCBI): domain Eukaryota; kingdom Metazoa; phylum Chordata; class Actinopteri; order Carangiformes; family Carangidae; genus Trachurus; species Trachurus trachurus. Next base: position 704,221 of record NC_139904.1, read on the forward strand.
TGAATCCCGCGTCGGGCAGACCTTTCCTGCATGTCATCCCCCCTCTCTCTTTCCTGTCTATCTCACTGTCTGCTATCAAATAAAGGCAAAAAAGCAAAAAAAATATATACTTAAAAAAAAAAAAAAAATCAATCAGTTCATTGATTACACTGTAACACGTCACAAAGTCATGAAGGTGAAATCTTTACATTTCTCCTTTAATCCACCGACACTCAACACTTCATTCATTTATCATTAACAGTTGATTTTCTGATCATCAGGTTCTGTCAGTGGCTTTTCTGCTGATCAGCTGATCGATTGATCCACTGATCGTTGCAGCTCTAAACACACACACTCTTAGAAGGAGTGTGCTGAACACGTGCACAACGACTGTGTGGTCCTTTCTGCTCCAGATGTGGAGTCTTGAACTCAGACTTCACTGCTTCATTAACCAGCTGTTCATCACTTCACTGCTTCATAACCAACTGTTCATCACTTCACTGCTTCATTAACCAACTGTTCATCACTTCACCGCTTCATAACCAACTGTTCATCACTTCACTGCTTCATTAACCAACTGTTCATCACTTCACTGCTTCATAACCAACTGTTCATCACTTCACTGCTTCATTAACCAACTGTTCATCACTTCACTGCTTCATAACCAACTGTTCATCACTTCACTGCTTCATTAACCAGCTGTTCATCACTTCACTGCTTCATAACCAACTGTTCATCACTTCACTGCTTCATTAACCAGCTGTTCATCACTTCACTGCTTCATAACCAACTGTTCATCACTTCACTGCTTCATTAACCAGCTGTTCATCACTTCACTGCTTCATTAACCAGCTGTTCATCACTTCACTGCTTCATAACCAGCTGTTCATCACTTCACTGCTTCATTAACCAGCTGTTCATCACTTCACTGCTTCATAACCAGCTGTTCATCACTTCACTGCTTCATTAACCAGCTGTTCATCACTTCACTGCTTCATAACCAGCTGTTCATCACTTCACTGCTTCATTAACCAGCTGTTCATCACTTCACTGCTTCATAACCAGCTGTTCATCACTTCACTGCTTCATAACCAGCTGTTCATCACTTCACTGCTTCGTTAACCAGCTGTTCATCACTTCACTGCTTCATAACCAGCTGTTCATCACTTCACCGCTTCATAACCAGCTGTTCATCACTTCACTGCTTCATAACCAGCTGTTCATCACTTCACTGCTTCATTAACCAGCTGTTCATCACTTCACTGCTTCATTAACCAGCTGTTCATCACTTCACTGCTTCATAACCAGCTGTTCATCACTTCACTGCTTCATTAACCAGCTGTTCATCACTTCACTGCTTCATAACCGGCTGTTCATCACTTCACTGCTTCGTTACCAGATGTTTAGTTGGTCTAAAGTTTCTCTGTGAGGTTGCTGTTGGTGATGTGAGGTTCAGTCTGTGAGCTGATGTTCCTCTGCAGTGACCTCTGACCTTCACACTGAGTCTGCTCTGTTTCCTCTTCTCTCTCTGTCTGTGTGTGTGTGTGTCATCAATATCATTAACACTACAGTAACTTGGATTGTCAAAATTCATTAAGCTGCGTTCACACCGGACCTTTTGTTTTTAGAACGAGCGACGAGTTTACATGTTAAGTCAATGCAAACGAGCGATGGAGCGTTTAATCGCCCAGGTGAAAAAACGCTGGGGCTCGGAGCGACAGCGACCGAGCGTCGGAGCGTTTTTTCGCTCGAGTTGCTCCCGTCGCTCGAGATGAGAAATCCCAACTCTCCGGCCGTCAGTCACTCGTCGCTCAGCTCTGATTGGCTGCCGTAATCCCGGTGGTGCCGGTGTAAACAGAGACACATGGCAGTGGGCATGACGCCATCAAAGCGAAAATGTGAGTCTGTGGCTCTGTGCCAAATTGACGAGCGTCTGCACCTGAGCGTCGGAGCGTTTTTTTCGGAGCGATACGAGCGACAGCGACAAAAATAAAAGGTCCGGTGTGAACGCACCTTTAGTGAACTGTATCCAGGTGTTTGCAGTTTATTCTACATGTTATTTATGTCAGAAGTTAAATGGAGATTTCTGAAGAGCAAATTGACCAAATCTGATCTGATCTAATATTAGCCTACAGTAATATCAATAGAGGTAACATTCATATAATGTTGATGCAGCACTGATGCCTATAACAACATATGGGGCAATATTTCTAAGTCTCTAACATGCTGTCAACAGGTGAATTATCTACCTGCACAAAGAAGATGAAGTGTGACTGTTGGTGATTTTGTCAAAGAGTGTTTGTCTTTTTTGTTTCTCTTGGCTTCATTAGTTTGACAACAGGAGTCATAAAAATATATTGAATTGTTATTGTGTGAGAGGAACCTGCTGAACAAGACCAAGACCTGAAACCATGATGATGGTGAGATTCTGATACGAGGGGAGAGGATGTTGTTGTTGTTGTTGAGAGAGAATGTTTGTGTTATACAAATAAACTTGTTTTGTCTCATAATAAATCAAATCTTGATGAGTGTGACTAAACAACACAACTATTGTCCTGTGTGTGTTTAATTTAAAAAGATGGTCAGAGCAACAGCACACTGCAGGTTCTCACACACTTCACTTCAGTCAGATACGTATGTCATTTAGGTGTGTGTGTGTGTGTGTGTGTGTGTGTGTGTGTGTGTGTGTGTGTGTGTGTGTGTGTGTCATTTATTTAATATCCCATTGATGTGTTGGATGTGTGTTGTTAATACAGGTAACTATAACTAAAACAAACTAACTAAAACATTGTGATTCCCACGTACACAGATAGATTCACTCTGAACATTTAAAGCTGCTGATTTGTTGAAACCAGTGATCTGAATAAAACTTTCACAGTTTCCTGTCAGTGTAAATAAACGTCCATGTTACAAGAATCCAACAGAAACATCCTGGTTCCCATTCACTGTTATTAGTTATTCTGATCTCATTTATTGGAGGCAATACATTAATAATCTATTATGGGATGGACTTAAACACAGTGGGCCCTAATTTCTTGGCGCAACTCAGGGTGGCGCAGCGAAGCGAGCCCTGACGCAGCTGGCGAAGTGGTATTTTCCTCCAGTGCAACAAGGTGCGCAGTGGATTCGGTAAATTGGCAGACTGCTGTGCGCTGAGATGGGAGTGGTCGCGCAGCAGGGGGAGGTGTCGACAGATTCGCTGTGGCGCAGTGACAATTTGTTGCCGATAGACCGCGCGGAGAGTGCGCCGAAAGCTCGCCAGCTCCAACCTGGTCTAATCTCAGCGCAAGGCGAAGCGCAGCCAGCGCAGTGGCAATTTGACTGCCCAGCGCGCAGTGCAGACACGTCACCAAGACCTCACAGGCAGATTTCCACACTTCCAGGCACATTTAAATGCAATTAACAATAATAATAATAATAATAATAATAATAATAATCATCATCATCACAATAACCCCTATTTATTGTATCTGAATCAGCACATACACCTATATCTATATAGATTGTCCCGTCACACTGATGGCAGATCAAAGGCTTGCGTAATGGAAACTCAGCCTGACTGAATGAACACAGATGAAACCAGGGAGGGACTGAGACAGCCGTGGATGTCCCAAGAGCAGGTGTTGACACTACACACTGTGCCGTTGCAGATTATCAGCTATTTATTTATTTATTTACTTATTGATTTATTAGGGGCCAGCGCCGCATCGTCACGCGACCATAACAAATAAAACTGAAAACAAATAAACTATCATCTCTCACAGCAAACCACAATCAGGAGGTGCGTAACGGAGGCATCCGCGATGCCTCCGTTACGCACAGCTGTTTGTTTATGTTGTGATCTGTGCACACATGTTTAAATATAGGTTAGATAGATAGATAGATAGATAGATAGATAGACCTTGATAACAAATAACCTCCTCCCTCCCAGACTACTTTTGCATCATCAGCCCGTGAGGTCTGTTCGCGCGACCTGACACTGCCAGCTTGGACCGGACCAGAACATCAGTTTCCTCCCGTCTCACTTGCTCTGACAGATTGAGAGCTGTTGCCCAGTAAAAAAAAAAACAACAACAACACACACACCCCTTTTCCATTAATAAAGACACTCATATTTAGTAACCTATATTTAAACACGTGTGCACAGATCACAACATAAACAAACAGCTGGGCGTAACGAGGCATCGCGGAGCGTCTCTCTTTTTCTTTTTTCTTTAGAATTTACCTGAGAGGGGAGATGTTAATATCTGCTCACTATGATGCCAGGCTGCTTGTGGTTTGCTGTGAGAGATGATAGTTTATTTGTTTTCAGTTTTATTTGTTATGGTCGCGTGACGATGCGGCTCAATAAATCAATAAGTAAATACATAAATATAGCAGATAATCGTGTAGTGTCAACACAGCAGTAATCCATCCTCATCTTTCATCTGTGAAGCCTTTGATCTGTCATCAGTGTGACGGGACAATCGATAATAGATGTTCTGAATGTCTATGCTGTAATCTGTAGGTGCTGATTCAAATCTTCTCTTCCACGGTGAAATCAAACGTCCGCCTTGCGCGCGCGGCGGATTTAAAGGCGAGGAGAGGAGCTCATTTGATTGGTGAAGATCTGACTCGGCTGTGTCAAACCCACTCCACGCCTTCTCTCCTCCCTCTATGCCATTTGCGCCGGTGGGAGGGAAGTAGGCGGGATGCGCTCCGCTGCGTTTCGAAGGAAAATCGCAATCTGCTCCTGACCACTCCCCGTTGGCGAAGCGAAGGCGAGGCGCAGGCCTGATCCACTCCGCCTGCACCTAGTTCACGAAATTAGAGCCCAGTGTGTGTGTGTGTGTGTGTGTGTGCGTGTGTGATACAAGTACACTTGAAATTTAACAAACTATAGTAAACAAACATTTTATAATAAACAGTGAAACATAAACAAACCTCCAGTCTGGTTGAAGCGTTGTTTTACTATGTCAATGCTGCCTTTGAAGGTCTGATGGGCACCAACACAGATCTGGGTCTCCCTCTCCTTGTACTGTGGATCTTCTGCTGTGACTTTGCTCATCCAGTCCTGTTTGAGTTCTGTTTCCTTTGTGATGCTGTCACAGTAATACATTGGGGCGTCATCAACCAGACCAACAGACACATACTCGGGGAAGTTTGGGAGTCCAGAAGAACCAGTGTAGAAATACTTCAGAGAGTGAGTCACTGGAAGAACAATTGAAAAAAAAATGACTTCAGTTTCATCATTAAAGGTTTTTTATTTTAATTAATTTTATTTCTAATCACTCAAATGTGTTCTGAATCAAAAATAACTACACAGACAAGAGTTCCAAAAAATCTCTGCCGTGCAGAAAATAAGATTAAAAATACATTATAGATCAGCACATTTTATTTACTATAGTGATGCACGATATTAAAAATTTCAAAAACTTGAGGAAACGGAAAGAGGAACCTGGAGCACACGAGTCACTGGTGATGCAAATAATTTTAGTGCAGAAACAAGACCAACGTTTCGACGTACAACGTCTTCATCAGGGTCAAATGGTTCTGGTGCGGGCTACAAGGCATTTAAATATCCTCACGACTGTGATTGGTTAAGGAGGGTGGGAGTGCCAGCACCTATCACATGGCCGCATACATCAATTCAGAACCAATCAAAAGTGTTAATTTGTTACACAATATACAACTATACAAACATCAATATAAACAATATTTACACTTTCATTAAGCAATAGATCGGTACGGGCAAATGGCACATAACAAGATCACAACGAAAAAGCAACACGGAACACACAGTAGCCTGATACACAACACATAGGCTATAAGAGACAATTAAAGAAAACATGAGAGACTGAGTTCTTCGTTCAGTCCGAGGGGTTCCACTGTGTTGAGGGTGTAAATCCAAAACGCCTCCCTCCTGAGGAGCTTATTGATAATATCTCCGCCCCTCAAGGAGGGAGACATTTTCTCTATGCCCCAGAAACGCAGAGTCGCAGCGGAGCCGTGGTTTGCCTGCTTGTAATGACGAGCGACTGCGTAGTCCATGTTATTGTTCCGGATAGCTGCTTTATGTTCAGCTATACGGACTTTTAAAGGGCGTTTTGTTTGGCCGATGTACACCATACTGCAGGGGCATTTGAGCATGTAGATGACATGTGTGGTACTGCAATTAATAAAAGAGTTTATGGGGTATTTTTTACCAGTCCGGGGGTGACAGAAGTGTTTAGTGTCAGAGGAGTTAGAGCAGTGCGCGCAGTGACCACATCTGTAGAACCCAGAGGGGGGAGCAGGCAGCCAGGTGGTTCTTTGGGGGGGCGGTGTCATTGTGTGGACCACTCTGTCTCTGAGGGAGCGGGCTTTTCTGAAAGAGACAAGGATCTAACCATCTTCAGAAATGCTGAAGGGGGACTTGAAACTACAATTTATAGGAAACCACTAAGCAGAAACACGCTCCTTAGAGCTGACAGCCATCATCCGCAGAAACTTATCAACAATATTCCAACAGGTCAGTTCTTACGTCTGAAAAGAAACTGCAGCACACAGGATGATTTTAATCTCAAGGCGGTGGAGCTGAGCGAACGCTTCTCGAGCAGAGGCTACAGAGATGACGTCATCCAAGCGGCCTGTCAGCGAGCAATGCGCACTGACAGGTCCCGCCTCCTGCAGAAATCCCAGCGGACGCGCACATCCTCACGCCCATGCTTCTCCACAGAATTCTCCCCCATTGCCGGTCAAATTAAACACACCATAATCAAACACTGGCACATCTTACAAAGTGACCCGGCCCTTAAACACTTGTGTGAAGAACCCCCCCTTGTCTCTTTCAGAAAAGCCCGCTCCCTCAGAGACAGAGTGGTCCACACAATGACACCGCCCCCCCAAAGAACCACCTGGCTGCCTGCTCCCCCCTCTGGGTTCTACAGATGTGGTCACTGCGCGCACTGCTCTAACTCCTCTGACACTAAACACTTCTGTCACCCCCGGACTGGTAAAAAATACCCCATAAACTCTTTTATTAATTGCAGTACCACACATGTCATCTACATGCTCAAATGCCCCTGCAGTATGGTGTACATCGGCCAAACAAAACGCCCTTTAAAAGTCCGTATAGCTGAACATAAAGCAGCTATCTGGAACAATAACATGGACTACGCAGTCGCTCGTCATTACAAGCAGGCAAACCACGGCTCCGCTGCGACTCTGCGTTTCTGGGGCATAGAGAAAATGTCTCCCTCCTTGAGGGGCGGAGATATTATCAATAAGCTCCTCAGGAGGGAGGCGTTTTGGATTTACACCCTCAACACAGTGGAACCCCTCGGACTGAACGAAGAACTCAGTCTCTCATGTTTTCTTTAATTGTCTCTTATAGCCTATGTGTTGTGTATCAGGCTACTGTGTGTTCCGTGTTGCTTTTTCGTTGTGATCTTGTTATGTGCCATTTGCCCGTACCGATCTATTGCTTAATGAAAGTGTAAATATTGTTTATATTGATGTTTGTATAGTTGTATATTGTGTAACAAATTAACACTTTTGATTGGTTCTGAATTGATGTATGCGGCCATGTGATAGGTGCTGGCACTCCCACCCTCCTTAACCAATCACAGTCGTGAGGATATTTAAATGCCTTGTAGCCCGCACCAGAACCATTTGACCCTGATGAAGACGTTGTACGTCGAAACGTTGGTCTTGTTTCTGCACTAAAATTATTTGCATCACCAGTGACTCGTGTGCTCCAGGTTCCTCTTTCCGTTTCCTCAAGTTTTTGGTCCTTCCTGAGAGCACCGACCTCCACCTGTGGAGTGGCTGCAGCGCACAGATACTCCTTCCTTATTTACCACTTCGGAGACCACCCAGGACGTTCTCCCTCTCTGTGCTGCTCGCCTCACTGTGCCATAATGACGAGCATATTTGCTTCAATTAATGAAACCACGAACACACGTTCAGAGACTCTGTCATTCACCGATGAACAAGGTGCAAGCATCATTCTACCGCATTCAACGTTCCTACAAGTGATGGAGAAACCTCAACCATGTACCCTCTCCCTCACTAAAGAACTGGAAGACCTAAAGAAAAGAGATACTCGTCTCCTCTGGCACGCAATTACCCTCTCGGAATACTGGAGGGAAAAACGAATCCCACGGGGCTTACGCCTCAAGAAAACTCCTTCTTTTGGGCTCGATGATGCTGACTTCATGAGTAAATGGGAACAAATACTGAATAAGTGCTCTCTGGACCTGATGCTGCTGATCGTGGAGAAAACCAAGGCAGAAAAAGAAAAAACAGACGCCGACATCAAGTTGCTGGAATCACAGATCGCAGCACAAGTCACCACAGATGAGTACAATACCATCACCAAGAATATTGTAACTTCTCTCAAATCTTTTGAAAAAGAATTGCAGAGCTACAAGCTCAGAAAGTTTGAGAGAGACACTAAAGACTATGCTGATGGGAAAATTTATGAATGGAGAGATGAACGCAAGAATCTCCGTCGTCCCCGCCCTATCCATCGTCGTCCAGCCAATCAACGACTCTCCACATCCCTGAGTGAATACGACTCCTCCCAGACCAGCGACGTCGACAGCCAGCAGAGCCACAAGCCTTTTTTGGCCAACACCAAGTCTCACCGCAGCTGGAGAAGAGGAGGAGGACGAGGCGGAGACGCACGAGGAGGGGCACAAGGGGACGCAGGAGGTGTTCCTCCAGAGTTCCTACGTCGCTCCCAACGCAACCGGAGCAGACAGTGATCAACATCTCTGGGACTGAACTAACCACTGATGAAACACAAGTCTTAAGTAAGGGTTTATCCTTTTGTCCCACTAACACTGTAGATCCTTTTAAATTAAAAGTAGACACATTCAAATTTTTTCGTTGTCTTCAGCTCAAGCACTTTTTTGCTCCCAGATCCAGTGTTTTGTCCCATCATGATGTTGTGATAAGAAACTCCACACCTCATGATACAGACCCACCCAACAGAGAGCTTACACCTTTTAGAAAGAAATCCAATTTTATTCCTCATTCCAACCTCAATCCCTCCATCATAACTTATAGCAATTTGGTAGAAAGAGACATAAGCAACATATGTAAAAAAGCGCAAAACAAGAAGACCAATCTAGCACACGCAGAACTGAAATGTCTTAATGATCTTGAGAAGAGAAAAGATATTATTATTCGCTCTGCTGATAAAGGGGGATCCATTGTGATAATGAGCTTTGAAAAATATGACAATGGGATTAAATCACAACTCAGAGATGTCAACCACTATACATCTCTCAGCCAGAACCCATTATCTGACTATAAATCAGAGATCGATTTGGTCCTTAAACAGAGTGTTACAAGAGGTTGGATAACAGAAAAAGAGCATGAATTCCTTTCAGTGAAACATCCGATCTGTCCGGTATTTTATGGTCTGCCTAAAATTCACAAATCACTACAAAATCCACCTCTCAGACCAATCGTCTCTAGCATTGGCTGTCTCACTGAACCTCTGTCGCAATACCTTGATTTCTTCCTCAAAAAATCAGTGCTAAGTCTCCCCTCCTACCTAGGGGACACTACCGATGTTCTTAACATCCTAGGCACATTTAACAGCGACACGAACTTCAGCCTAGTCACATGTGATGTACAAAGTCTTTATACTTGTATCCCACATGAGGCAGGCTTGGAAGCACTGAAATTCTACTTAAATACACGCGCGGATGCGCTTCCTCCTAATGATTTCTTACTCACTCTGACTGAACTGGTCCTCTCCAGAAACTATTTTCAGTATGCAGGCTCTTACTTTTTACAATAGCAAGGTGTGAGCATGGGTAGTTCCTTTGCACCATCATATGCCTGTTTAACCATGGGGTTTTGGGAAGATAAATTCATTCACAATGCGAATAATAATCTATTCCTCTCTAAGATCTTACTCTGGAAAAGATACATCGATGACATTTTGTTTGTTTGGGCGGGCACAACCCATGAACTTTCTGATTTTTTGATGTACATGAACTCAACCACACAGTATCTGCGTTTTACTATGGAGCACTCTAAGGAGAAATTGAACTTTTTAGATCTAACCATCTTCAGAAATGCTGAAGGGGGACTTGAAACTACAATTTATAGGAAACCACTAAGCAGAAACACGCTCCTTAGAGCTGACAGCCATCATCCGCAGAAACTTATCAACAATATTCCAACAGGTCAGTTCTTACGTCTGAAAAGAAACTGCAGCACACAGGATGATTTTAATCTCAAGGCGGTGGAGCTGAGCGAACGCTTCTCGAGCAGAGGCTACAGAGATGACGTCATCCAAGCGGCCTGTCAGCGAGCAATGCGCACTGACAGGTCCCGCCTCCTGCAGAAATCCCAGCGGACGCGCACATCCTCACGCCCATGCTTCTCCACAGAATTCTCCCCCATTGCCGGTCAAATTAAACACACCATAATCAAACACTGGCACATCTTACAAAGTGACCCGGCCCTTAAACACTTGTGTGAAGAACCCCCCCTTGTCTCTTTCAGAAAAGCCCGCTCCCTCAGAGACAGAGTGGTCCACACAATGACACCGCCCCCCAAAGAACCACCTGGCTGCCTGCTCCCCCCTCTGGGTTCTACAGATGTGGTCACTGCGCGCACTGCTCTAACTCCTCTGACACTAAACACTTCTGTCACCCCCGGACTGGTAAAAAATACCCCATAAACTCTTTTATTAATTGCAGTACCACACATGTCATCTACATGCTCAAATGCCCCTGCAGTATGGTGTACATCGGCCAAACAAAACGCCCTTTAAAAGTCCGTATAGCTGAACATAAAGCAGCTATCCGGAACAATAACATGGACTACGCAGTCGCTCGTCATTACAAGCAGGCAAACCACGGCTCCGCTGCGACTCTGCGTTTCTGGGGCATAGAGAAAATGTCTCCCTCCTTGAGGGGCGGAGATATTATCAATAAGCTCCTCAGGAGGGAGGCGTTTTGGATTTACACCCTCAACACAGTGGAACCCCTCGGACTGAACGAAGAACTCAGTCTCTCATGTTTTCTTTAATTGTCTCTTATAGCCTATGTGTTGTGTATCAGGCTACTGTGTGTTCCGTGTTGCTTTTTCGTTGTGATCTTGTTATGTGCCATTTGCCCGTACCGATCTATTGCTTAATGAAAGTGTAAATATTGTTTATATTGATGTTTGTATAGTTGTATATTGTGTAACAAATTAACACTTTTGATTGGTTCTGAATTGATGTATGCGGCCATGTGATAGGTGCTGGCACTCCCACCCTCCTTAACCAATCACAGTCGTGAGGATATTTAAATGCCTTGTAGCCCGCACCAGAACCATTTGACCCTGATGAAGACGTTGTACGTCGAAACGTTGGTCTTGTTTCTGCACTAAAATTATTTGCATCACCAGTGACTCGTGTGCTCCAGGTTCCTCTTTCCGTTTCCTCAAGTTTTTGGTCCTTCCTGAGAGCACCGACCTCCACCTGTGGAGTGGCTGCAGCGCACAGATACTCCTTCCTTATTAAAAATTTCAACCGATAACCGGTTATTTCCTGCTTCTCATTGCCGATACCAATAGCGATAGCTTCTTCTTTTTTTGGGGGGGGGGGGGCTTTTTTGCCTTTAATGTATAGGAGAGTTGAGAGAGAGACAGGAAATGGGAGGCAGAGAGGGGGAATGACACACAGGATAGGACCGTTCGCTGTGGGATTCGAACCAGGGCCGCCTGCAGTGAGGACTGTAGCCTCACACACCAACTGAGCTAAACACCGCCCCAAATTAATATTTTTATATTTAACATAATCGGCTCTAGCCTATCTAACAAAAGCTCTGGCTCTTCAACTTTTCATTTGTTTTTTTCATGTCATATCACACAAATATTTGTGGTCATTTGCTGTAAATAAAAAACAGCAGCAAAAGACACTAATAGGCCAAACATTTACCATATGAAATTAATAAATTAAAAGCACTGACATAATCAAATCATCAAAACAAAAAGTACATCCCTCAAGAAAATTGTTTAACAGAACTATTACTGGTTTATCTGCAAATAACAAGATTCATATTCAAGTATTTACGCATAAGAAATACATTCAACCTAAAGTGCATGAGGAGGTATATGTACATGCGCGGATATTTTACGACTGTACTATGTACTGTACTGAATGGTCTTCAGATAGAGGCCTTTTATTAATACCTAAAGTCAGAACCAAAACTCATGGTGAAGCAGCGTTTTGTCATTACGGCCCACGACTGTGGAACAGCCTTCCTGAAGACCTGAGAGCAGCTGCAAATGTGGACATTTTTAAGAGCAAAGTTAAAACACATCTTTTTAGCTTGGCTTTTGATTAGATTTTACTTATAGGTTTTACTATTTTATTAGTTTTCCTATCATTTTATTGCATTTATCGATTTTTACTGTTTATTAAATGTTTTTTTTTTTTTTATTATTATTATTTTATTTTATTTTATTCTGTATTCATTTTTACTTTTAATCTTTTTAGTCTTAGCATATTTACGGTATAATTTTAGTTATTTTTTATCATTTCATTTAATTATTTTGTTTTATCCAGTCCCTAGTGTTTCCTCACGGCAAATTGTAGAGTAAGATAGCGCTTCAGTTGCCTTCTTTTAAAGCTTTATAAAGTGTGTGTGTGTGTGTGTGTGTGTGTGTGTGTGTGTGTGTGTGTGTGTGTGTGTGTGTGTGTGTGTGTGTGTGTGTGTGTGCGCGAGTGTATCTGCGTTACTTTGGGTTTTTATCTCTGCTTTGTTTTGTCTGCTTTTATTGTGTAAAGCACTTTGTGCTACATATCTTTTGTATGAAAAGTGCTCTATAAATAAAGTCTGATTGATTGATTGATTGAATGTGTGATTTGCTCCAAGCGACAGTGGTAAAGCAGCTGTATATTAACAGCTGTAGAGCTGTTAATACGTCACATTATTACGTTTTAATATTTTTAGAGAACATCTAACCGTGTAGAGAAAACACACACAGGACTGCTGACTTGTGTCATCAGAACATGCATGTCCTGTGAATTTCATTTCAGAAATCTGGTCACCACTGACGGGATACTCGGCCTGCAAACAATTTTCCCCCATTTCCTCATTAATTGATCGGATTTTTTATCGGATAAAATGTACCTATTGGATCAATAAAATATTACGTAATTTTCCCTCAAATTGGCCGATATTTTATCGGTCCGATAATTATTGTGCATCCCTATTTTATTATTGTTAGAAAATATATATTTCGGTTATTAATTATGAAATGGGACAAATATTTGGGTCATGCAACCATGTAGCTGACTTACATTAATAATAATAATAATAATAATAATAATAATAATAATAATAATAATAATAATAATAATGATAATAAAAATAAAAGCCATTTCTAAAACCCAGTGCCATTTTTTTCTAGTTATGAATATCTAAGTTTGAAGCAGGTTGATTATATTCAGATTTGGTCTCTACCTTTAATCAGAAACCACAATGTCCTTTAAATTGAAGGGGAGATTCAGGTGTCCAGCAGCTCATGAACAGTAATACAAGCACTCAATAATAAATAATAATTGACAGCCTTATTTATAAGCCACTGTCTTAAACTGAAGTGCTACATAGCAAGACAGCAGTGGTTAAGATCTAATAACACATCCACAGTCATTTCAGCTTTAGGTGGAATGGCTTTACGATCACTATAAATCAAACTATAGGACAAAATGACCTTAAAATCTATGTTCAGTAGGTCAGTGGCCAGTGATTGCAGTGCATATGTTTTGTTGTGTAAATTTACTGTCACACTAAAAAGTATTTGCAGACTTTCATGTTGGTTATTTATATTGTTTAGGGGGCAGTTTATTTTGCTGCTTCTCCCTGTATCTGTTCAGTTATGAAAAACTCTCTACAGTTTTTGGTAAATATTGTATGAACGATGTCTGTTTAAGTGACTTGAAAAATACAACAATTCATCATGTTAATAATGTCACTGTCTTCCACTGCTGTCAACAGAGCAGAACGTTGGTTTGCCAACAACGCCATCAACTGATAAGAGGCTGTAATTAACATCAAAAATCTAACACTTTAACTGTAACCTTATTTTAAATGATGATACAGATAAGATGATTTTGACAATTCAGTCAGGATTGAAACGATTTGAACAGATTTGTTTAATTGTAGATAAATACTGTGTCAACATATGTGTAGTTATTAGTAGTAATATAGCCTACTACAATATGATTTTCTTTCTAACACGAGCAACTTGGAGATTAGGCAGATCAAGTGTAGGCTACAATCATACGCTGTTTCAACCACACGTTTGTTCTGTTATGTCGTGTTTCCTTCATTTGTCTGATTTATTGTGAGACTTTAGCGCCTTGTCATTCTGCTTCTACTGATCTTGATGGAAACAAAACAAAAAATAAATAAAAAATAAAATATAATAAAATAGTACTGGTCCGGAAAATAAAAAAGTATGAAGGAAAATCTAAATGTATCTAGCCTACAGTAGGCTACGTAAATAGATCGATCATTTTTCTTTCTTACACAATTTACTAATTTTAAAATGATTAACTCACCTGCCGCCGCTTCGTGTAAAGCTATTCCCACAAAAACCAGGGAAATGAAGGTCTTCATTGTGACCGGGAGGATGGAAATCTTCGACAAACAGTTCACCTACTACCAGAGAACTTCTAATATAGACTGGCTCTGCTGCTGCTGCTTAGAACAGCCGAGAAGAAACTGCGTTTGGAGCGGCTGCGACACAGAACTTCAGTGGCGAAGGCGTGACCTGCCTCCATCTGAGCCAATGAGAATTCAGTATGAGCGTCTACGTCACTTAAATCTAGGTAGAACAGACAGAGTGAGGTTAGGAACGAAAGTGAAAGTTAAAGTGTTGATTTCAGAGGAGACACTGGACCTGAGTTAGTGTGTTCACATTATGATCATAACTTCATCTGCTCAGACCAGTCTTCATGTCTGTGATGAACATCTGGGAGGTCAAAGGTCACTGAGTTACAGATCAGAGACTCTGGAGCTTTTAGAGAGACAGTGTGTTTTATTCATCATGTATTGTTGTTGTTTTCCTATGATATGACTGTCCTGACTTTAAAAACAACATCAAATATAAAAACCAAGAGTTGTTCCAGTGATGTGACAGTAAATGTGGTGAAGAGCTCCCTCCTGTGGATCAAAGCTGCAGCTGATGTTTCTCACTGTGAAGGACAAACCAAATACTAACAAGGGATTTATTCTAAATGATCAGTTTGCTGTCAAATACGGTTATTGAAAGAGATGGATATCTCCTCTTTAAAGTACATTTACACTTAGAGACTGAGTTTTCACTTCTTAGTATAAATAATCAACCTATAACACAGGACAGTGAACATGAAGCAGTAATTTGTTTCATTGTTCTGCTTTTCAAAATGAAAACAAGAGTGAAGGTCAGAGGTCACAAATGTCCCAGTCAAGTGTATTAATCACATTTATTGCATGAACAAAACTATTTACAGTGTGTTTCCTCTTTAACAGAGACACTGAGCTGCTCCTTGTTGCTGAGACCTTGTTTCACAGCAGCAGTGAACATGATCTAAATTTACCTTTTATCAATACTCAAATTTCAATGTTTGAGTGATTAAATCACACACTGTTCCTGTGTTAAACCCTGTGACTCTGCTCCACATGTTTCATCACCTCTGTCGAGTTGTGACTGTTGTGTTCACTGACATCAGGATTTATCAGAGCTGTGTATTTGACACTGATCTTCTCATCGCAGGAAAATGTAGCATCATTTCACTTTTTATACCGCTGCCACTCACCATATTTATTTACTTTCATCAGCTTTTACATCGTCTTGCTTGTCGTTTTATGGTGTTATTTGTGTTTTTATTGATTGTCTGTTTGATTGAATTATTGCCTGAGAGGTCGATGCCTACTGAGATTTGTTGTGCAGCTGAAGAATGACAATAAAGTCTTCTACTAATCTCTACACTCAGACTTGCCTCTGCTCTTTATACTCAGCAACAACACAGACAACTGCAGATACCCAGCTGAACTGTCATTTTATTAAATTTACAGATGACACTCTCCTCCTGTCCCTGTTCTCTGGTCACACAGCATCACAGCTCAGCTCTACAGGACGTTGTGGAGTGGTGTGGAGATCCTGCCTTGAGCTCAACATCAACAAGACCAAACAGATGATATAGTGACTTCTTCTCCCCAGCAGAGACAGATGTCTGAGGCAGTCACTACTCACTACCATCAATAGCCGTGTTTCCACTGCAGGAACTTCGGGGTAATTTTACGGGGCCGGCCCCGTTGGTGCGTGTTTCCACTGCAGGAACCTCCCCCACAGGGCCATTTACAGGAACTTTTACAGGGGCCAACGGAGTACCTACTCCAGGGTAGGTACTCCGTTCGGCCCTGAAAAGCTCCTGGGTGGGGCTCGAGGTTTACCCGGCACTGATTGGCTAAAGCTAGAGCAGCTCTGACGCTACCAGAAAGCACCAAAACAACCGGCATTTTTAAAAGGGGGAGCAGAAGGGGCATTAGCCTAGCAGACACCGCTGTAAACAACAAGAAAACAGCAGGAAGATGTACACAAATGGAGCGACGATGAGGTGCAGGCATTGATTGTAGTCTACGGCACCGAGGAGATTCAGAGGGGGTTTGAGTCATCGCGGCGAAATGAAAATATCAGCGCACCTCGACACACTGGGGATCCATCACGCCGCAAAACAATGCCGTGAAAAGTAAAAAAAAAAAAAAAAAAAACTCAAGCAGGATTACAATCAGCCGCCATGCACACAAACCAGAAACGCGGCTACCGCCTCAGCTCCTTCCATCCTTCTTCGTTGTTGTTATGATTTTTGTGCATGTGTTTGTGACCTGCCTGGGTGACGTCACGGTAGAAACTGTCGCACAGCGGCGACCGAAACTCATGACGTCGCCGCGGGGTCCGACTCTGCAGTGGAAACACGACCACTGAGAGGGCCGAGTGAGAGGACGGTTCCTGTAGAAGTTCCTACCCC
The DNA here is from genome assembly GCF_905171665.1 of Trachurus trachurus. Taxonomy (NCBI): domain Eukaryota; kingdom Metazoa; phylum Chordata; class Actinopteri; order Carangiformes; family Carangidae; genus Trachurus; species Trachurus trachurus. Next base: position 721,193 of record NC_139904.1, read on the forward strand.
CTCCCTTTACCAGGAACTCCTGCAGTGGAAACACGGCTATAGAGAAGCCAGTGGAGGTTGTCTTCTGAGTTTGTCTCCCCACTTTACAACAGCACTACACTAAGCACACTATTTACAGTACTTGTGTGGGTTTTTTTTATCAGTTTGTCGACTGCTGTGTCCGTGTCTGTGACATGTGTAGCCTTCTGAAGTTTCATGTCCATCATGTCCCTGAGCTGATGACAGGAAGTCACCTGAGGACGTCACATGACTTACTGTAGTGCTGGTGTCAGTTTATAAGATTACACACCAAAAAACTGACAAACACAATGTGCCATAATTCACAAACACCAACTGTACAATGTCTTATTATAATTTTACTATATTTAAATATTAACTTGAACAAAAAACTATTATTTATTATTCTGTTTGTGACATTTGCAGTTTCTTCTCTGTCACTTTGTTGCTGTAACACTTTAAATGTCTAACTCTACCTTGTGTGTAAATGACTGGTGTCAAATGTATTGATCACAGAGTTCAGTCAGATGAAGTTGATTAGAAATGTAAGTAGTTAATTAACATCTACGCTGCAGTTTGAAACATAACCACCATCAGCTGAACACCTTCTATAGAATTACAGAAAAACAGACGTGACTCCTGACTGGGTTTCAGAAAAACTTTATTCACCTATAAAACCATAATCTGTAAAAGTTGCAGTAAACATCACTGCATCACACACAACACTGCAAAAACTCAACATTTTACCAAGAATATTTGTCTTATTTCTAGTCAAAACAAATCTCATTAAACTTAAAATAAGACTCATCACATAAAAGTAGTTGGTTTTTAGTGGTCAACACAGCAGTGTGGTTTAGTTGTTTGAAACAAGTGAAAATGATCTAAAAACAAGTTCATTTTTAGGTGAAGAGTCTTATTGTAAGGGGAAAGAGTTTAGTTTTGACTAGAAATGAGACATTTTGACAAGAAATAAGACAAATATTCTTGGAAATGTTTTGAGTTGTTGCAGTGAAGATTGAAGTCAGAGCAGATCCCAGAAAATAATTAAACCCTAAAAAGACACAGAGAGAAATTCAAACAGAACTCAAGAAAACTTTTTTTTTTTTTTTTTTTAAATAATAGATTTAAATCAAACTCTAGATTACAAAATGATTCTTATCTACACATAATTTAAAGCTGGAGTCATTTCTAAATGAAGAACAAGACATAATGTGCTACCATGTGTCCTGACAGAGCTGCAGCTGAGAGACGGTTTCTACGTCATCGTCTGTACAGAGAAATAACTCATCAACAGCAGCAGAACTCACTCTGCTTGGTCAGTGATGAGTTCAGACAGGTGACGTATTGATTATTGATTATTGATTAGCACACGGGGCCGAGGTCACATCCACCTGTTTGTTTACAGACTGAAGCAGAACAACAGCAGGTAAACAGGAAACAACAAACTACAATCAACGCTCATTTGACTAATTAGATTTTCTTGATATTTTGCCTGATGATGTCGTTTAGAAGCAGAAACTCAGGAGTTGATGACGTCATCTTCATCATCATCGATGCTCAGGCTTTTTCACCGGCCTCCTGTCAACAAGAAGGAATATTATTAGGGCCGGGACTTTAATCGAATTAATTAGAGGCTTTGTAATTAATTAATCGCAATTAATCGCATTTTAATCGCATATAAATATTTGACCTGAGAACAGTGAGAAGCATTTTTTTCACATGGATTTTAGTATACCATTGAATGACTGAATACATAAGCTTAAGCATTCAAGGTGGTACTTAACCAAGACCAACAGACTAGGGATGCAAATTATCCATTAATTCATTATTAATATTTGATACATACAGATGAAATGCTCTTTCCTTCCAATACACTATGATGATTACTGTAGTATTTAACTAGGCTACTTAAATCACAGTAGCATAAACTGATTTGTTGAACTCAGCCTGATGTAAACATTAATAAAACTCAGTAACCAATCACACAGCAGCTCCATGTTGTCCCTGTGTGATGTTCAGGGACAGGTCAGGACAGTCTGAAGACAGAGCTCTGAGGGTGAAGTCCTATCATAATGAGATGAGCTGCAGCTGTGACAGTGACAGGTCATAGATATAGCGCTGCAGCTGAGCAATTAGCGCGATATAGCGCATTTAGCGTGCGCCCGTGTCTGTGTATCTATGTGCAGGCAGAGATCAGAGATGGTGTTTTAAATAACCATGCTAGCGTTTCACCAGCTCTCATCTCTGCCAGTCAGCCTCTCAAACTGCCGCCGATTTCAGTCGGACTAAGGTGTTTACATGCACTTCAGTTGTCCAGTTATAGTCGGATTAAGGCAATAATTCGGTTTTTTCAAGTGTCATGTAAACGTACTGAGTGTCAGCGGCTTGTTAAATGATTGTGCTCCAGACTAGTGTAATCAGTACGCCTGAAACTCATCCAGTGAGAAATATTCCGCGGTGCAAAACAAGTGCGATTAAAGTGCGTTAATTTTTTCAACGCGTTAATTTTTGTGTAATTAATTAATCCTAATTAACGCGTTAAAGTCCCGGCCCTAAATATTATATTAACACAGTAATTATAATGATGATATTATATATAAAAGCTGTTAGTTTTTATACAGCTCACTATTAATATATATCTCATTAAATCCAGTGTGTTCAGTGTGGTGAGCTGAGTAAACATGATGAAGAGTTCATTTTACTCACTCGTGACGATGATGATGAAGTGTCTGAAGCTGAGAAGAGAAAAACAGTTTGAGCTTCACTGTCAGACACTGAACTGAGCCACAGGTGACAAAGATTTATTTTATAACTTAATGACTTTTTTCATGTTTCATTATTTCAAAAACTGATTTATGATACTTACTGTTGGCCTGTGTGAAACCTGGAACACACAAAACACAATCAACAGTTATTATCGTCGACAAAAGACAAAACAGTTTCTGTGTCAATATTACAGTTTAATATAACCAGTCTCTGTATTTTGTATTATCACCAGACGGCCAGAAATAAAACCACTGAGCTTATAGGAACATGAACAGAACAACAACAGCACAGATGTGTCTGTCTGTTTCACAGCTGTGAAGTAAAAAATAAAAATAATCGTTCAATCTTCACCTTTTGGTTTTTCATTCTTTTTCTTCCAGAGAAAGTATCCAGCACCACCGGCAGCAACAAGGGCAAGAAGTCCAGCAACAACTCCAACGACAGTAGCAACCGGAAACTCTGAAACAGGACGTTCACACTGTTCATGTCTCGGTTTAACACTAGAACTGCCAACTGCCGTTCTTTGGACGACTTTGATTTTCATTTGTGCATAACTTTATTTAAAAAAAACATTGAAGTCCACCAGTCAGTGACTTTTCCTAAAATGATGTTGGGCAGCACCCCGTTTTGTTAAATACAATCAATATTATTCGGTATGATGGGCAGCTCCACCTGACATATCAAACAAAGAACACTAATGGATGTTGCCGTAAAAGCCTACTTCACGGCCCAGAGTAGCTGTTGTGACAAATGTAACACCTATACAGCACTAATTAATGCTTTATTACAGTTCGTCCAATGAACGACTCATGGCGGTTATAGGTATATAGTGTCCAGCGGCAGTGCTAGTGTTAATCTCAGTCTGTTTAACTTTAACCTTCAGAGGGTTTGAAGACCTGGACCAGAGAAACTAGATCACAACTCTGATGTTTTACCCTGATCTCACTTTTGTTTCTAATGTAACAGATTACTGTTTGATTTACAACATGACATCATCATTATTGACCTGCTGAAAACTGTCTTTACTGACTGTAACAAGTGATCACACCACAGCTTATTAAAGAGGAACTAAACCCCCAAACCACTTTTTTCTGCTGAAAACAAATATATTTGGGTATAAGGTAGTGTTGTCAGTTGATTCTGGTCCAACTTTTGACATTTTAGTCAAAATATTTCAATTTGGTGTATTTTGTAGTAAAAATGTAGAGTGACTGCCCTCTATGGGTTGAAACACGGCTATTACAATCTAATTTTTCTATTGGCTGAGATGGAGGCAGATGACGTTTTGGAGGCAGCTTTCGTCACCGGCCACCAGCTCCCCGACCAATCAGCACCGGCTGCTGCCTGCAGCTAACGGTTGCTAGGCAGTCTAGCTGCTCTGCTGCGGCTAACGGCTGCTAACAGCTGCCTGAACGGGAATCGTTAGTGCGGCCGCCGCTAACGAGCCGTTAACGAGCTAACGAGCCGGCGGATCAGCTGTAGATGCTGTGTCACGGCTCCTAGTAGTGTCCACGCTACTAGTGCTGTTAGAGTCGCTCGTTAGTAGCTCGTTAGCGCTAGCAGAAGTGTCGATGTGTGTTTATTACTTTTTTTTCTCTTTTGTGTGATTTCGCGGGTGTGAATGGGGCGCAGGGGAGGGGGGAGGGGGGAGGGGGGATCGGAGAGTGCTCCTGAGTCCCGCCCATAATCAAGGCATTTTTTGAATTTCAAGCTTAGAGCACGTCATCCAAAACTGAGGGGTTTAGTTCCCCTTTAAAGAACAACAAGAAAAAACGTTATGTTTCACTAACATGAACTCCTCCTCACATGAAGGTAAAATATCTCCATCAGTTCAGAATCAACACTCAGAAAACCCAAAAAACTAAATGTTGAAGGAAAACACATTCGAATTTAATCTATAAAATGAGGTGATGATTTATATGACATTTATAAACTAATGAAAGAGTAAATAAACAGGAAGTGGGGTTATTAGACATTCATGGAAACTAAAGGATTCTGTTTTATTTGTTTCACTTTGTTACGATCAGGAAACATTTTACAGCAAATATAAAGTTACTGAATTGAAATATAGAAAAAATACTTTAAAAAAAATCAGGTTTCATTTCATCTGAACATTTGGAGAAATAAAACTTCTCATTAAAGCTTCAAGTGTCAGAAGAAACTAATCTACATGATGGAATCAATAATTGACCTGGATGAGTAAAATAAGAACACAGACAAAAAAAAACATCCATCACAATTAGATAAAATATAATTTAGATCAAAATAAACTAAACATGTTTCCTACCTCCACCAGCTCCAGGTCTGTTCCTGTTGGTGATAACTGCTCTTAAGTCCAGTTTGGTGACGATGTCGTCCTCCAGTCCAGAGAGCTGAAACACACACTCACAGTTCCCCCAGTCTTCATGTTTGACTGATGAGAGGTGGATGGTCTTCTGGAAGGACCCATCATGGTTGGGGAGGATCTCTCCTTGGTCCACGTCCTCATGAAGCTCCTCTCCATTCTTCCTCCAGAACATGACAGCTTTGTTTGGGTAGAAACCTGTAGCGTGGCAGCTGACTGGAGAGGAGGGGGTCTTCTGGAGGAGGGACACTGAGGGGGGGGCTGGAGGACAGAGAGAGAGAGGAACAGCTTCTAGTTTAGTATAATTCAGTATAAGCTGCTGTAGTTCATGTTTGATGTGTTTTAGATGTCACTCTGACAGTTTAGTTTCTAAATGGCCGATGTGATAAAGAAGAAAAGGAGGAGGTGAAACAGAGAGAAGAAATGTGAGGGGAAGAGATGGGAAGAGAAGAATTGATAAGACAGAGGTAGAAATAGACCAAGGGAAACACTGGTGATAAATGAGAGAAATAATAGAAAAATAAATGTGTAAATGGAGTCAATGTGTGTGTGTGTGTGTGTGTGTGTGTGTGTGTGTGTGTGTGTGTGTGTGTGTGTGTGTGTGTGTGTGTGTGTGTGTGTGTGTGTTGCTTCATGTTTATTGTTACTGTTGTTTACAGAGGAAACATGAAGACTGTAGTTGATGAAACTACATCAGGTGATGTGACTCTACCTGTTTTCATCAGAGAGCTCCTCCCATACTCCACGTACTTCTTCACCCACTCAGGACAAATCTGGGTCAGGTAGTTCTTCTTCCCTGCACAATAAGCTTTGTCATTGTCCCACTTGTGTTTGGTGATGACAGACTGTGGTGTTGGAGCGATCCATGTCTCTGTCTTCAGGTCAAAGGCTATGAAGTCTTCTCCATCATAACCAAACTGCCGAAAACCAGTGACCTCCTGAGTCTCATCGTCCCACTCACATCCGTACATCGTCTGCCAAACATGGACACCTGAGACAGAGACAGATGTTGTTGTAAATAGTCATCAACTCATTAACAGCTACCCCCCCCCCCCCCCCCCATTGCTCTGCTCGATCAATAAACTGATCACACTGTTCAACACTATAAATGCATTATATCAATGTGTTTAGTCGCAGTTAATCTGATCTAATGTGTAACTCTATTGTTCATGAACACACTGAACACACTGAGCTCAGTGACATCAACAGAATTTGTTGTTGTTTATTTCAGCTCAAACCAACAGGGACACGACATAAAACACACACTGATGGAGAGTCAGTCAGTCAGTGTGTGTGTGTGTGTGTGTGTGTGTGTGTGACTCCTGAGACTAATTACCCATTAGGACCATGAGGAAACGTCTCCTCTCCTCATTCACTCTGATTCAAACGGTCGAGTCAGAAACATCAACACACAGTAAACATCACTGAGTTTCTACTTGTTGTTTCACACAGTCTGCTGCCGTCACCTGCTGCTCCAAACAACATACTGTAAAAACTCTTCTGTGATTCTGATGTTTGTTCTTGTTTAAAGCAGAACTCTGCAGGATTTGGGCTGTAATTATTGTGGCTCAGAGACACTGTGATGGTTGAGTGACCTATAATGAGGTGAATGGGGTCTGTGTCTGTGTGTGGCCGTGTTAGCATTAGCAGCCGTGTTAGCGTTAGCTCCGTGTTAGCATTAGCGGCCGTGTTAGCGTTAGCTCCGTGTTATCGTTAGCGCATGGATGTAGCGTTAGCTCCGTGTTGTTAGCGTTAGCTCCGTATTAGCGTTAGCTCCGTGTTAGCAGGGCTTAGCAAACACCGCTCTCTACCTTCAGCAGTAAACACAAGCACGTGTAGGGAGGGGGTGGAGGCGGCGAGTTTTTTTTTTTACGACAGTGACATATGCCTCCCATGGATGTATTATATTAAAGCTATAGAGAGCCGAAGCGGAAGCAGGAAGTAACGGCCCCATGGGTCCTCAAATCGAAAAAAGTCTCCATAGGAATGAACGGGACTGAAAGTTTTATTTCGTGATCCGATTGAATTGTGCCATGACAAAAAAATCTGTCCTCTACCTGTTTAAAACATCACGTTTCATGAAGAGAAATCAGCCGTTTGTTGTAAAACTATTGTAAAATAAAATCCTGAGGAGTCCGTAACCAGAAAGACTACAAGTCGCGTAGGTGACGTCACACACCAACTGCCGCCCTTTCCCGTGTCAGTTGGTGACGTATTTTTTGTGGGACACCAGATCTGTAGTCCGTAGAGCGTCGTCACACAAAATACATTCTTCTGTTGCCGTTTTACGATAAACTGCTGATTTCTCTTCATGAAACGTGATGTTTTAAACAGGTAGAGGACATATTTTTTTGTCATGGCGCAATTCAAACGGATCACGAAATAAAACTTGGACTCCCGTTCATTCGTATGGAGACTTTTTTCGATTTGAGGACTTCCTGCTTCCGCTTCGGCACTCTATGGTCTACGATTTGAAAGAGGATGAGAAAAATTTGAAAAAAGCACCTCTCACACACCCCCACCCCTCCCCTCCGAGCTCGTATGGCCCGCCCCTCGGGACCTCCTCGCGACACGCCCCCCCCCCCCCCCCCCCCCCCTCACAGAGCAGAGCGGAGCAAGCAACAAGCCTGCTGCTGCCTAAACCAAACAGGCTTTGAATGCAGAGTAAAATGTCATATTCACAGACACAACTTCCACAATAAAACCAAAGATTACCTGTTCAACATAAACTCAGCACCGCTGCTGCAGCAGCCTGACCGGGGTCTCTCTGCACCGCGGCGCCGCGGAGCTCCAGCCCCGACTCTTCCTGCTCCTCTCCCCCAGACACAGGACCCTGTCCTGGGTCACCCAGCGCCAAGAGTCTCCCTGTAGCATGAGGCTGTGCTCAGCGCTAGCCTACTAATCGCAGCGGCGCCAGTCCCGATGCCGCCGCTGTGCACCAGCTGCCGGTGATGAGGCGATGTGCCAGTTGCCGTCGTCGCCGTCCCCGGCAACGGGACCGCGGCAACCGCTCGTACGAGCAGCGCCGCCATTAGCAGCCGTTAGCACAGCCTCATGCTACAGGGAGACTCCTCGCGCTGGGTGACCGGCCACAGGGTGCTGTGTCTGGGGAAGAGGAGCAGGAAGACTGGGGCTGGAGCTCCACGGCGCCGCAGTGCAGAGACCCGGTCAGCTGCAGCTGGAAGCGGCTGTGTGTCGGGGAGAGGAGGAAGACCAGGAGCTCAGCAGGGCCGCGGTGTGCAGGGGGCAGAGCACCCCGGTCAGCTGCAGCTGGAAGCGGCTGTGTGTCGGGGAGAGGATCAGGGAGACTCGGCGCGGCACCGGTACCGGTAATAAGGGCAGCAACACATTCTGTGCTTCTGTACTGTGCTTCTCTGAATCCCAGTGGGGCTTTCAGCGGCAGACTGACCGGGGGGGGGTCAGGGGCTGAATTGGTGGGTTCATGTGTCTGTGGCTGAGCAGCTCAGAGCGGTTACAACTACTTGTAGTTTCTAAGCGGAGGGGCTGGGGACGAGGCGGGTCGAGGAGGAGCAGGCGAGACGAGGGGATTGGATGGAGGGTACGAGCCAGTGGGAGTCGGACGGGGCGCGCGGCGCCCATTGGTCAATTTCTATGCAGGCCCACGGCTGATAGACTGAATGGATTTTTTTGGTTCTTTTTGCTATTTATATTGTGTATATCGGACCACAGGACCATAATCGCTGTATAAACAATGTTAATAATAATTACCAATGCTCCAAATCGTAGACCATAGCTTTAACGGTGCCTCCCAGAACTGTGGGGGAGCTCCGGAGAGGGGAAAAAAGAGAAACCAACGAAGGAGCGAGCTATTTCCGGCCGACTTGCATAGTTCTTGTTTAACTTGAATGTAGAATCTGTGTTAAAGTCTTGTAGAGCAGAGGAGTCACATGGTCTCCTGGTTTCTGTCCCTCAGACCAGCTGATCCTCCTCCACTGGTTACTAACTGTTGTTGTTGTTGTTGTTGTTGTTGTAAACTCTGTCTCCAGTGTGTGTGTTCAGGGAGCAGCCATGTTTGACTGGAGGCTCTGAACCAATCAGCAGCTGCTTCCTGCTCCTCAACTAGTTGTAATTATTGATGTGAAATGGATCAGTGGAGACTGATGGAGTCTGACAGACAGAGACAAACTGTTGATATCAACTAGTGACTGACACACTGTGGTCAGAGCAGAGGAATAAACCAGCTGTTCTACTTTACCTTTATACATTTACAGCTCAAACTAAGAATTATTGTCATTATTAATTATATAATATCAATAAAAATCAATCAGTTCATTGATCACACTGCAAAACGTCACAAAGTTGTGAAGGTGAAATCTTTACATTTCTCCTTTAATCCACCGTCTCAACACTTCATTCATTTATCATCAGTTTCTGTCAGTGAATTTTCTGCTGATCAGCTGATCGATTGATCCACTGATTGTTGCAGCTCTACACACACACACACACACACACACACACACACACACACACACACACACACACACACACACTCTTAGAAGGAGTGTGTTGAACACGTGCACAACGACTGTGTGGTCCTTTCTGCTCCAGATGTGGAGTCAGTCTGAACTCAGACTAGGGCTGGGTATTGTTGAGAATCTCACGATTCGATTCGATTTCGATTCATTAGGTCACGATTCGATTCGATATCGATTCGATTCGATATTGATTGAAATGCTTCGATATTGATTCAGTATCAAGCAGAAATACACAAATAAGAGTACCAGATTTTTTTTTTTTAAATAATTATTTGTTTAGTTTCATGCCTTATGAACAGCCATAGTATAACTCATAGCATAACAAAATATGACACTGCTTTAACACTGAACTACAGTGCAGCTAAATTTAAATTAGGCTATGTGTTACTTTCCTCTTGGAAAATAACTCATAACATTTTGAGTAATAAAACAATACAAAACAATATTATTAATAATAGCCTACTGCACAACTGAAAATATTGTAGCGACCCCGCAGTAATGTTCTTGTTATGATGTTTAAGTTCTGTGATTTCTGACTGACTGTCAATGTGTATGGTACGGGCAGGTGGGATGAGAAACTGAGGGGCTGGGGTGAGTGTGAGGAAGACAGAGTCCTGTCTGTGTGTAGGTGAGTGAGTGAGGAGGAGCAGAGGAAGAAGTGAGAGCAGCTGTCAGATAAGTTTGTGTTATGTTGTTGACTTGTCGTCGGGTCTGACGCTACAATATCAATAACAACGTGTGCTTAACACAAGGGGGCAGTTGTCGGTCTGACTTTAGCTTTTTCGCGGCACGGAGAAATGCGCATCTGGTGGCTCAACCTGGTCAGTGGGTGCTTGAGCACCGGAGCACCCACGGAATCGGCGCCTATAAATACAAAATGAATCCCCACATCTGCTTTCAGGTTTGAAGGCGCTGGCTTAACGCTGCTGCTGCTACTCACTCCCATATTGTTATGGTTTGGTCTAGTGCGGCCCCCGTCCGTACAGCGCGAATCACACGAGGGTGTTGCTCGCAGCGCCCCCACTGGCCAGGGGCTTGAATCGATTCAGAAGATTGCTGAATCGATATTGAATTGCAGAGAAAAGAATTGCAATGCATTGCTGAATCGATATTTTTACCCAGCCCTAACTCAGACTGTGTTGGATGAATCCAGATGTTTCAGTCGTGGTTCACTCAGCTGACCTGAGATCTGCTGTCACTTCCTGTCTCACACACTCAGTCATGACGGCTCACATGACTCACACACCTGCTGCCTGTGTGTGTGTGTGTGTGTGTGTGTGTGGTTGCTATGGCAGCAGTCACCAGGTAACAGCAGCACAGTGACAGAGGATCAACATCCAGCTGAAGCTTTTCACTGCTTCATAACCAGCTGTTCATCACTTCACTGCTTCATAACCAGCTGTTCATCACTTCACTGCTTCATAACCAGCTGTTCATCACTTCACTGCTTCGTTAACCAGCTGTTCATCACTTCACTGCTTCATAACCAGCTGTTCATCACTTCACCGCTTCATTAACCAGCTGTTCATCACTTCACTGCTTCATAACCAGCTGTTCATCACTTCACCGCTTCATAAGCAGATGTTCATCACTTCACTGCTTCATAACCAGCTGTTCATCACTTCACTGCTTCATAACCAGCTGTTCATCACTTCACTGCTTCATAACCAGCTGTTCATCACTTCACTGCTTCATAACCAGCTGTTCATCACTTCACTGCTTCGTTAACCAGCTGTTCATCACTTCACTGCTTCATAACCAGCTGTTCATCACTTCACCGCATCGTTAACCAGCTGTTCATCACTTCACTGCTTCATAACCAGCTGTTCATCAGTTCACTGCTTCATTAACCAGCTGTTCATCACTTCACTGCTTCATAACCAGCTGTTCATCACTTCACTGCTTCATAACCAGCTGTTCATCACTTCACTGCTTCATAACCAGCTGTTCATCACTTCACTGCTTCATTAACCAGCTGTTCATCACTTCACTGCTTCATAACCAGCTGTTCATCACTTCACTGCTTCATAACCAGCTGTTCATCACTTCACCGCTTCATTAACCAGCTGTTCATCACTTCACTGCTTCATAACCAGCTGTTCATCACTTCACTGCTTCATTAACCAGCTGTTCATCACTTCACCGCTTCATAACCAGCTGTTCATCACTTCACTGCTTCATTAACCAGCTGTTCATCACTTCACCGCATCGTTAACCAGCTGTTCATCACTTCACTGCTTCATTAACCAGCTGTTCATCACTTCACTGCTTCATAACCAGCTGTTCATCACTTCACTGCTTCATAACCAGATGTTCATCACTTCACTGCTTCATAACCAGCTGTTCATCACTTCACTGCTTCGTTAACCAGCTGTTCATCACTTCACTGCTTCATAACCAGCTGTTCATCACTTCACTGCTTCATTAACCAGCTGTTCATCACTTCACCGCATCGTTAACCAGCTGTTCATCACTTCACTGCTTCATTAACCAGCTGTTCATCACTTCACTGCTTCATAACCAGCTGTTCATCACTTCACTGCTTCATTAACCAGCTGTTCATCACTTCACTGCTTCATAACCAGCTGTTCATCACTTCACTGCTTCATTAACCAGCTGTTCATCACTTCACTGCTTCATAACCAGCTGTTCATCACTTCACTGCTTCATTGTCCAGCTGTTCATCACTTCACCGCTTCATTAACCAGCTGTTCATCACTTCACTGCTTCATTAACCAGCTGTTCATCACTTCACTGCTTCATAACCAGCTGTTCATCACTTCACTGCTTCATTGTCCAGCTGTTCATCACTTCACCGCTTCATTAACCAGCTGTTCATCACTTCACCGCTTCATTGTCCAGATCAGTGTTTCTCAAACTTTTTTCAGTCAGGGCACCTTTCAAAAGTGCATAAAATCTCACAGCACCCCTGTGTAAAATATAATTCAAACTGACACTGCACAGCCTAAATGTAAATGTCCTGTTTATTTAGACGGGACAGTATTACAGTATTTATGCATAGGTGCCTCTGTAGCCTACACACACACACACACGCACACAATAATCTGCAATGTGAGAGGAAGAGAGAAAGGTCTACATGCGCGCAGCGCAGGCACGCGCTCAAATGAATATCCACCGGCGTCTCCGCTCCGTTCTGACTCCGTTACGAACAATCAGAGAATTTCCACCGTGTGTAGGCTACTGCAGAGTGTTTTTATACATCAAACGCACCAGAGTGGGAACAGAGCGGACACAGATCCACTGGAGAGAGGAGGGGGTGACTCACCATCAGTGTGAGACGTGAGCCTGGTAGGACGCATTTTTTTCATAGCGTCCGGTGTCCGGTGGACACGGCCCCTACTGCTCTGAGTACCCGTGACCAACGGCCGTGTCCACGGAGCGGTCTCTTGACGCAGTCAGACGGCACCCCAGGGTGGCGCGGCACCCACTTTGAGAAAGGCTGGTCCAGATGTTTAGATCTAAAGTTTCTCTGTGAGGTCGGTGTTGGTGACGTGAGGTTCAGTCTGTGAGCTGATGTTCCTCTGCAGTGACCTCTGACCTTCACACTGAGTCTGCTCTGTTTCCTCCTCTGTGTGTGTTTCAGTATTAACACTGTTCAGAGTTTTTCATCAGCTCAGATTGAACCTGAAACAGCAGCCAGAGCCTCCAGCTAAAAGCTACTGTAGCCGTCCAGCTGACAGAGACATGATGGAGGTTGAGCTGATGGAAGGATTTTTCCTGAACTCACTGATCAACAGTTCAGTTTCATTTAACCGAGCTGAGTTTATATGTGTTTATATTTCTCACAGTCAGGTGATAATAGTTTTATGGTGCTACTGGTTTTTCTTCAGCCCCAGTGTGTCGACTGTTCACAGCTACAACTTAGACCTGTGTGTGATCAGTTTTAGAGGAGGTTTCATCAATATAATAACTGCTGGAGTATCTTGAGTTGTCACATATTATGTCATATTATGGGTATTGTAATAATAAAGACCTTTGTGTCAATTTACTCACCACCAGTCTGATTGAAACGCTGCATTACAATCAGAACACTTGCTTTGAAGACCTGCTCAGTATTGATGTTTCTCTGGGTCTCACTCTCCCAGTAATCTGCACCTTCATTCTTCTCAATCCAGTCAGTCTTTGGGATCATCTTCTTCAAGTTGCTGTCATAATGCACAAACTCCTGTCCATCTAAGAGTCCAACTTCATTGTGCTCAGGGAATCCATCCAGGCCAGACACACCACTCACAATGTAGGTCATAGAATGTGTCACTGTAACACAAAACAAATTGTCTTGAAATTTCAGTTTTACTCAAATATTTCTTTTTTACATTAAAGCAGAAGTGAGTGATATATTTGTGTTAATATAAGTCTTAAATAGTTGTATCTTCCGACAGCAATCACTTACATAGAGTGTTTGGTCTGAAACACGGGTCTCTCAGTCCCTCTGCTCTGAGCCCAGGAGAAAACATTTATCGTATCCTACAGTTTTTATCCAATGAGGAGAGAGAACGGCATGCAGGGCTGTGTGTGCAGCCAAGGAACGCCGTGAATGTGGTGACGTAGCGACGAGGACTGTTATGGTGCGTTCAAGGAAACTCGTGTTTTTCCGACCGTGAAGTGGTACCAGTTCGATCTGGTACGAGTTCACCGGTCAGAAGTTACGAGTGGCCGTTATAGTGACTTTCACCGGTAAAACAGGTCGGAAAAACACGAGTGGGTTGCCTGGAACGCTACAAAGTCGTAAGTTGTGACTTGAAGCTGTAATTTACGATTTCAAAAGCCTGCCTGGAACGCAGCATTAGCCAAAACGACCGGATCACTCACTTCTGCTTTAAGCACACACACACACACGCACGCACGCACGCACGCACGCACGCACACACACTTTGTGCTCTTGCTTAAAAATGGTCTCTAAAAAAACATCACAAAAAATCAATCAATTAATCAATTTAAAGCAGTACTAAAGAACTTTCAGTTTTGGTTGAGTTTGGCGGCGCCAGTGGCCCAAAGCGGTTGTGTTTTGCCTGAAGGAAAACTCCATTTCCCATGAGCACTAGCGCGTAGCCCCATAAACATCCTGATCTCCTGGTGCATGGAAATTAACATAAGACGTCCAAACTAAGTTTCTGTTACCAGCGGATCATTTCTCAGTAAACACACATACACAATCATTGCTGCTCCCTCCTCGTCGTGACTCGTGAAAGTGAAACTTAAGTGAGAGCCGGGTTCCTACCATGCTCCTCAAAGCTGCTTAGTGCCAGTGAAGGAGATACAGACCCCCTCAGGTCATGACAGAGGTGTCATTCAACCTGTTGTGAGTTGATGAACCATCACAAAAGTTATGAAAATATTATATGAAGGTTGAAAAGTTCCTTAGTGTTGGTTTAAATGTCTTTAAACCACACCTGCAATGCCAATGCTAATAATGGCTAATGATAGCTCTTTTTGGCAAAGTTTTAGGGCAACAAGGCAACTAAGCTTGTTAAAGGTTGACTATGTAGAAATACAAGAACAACAACAGAAAAAGAATTCCAGCAGTCGATTGCCAGACCGTTGCTAGGTAAAACGGGCCGTTGCTAGGGACTCCGCTCTGATCAGAGGACAGCAGAGGAGGAGAGCTAAGCAGGATATTTACCTTATGTTTCATTTTACCGTCATTAACAGCATAATAAATGACATGTAGCTTGTTACAGGGACAGTGGAGGCTCTCTGCCTTCCACACCGCTGCTGCTCAGAGCCTCCGCTGTCACTGCTCTCCTCAAGTTGGAAAAAAAAAAAAAAAAGGAGCTCCGTGGCACCGAAAGTCCGCGACGATAAACGTATGACAGACAAGACTACACAAATACACCCATCCTAACAAGTATATGATAATCCATTGATCCACCGATTGATTATTAAAAAGGCTTGGTTGGAAACAAACGCATCCTACCGGGAGGAGGCAGGAAAACAGCGGAGAACTGAGCCACGTGTCGACTACAGGCAGGTACGAATGTAAACAGAACGTTGACAGAAAGTCATTGTCGACCCCGTCAAAAAAAATAAAAATAATAATTCAGACTAAAAAAAAAAAATTTATGGAAAAGCTATACTTTCATTCTGTACCCCTCTAAAGGCCCCATGGATGTATTATTTTTGAAAAAATATAGCTTTTAATAAATATTCTACATATTCAACCTTTAAGTATACAATATACAGTTTTTTTTTGTTTTTTTTACTTTTTTAATATGAATGACTAAAGTATACAGTTGTCAGTGATGACAGGGAAGAGAAGAGATTTGTCATCTATACTTGTGTATTTACAAATGAGATGAGAAACTCAACCTGTTTGTGTTCTGTGTTCTTACATTTCTACTGTTGCATTGTTTTTTTTGTTTTTTTGTTTAAAAGTAGCCTATATTTTGGGGGCTTTTTACATTTAAATGATTGAATCGTTGAGAAAGACAGGAAACGTGGAGGCAAAGAGAAGGGGAATACCATGCAGCAAAGGGCCACCAGATTGGGGATTCGGACCGGGGGCAGCTGCAGCTAGGACTGTAGCCTCTGCATAAGGGGCGCCTGCTCAACCCCACTGAGCTACTGCATTAGTTTGAACTCTCAGGATTAGGGCTGGGCGATAAAACGATAACGATATATATCGCGATATAACTTTACTCAATAGCAATATGAAACGTGGTCGATAGAAAGTCGATAGGTTTCATTCATTCATGTTTTGAAACAGCCAATGAAAACGAGAGTTGCGCCGCGCTGAACCACTGGCTGAGCCAACCAGGTTAGATTGACACGGCACAGGAAGACTGTACACAGCACAACAACACGTGGTGTGTTTGGGCTGCTGCAGCCTGGCGTCAGCAGCGGGGCATCGCCAGTAAAAAAGAGAGAGAGAATGCGCGTTGCCTCGAAAGAAAAAATGGAGGAGAACTAGGACGAGTGGCCGCGAAAAGACGTGGTACGTCATGTTTACATTAACCCAGATTGATTGAACTCTAATACAGTACTGTAAACAACGCTAAACTTTAACCACGCAGACACCAGGCAGTCGGAGCGGCTCGAGCTCCGGCCGCCGTCACACATCAAAGGGAGCGCAGTCACGGCGTGGCCGCTGCTGCTGCTGCTGCTGCTGCTCACACTGGAGCGACACACAGCAACTGTTGTGCCGACCTAAACACTGGCCACTTGCGAAGCAAGCGCTAACCGCGGCGATTTCTCTTCCTTTTTCTTTTCCAGCCTGGTTTAGGCTGAGAATGATCGCTAATTAGACGGGCCACGTCAGGTCCGGGTTTTAATTTTCACGTCTGTTTATAACTGTAGCAGCAGCAGAGAGATGGAGCAGCTGCTGTATGGGGAGCCTGGCTCTAGTCTGACCTAACTCCTGTCTGATGTAATGTTAAAGAACGCCTGAACAGCGGAGTGATGATGCCTGTAAAAAGACCCAGTGCTGGTATATCAGCACTCATGTATGTCTCTTGTCCAATCAAATTATTTGGTTGAAACTAACTGTATATAATACCAGTTTTATTTATCTGAAACTGTTATTAGGCTACTCATTGCTTTTATATGTTAATCATTACATCTGAAATGTTCAATTTTTGACGAAAAATAAATATTTAAATCAGAAATAACCTTCTGATATCTTCAAATCTCACTTGTGAGTATGATGGAACATTTAGGCTCGACAAAAACAGTGACTTGAGTCCTATCGTGATATATATCGATATCGACTGATATGAAAAAAATTATCGTGATAGGATTTTTTCTCATATCGCCCAGCCCTACTCAGGATCCACTCTATCCACCCACCTCAATGACAGTGGAGTGAGTGTATTAATTACATACAGACAGCTTTACTTCCTCTGTTTTCAGTGGTATTTGGGTAAGTTATTTAGTGTGGTACAGTTTTTTTTTTAAAATGAATAGATAGATCAATAGATCAATTTTAGACCCCAAACTTAATGGCAATTAGAAATCATTAAAGCAGATATCAGTGGAATGTTTTTGTTAATATAAGTCCTAAATAGTCCTATTTTCCGTCAGCAATCACTTACATGAAGTATTTCAGCCTAAACACGAGTCTCTCCGTCACTCTGCTCTGCTGTAACCCGAGGAGAAAATTTTCCTTGTGGGATACAAGTGTTATCCAATGAGGAGAGAGAACGGCATGAAGGGCTGTGTGTGCAGCCAAGGGATGCGCGTGAATGTGGTGACGTAGCACGAGGACCAATTGATGCCTGACAAGGGCGGGGGCTGCTAACTCATGGTGCGTTCAAAGAAACTCGTACTTTGTGTTTTTCCTTCCTGTGAAGTCATACCAGTTCGATCTGGTACGAGTTCACGGGTCGGAAGTTACGAGTGGCCGTTATAGGGAACTTTCACAGACAACAGGATGGTAAAAACACGAGCTACGGGTTACCTGGAACGCTACCAAGTCGTAGTTGTGACTTGAAGCTGTAACTTACGGTTTCAAAAGCCTGCCTTGAACGCAGCATTAGCCGAAACGGCCGTGAAGCTGATATCTACTTTAAGTAAGGATGAATTCAAAGCTAAGTTATAATGTAATTCTCTGGGAAAGCATTGCTGTTGTTAAATTTAAAAAAAATTCTATTACATATATATATAGCCTACTTTTACAATCATTCTGATGATCTCTGGGCTGTGTTAAAATAGGCATTGGCCCTTAAATGAACGCGAGAGGTCGCACCTTCAACCCTGAACAGTAAATATAGGCTACAGGTTTACAACAACGCCACCGTTGTAACTG
The DNA here is from genome assembly GCF_905171665.1 of Trachurus trachurus. NCBI lineage: Eukaryota > Metazoa > Chordata > Actinopteri > Carangiformes > Carangidae > Trachurus > Trachurus trachurus. The sequence goes on from NC_139904.1 coordinate 739,557, forward strand.
ACACAAATAGAACTAGCCTAAATAAATTTAACGGCCCTGATTAGGAAAAATACTTTTCAGCATTTTTTTAAAGAAACACAATAAGGGTCTTACTTTACATGTTTTTCTAAAATATAGCAGCAAGTCACCAAAAGATCCGACTGATCAATGAGTTGGACAGAATTCGAATTTTGAGATGATGGGATGACTTTGTTTTAGCATCTTTAATAGCCTAGCCTACTCTCCATGGAGGAAGGTCCATAACTATCAAACGACATACATAGGCTAAGCTGCGAGGGGGATAAACTGAAAATAATTAGAGCAATTCTTTTTACAATTAACCTTAATCAAAACACATGACTCACCCGCCGCCGCGCCGTGTAGTCCCACGACGAGAAGAAAGATGAGAGTCTTCATTATGACCGAGAATCTTTATCTCTGAGAGTGCAGGTAATCTGTCCTTCTGTCCAGTCCAACAGTCCAAGAGACACTGAGCTTCTACCTCGATATCCACAGCAAAAGAAAGGAATAATTTAGAGGTGTGAACTTCGCCGTCGACCCGAGCCAATGAGAATTCAGTATGAGCGTCTACGTCACTTATATCTGGGTAGAACAGACAGACTGAGGTTAGGAACGAAAGTGAAAGTTAAAGTTGTAGATTTCAGCCTGTGACAGAGGACAGAGACTGAGAGGAGACTGGACCTGAGTCTGTCAGTGTGTTCACATGGTCATAACTAAACTATTTAACTTCATCTGATCAGAGGTTTTATTCATCATGTTCAGGTTCATGTGACGTGGTGAACATCTGGGACAGACATGGCAGACTGTTGCACTAAGAGCTGGTGTAGCTGCAGATTTTCTTTCAGCAGCAGCACATCAGACTGGACTCATTTAATCAGCTGATCTCAGTCTTCAGACAGTTCACTGGTCAAACTGTCTGATCTTGTTTGGTTGGAACAAAAACCTGCGGCCACACGGCCTTTAATTTACCCAGACCTGGTCTGGGAGTTGAAATTTGTTTCAGTACAAACAACTGAACGTTTACTCTGAGGCTTTTAGGAAGACATCTGTGTTTTATTAATAATATAGTTATTGTTTTATTATGATGTGACTGTCCCTGTTTAGAAACAACTCTGATCAAAATGTGAACATCACATATAAAAACCAACAGGCAACAGCTGTTCCAGTGATGTGACAGTAAATGTGGTGAAGAGCGCCCTCCTGTGGATCAAAGCTGCAGCTGATGTTTCTCACTGTGAAGGACAAACTAAATACTAACAAGGGATTTATTATAATGTTGCTGTTTGCTGTCATATCAGGTTACTAAAAGAGATGGAGAGAAGTATCATATTCTTCTTATTAAAATAATATAATATGTTGTAGAGTTTCAGGCCTGTACATTATTAATGTGGGCTGTTTAATAACAACACAAGACAGTGAACATGAAGCAGTGATTTACTTCAGTGTTTGACTCTGGGATGAAAACGAGAGTGAAAGACCTGAGAGCAGAACGAGTGGTGAAGCTGTTGAAGACAAACCTCAGATCAGCTGCTCTCTGTCCTACAGACCATAAACGCTGCTGAACGCTGCAAAGTCAACTGCTGCAACAACACAAACTGCTGCAACAACACAAACTCAACTCCACTGATGATGAAAACTGATGCTGAGTTTCATTTAGCTGCTGCTGCTGTGACACAGTTCATCATCATCATCACATTAATACACAACCAAACCATCATAAATACGCCAGCCGGGGGTTGACAAAAAACATGAACTTACAGTAAATAAATATGTTGTAAAGTTTACAGAGATCAGACGTTTTAACAGCTTTTTATTCTCACAATCACAGAGGAGGAGATATACTGACCAACATGCAGACAGTTCCAGGAAGTTTGGCTTCTTACCACAACATTTAGATTTATGTATGTAACATTTGGATAAAATAATTAACAAATTAATGATATAAAACTGAGAATTTAGTTTTTTTTATCATATTCAGTGTAGCCAAACAAAACATTTTTCCAGCATAAATCCTGAGGATGTCACCTGACCCACTGTCAGTGAACGCATCACGATGATCCAGGACTGTGAGGTCACACGTTCATCATCAGATCAGGAGAAATTAAAACATCAAATATATTTAGTGTTAAATAATCATCATGGAAAAAAGACTGATTGAAAGAAGAAAACAAAAACAGAACAGAACAAAGCAAAAACAAACAAACAGAGCACAACAGATCAGAAATAAACAACCAAGCTTCCAGAATACAGGACAGCGGCAGCAAACGTGGGATATAATACCTTCTGTCTTTATCCAGCTCCATCAGTGAATCTAGTTAGAGCATAAGTCTCCTCATTAAAACACAACACAACACATCATGTTGATCCAGAATGAGTCTGAGTTCTTCATCTGGGCTTCACAGGGAAAGTCTCAGTTTATCACAGACGACAATGGAAGAGAAAATACAACTCATCTTCAACAGGTCAAGGTCACACAACACACAAGAGCTGCTCTTCTGGTCCTGTAGCCTTGAACATTTATTTATCTACTGAGAAGTGTTTTATGTGATGAATCAACTCTGATCCTGGAATAAATGACAGATTAACTTATTATTCTTTACTGTGTTTCCAGATTCACTTCATTCATGTAAAACACAGTGAACTGCAGGAGCTGCTGTATAATGACGTCTACACAGACACATTTATATTATAATAAGAAATCACATCACATCTTCTTCTTCTTCTGGTTTCTGAGCAGATGTGTGGACGTGTCTGCAGCTGTTTTCACATCTGTTCAGGTTTGACTGAATCAAGACTTTTTATCTGATGTGAGTTTCTGATGTTTTTTGTCTATTAATATTTGATGCCACGTTAAATTACTACATTGATCTATTTTGTTTTAAAGAGGTTTTGCTACAAATGTGACCGGTAATGAAACACAAGTTGCTCTCAGACACTTTTATTTAGTCTGAGTCTCAGAGGTTGGAGACCTGCTGAAGATGTTTTACATGTAACATCAAAAATACTCATTTCATTCATTTATTTGTAACGGGACTGCGTATTCATGAACATCCAAATACACCATGATATGATAGAATACTGATGATACACTGAATTAACTCTCTGGCACATTTTAACTTTCTTTCCTAAATTAAAACACTATTAGGCTATATTATACTATAGTATTTCCTCATTGAGTGAAACCAGATTTTCATTACGTCATTATTTCTAAATTCTTCCTCTGTGAACTAATGAACAGATTCATTACTTCAACTGAATGTTCATGTGCAATCATGTGCTCTATTATTATGATCTAACTGCACCCAGCAGGCCTCAGTTAATAATTATTCAAAACTATTGGTCAATGATGTTAATCTTGCAACAGAGCAGGAAGTTGTGAACAGCGCCACCATCTGACTCATGTTGGTACAGTTAAAATCAGCAGCCTCAGAAACTTGATCTAGGAAAACAAGAGCCTTTGCATTAAAAAGAAAACCCAATCAGATTACTAATTAAGTGTAGAGTAAGTTAATAAATAATGACAGTCATCATCTACAATTGTTTCTGAAACTGATCAAACTTTAAGGATGATTTCAAGAATTAAAAAAAACATAAACTTGTGTAAATCTTTGTCCAGAAAAATTATAAACCCAACTACTGTCACACTGTTGCACATTCACAGAAGACTTTATAAACATCTGGATTTCAGTGAAACACTTACAAATGATAAATTGTCTTCTTTATTGGATTCATTTAATAAAAGCTTCATACAAATAAAATAAAGTTTCTTTATCAATATTGAGACATACGATCTCTTCACCATTCACAGAAAAAGATAAAGCAGAAATATTATACCGATATAAATCATCTTTTATATTCAACACCAAAAGACAGAAATCATGATATAATGCAAAAATGTTTCTTAAAGAACCATAAAACAAAGTCAGAATACAATATTCATTTTCCCCAAACCAAACCACACACACACAAAACTAGGCTCATATCTAGTTTTGTAACTTTGACAAGAAGAGAAAAAGACATATCATCATTATGTACAAGTCAAGGGGATGGAACTGTGGTGGTTTTAGTTTTAATCAATATTTAATTTTTAAACCAGATTAAATCCAAGTTTTAATTTAAACTCTGTTTTAGGATTAAGGATTGCATTTCACCCTCTTGAATTCTTTAGTTTTACCTTTAAACCAAAATCAAATTAGATTATATTGCACTAAAACATTTAAACTCTAATTTAACTTTAAACCCCCAGTGAAGGAGCTTTAAAGAGGAACTAAACCCCCAAACCATTTTTTTCTGCTGAAAACAAATATATTTGGGTATAAGGTAGTGTTGTCAGTTGATTCTGGTCCAACTTTTGACATTTTAGTCAAAATATTTCAACTTGATGTATTTTGTAGTAAAAATGTAGAGTGACTGCCCTCTATGGGTTGAAACACGGCTATTACAATCGAATTTTTCTATTGGCTGAGATGGAGGCAGATGACGGTTTGGAGGCAGCTTTCGTCACCGGCCACCAGCTCCCCGACCAATCAGCACCGGCTGCTGCCTGCTGCTAACGGCTGCTAGGCAGTTTAGCTGCTCTGCTGCGGCTAACGGCTGCTAACAGCTGCCTGAACGGGAATCGTTAGTGCGGCCGCCGCCGGCGCTAACGAGCCGTTAACGAGCTAACGAGCCGTTAACGAGCTAACGAGCCGGCGGATCAGCTGTAGATGCACTGTGTTAGGGCTCCTAGTAGTGTCCACGCTACTAGTGCTGTTAGTAGCTCGTTAGTAGCTCGTTAGCGCTAGCAGAAGTGTCGATGTGTGTTTATTACTTTTTTTTTCTCTTTTGTGTGATTTCGCGGGTGTGAATGGGGCGCAGGGGGGAGGGGGGGTCGGAGAGTGCTCCTGGAGTCCCGCCCATAATCAAGGCATTTTTTGAATTTCAAGCTTAGAGCACGTCATCCAAAACTGAGGGGTTTAGTTCCCCTTTAACTTTTACAGCTGCTGCGTTTTTAGACACTTGGACCAAAATCCATCCATCCATCGTCTACGCCGCCTATAGAGCAGAGTCATGAGGGAGCTGGAGCCAATCCCAGCTGACATAGAGGAGGGGGCGGAGCTCACCTGGACAGGTCACCTATCACAGGGCCACAGGTAGAGATAAACAACACATACACACATTCACACCCAGCGAGAACATGTAAACTCCCCTCGGACGAGCCCCAGGCCGGGGAATCAAACCCAGGACTGTCTCAGTGACAGTACCACTGCTCCACCCTCACCTCAACCAAAATCAAGCTTTTTGTGATTAAGATGATTTTTTTGTCGCAAACACAAACAGTTTTGGATCTGAACATGAAATTGTTACTTAAACATTGCCACCACAGAAATAAAAGGCTGCTATTTGATTTTATCTTCTATGATTTGACCACATTGTTCCTTTAATTAAACTACAACTTTTTCTGAACATGAGTTCCTCTGCTCTACCATAACAAGTATTGTATAGTTATCACCAGTTTTTTATATTTACTGGGTCCTGACATTATACATATGTATTTAACATTAATTTTAATGTGCACACTTATCACTCTTGGTTAATTTGACTTTTAATTTTACTTTACTGAACCAAATTTTATTTGAAATGGAGCAAACATTATCTTGTCTTAATTTAAAACCTGGATTAACTCATATTAAACCTAGTTTGACTAAATTCTAATTGGATCTAATTTTAGATTAAATTTGATCTTGTTGGTGAAATTAATATTTTAGTTTCAAATATTTCTCCACCTCTGTCTGCAGTGAGAGAGATTTTACTAACAGGCTCTAATTTTAAATTGAATCGTCTAATGTTAATAGTTGTATATTTTTTCCACTCTCCTCCCTGTTTCACATTCCTCAGCTGCTAAATGTCAGTCAGCTGATCATTTTATCAGAGCTTCTGTAAACTGCTGCATCTGGACACTGAGAGCTGAGACTGAACCAAAACCAAACCTGAATGTTTGTGTGGAGCTGCAAAATCTGAGATGATGCTTTGATGTATTTTTTATATAAAACAGTGGATTAGACCAGTTTCATTTCACTTTTACCACATCAATAAAAATCTAATTAGTAGTTTTGATGGTGTGTTAGCCCTTTGGAACATGTTTGGATTACAGATTATAAAACATTTTCACTTCTTTTTTAAAGCAGAGAAGGCCTCATAAAATTTAACGTTGCTGATGAAAGAGAGAGAATGAGGAGAGTTCACCTTCCACTTCAATTATTCTCTGTTGGGACAAACAAATAAACAATGATTAACAAAGTGTTGAAATATTCTGAAAAATAAAATATTAAAGGGACAACGAGGAGTTTCTATTTGGCTATAAAAAGTCTGATATTAATGTGGATGAATCTCCGTTACCACTTGTTAATGGTCCATTTTAGATAAATCTATGGTTTTGTCTCTATGGTTATTTTGTTATTATTAGTGGTGGTGGAAATGCTGGGCGAGCCGACCAGCGTTTCTTTACTTTCGGTTTCGTGGCGAGTCATGAGAATAACGCCGCCGAATCTCCGTTCATGGTGGGAACTACGACGGTATGTGATCGTCTTCCAACCTCTGACTTTAATTCTTGATGAATGAAAACATGAGTCTGTCTTGCACCGGTCAAAGAATTTCACGGTGCGGAGGCTCATAAATGTAGTGTGGAAACACTTCACTTTTACAAAACTCCTCATTGTCCCTTTAAATTAGAAATGTGTGAAATCACCTCCACTTAATGTGAATAAGTGGGGTTCACTTTTAAAACAACATGTAGTACAGTACAATGTCTCCTATAAACAGTGGAAGCAGGTGATGTGTAGTTAATTACCTTTCATCAGTGGTGTGTCGCTGCCCACACTCTCTCTGGAGGAACTAGAACTCTGAGAGAACGTGTCTGGCTCTGAAAATAAATAAATTCAACAAAAGTCAAGAAAAGAAAAAACAAAACAAAAGACAGATTTACTGATTACTGTAAGTCCACTTGCAAACTGTAAAGCCAGTGGTAAGTGGGATAAATACAGGTGCAAATAGAGACATTATTTACCTGGTGTTTTGCAGGGTAGACTTTCTGTAGAAGAAATGACAGAACCAGCTGAAGTTTTCTCAAACCCTGAAAAGACAAGTTAATGACAAAGGCAGATATGACAGATGTCCTATATATAGTATATATATGGAGGAGACATATCAAGTAAATCTCCAACTGTCTCTAACGTCTCCTGAGACACACACAAGACATTTTCTTCTTTGTGTAAAACCAGAGGAACTCCTCTGTCTTATTCTGTGCAGTTTTCAGTGGGAACAGGAAGGTTGAATGATATCAGTAATGATAATTTACATTTAACATGTGTTTCTATCATGGCTTAAAATAAAATTTAAAAAAAATCTTTCTTTCTTCACCTTTTGGTTTTTCATTATTTTTCTTCCAGATAAAGAATCCAGCAGCTCCAGCGACCAGGATGAGAAGTCCAGCAACAACAACTCCTCCAGCGACAGCAGCAACTGGGAACTCTGAAACCAGATCAGGACGTTCACACTGTTCATGTCTCTGTTTCATCTCAGTCTGTTTATTAACACAACACAACAACAATTTTTTTTTTAATTAGCTAAATGTACAGACTTCCACTTGTGCCTTCTGCCATATTTCACAGCAAAAAGTCACACAGAAGGACTGACAGTATGTGCCAGTAATGCAGCACAATGCCCATGAAGGAAGGTCAGACGACAAACTTAAATCTGTGCATCACCTGTAAGGATAGTATTGCTAAAAAAAAAAAAAGAGAGAAAGAAAAAAGGACGGCCTGCGCTCTCCAGCCTGTCCAGCTGTCAGAGGATCTGCTGTTCCTCTCTCTTAGCCTGGTGTTTGCACTTATAATAAGAGTTCAACAACAGCTGAAGCAGCGTGTGTGTTTCAGAACATTGACAAGACAATGACAAGAAAAAAAAAACTTCTTCAATCGTCCTCTCAATCGCTGATAGAGGATCGAGTCACAGATGCTCAACAGAGCATTTTAATCTTGTCAGTTAACAGTTATTAATCAGTTAACATGTGTTGGTTATCTCTAAAAAAAAATTAAATGTCCATCCCTATTTGTAGCTACTGTAACATGTTTGATTTACAACATGACATCATAATTATTGACCTGCTGAAAACTGTCGTCTTTACTGAGTGTAGCAGTGATCACACCACAGCTTATTAAAGAACATGATGGAAGAAGAGAAGTGATTAACTTCTCTTCACATGAAGGTAAAATATCTCCATCAGTTCAGAATCAACAGTCATAAAACCCAAAAAAACATTTATTACAAAACATCATATGAAACTTTTGAAGCAGCTGTAAAGTAGAACAGGAAGTGATGAAGTAACTGCAGCTACTGACGACTGGTAGTACTAGTACTAGGACTGGTAATGATTCACATGACATCTAGAAACTAATGACAAGTAAATAAACAGTTAGTGGCATAACATTCTTCATTGAATATCAGTGTTTACACATTTAAAAGAAGAAGGGAATCAAGTTTAATTTAATCTGAACATTTGGAGAAAAAAAGACTTCTCATGAAACATCAGAAAAGACCAAACTAGATGAATAAATTAACAACAGAAACTAAAATAACAAGCACACAGAGACACACACACACACACACACACACACACACACACACACACACACACACACACACACACACACACACACACACACACACACACACACACACACACACACACACACACACACACACACACACACACACAAAATACCATCCATCACAAAGACAAAATATGAATCACATAAAAATGAACTAAATGTGCTTCCTACCTCCAGATTTGCCCCGGTTAGTGAAAACTGCTGCTTTGTCCAGTCTGGTGACGATGTCTTTCTTCAGTCCAGAGAGCTGAAACACACACTTGTAGCTGCTGAAGTCTTCAGGTTTGACTGATGAGAGGTGGATGGTCTTCTGGAAGGAGCCATCATGGTTGGGGAGGATCTCTCCTTGGTCCACGTCCTCATGAAGCTCCTCTCCATTCTTCCTCCAGAACATGACAGCTTTGTTTGGGTAGAAACCTGTAGCGTGGCAGCTGACTGGAGAGGAGGGGGTCTTCTGGAGGAGAGACACGGAGGGGGGGTCTGGAGAGAGGGAGAGAAAAACAGATTCTAGTTTATCATAATTTAGTATAAGCTGCTGTAGTTCCTGTTGGATGTGTTTTGAATGTCACACTCTGACAGTTTAGTTTCTGTATGTCCAGTGTGATAAAGGAGAAATGTTGGAGGTGGGACACAGAAGAACCAGAGATGAAGAGACGGTGAGGAGAGGAGGGAGAGAAGGGCTGGAAAGAGAGATGAATGTTAGATTCATCTCTCTTTCCAGCCCTGTCATTTTTCCTTCATGTTGGAGACATAAAGGAAAAATGACAGATACAGCGTGTGAGTTTGTGTTGGTTCATATTCATTTTGTTACATTTGTTTATGAACAGGAAACATGAAGACAGTTGTTGATGAAACATCATCAGGTGATGTGACTCTACCTGTTCTCATCAGAGAGCTGCGTCCATACTCCACGTACTTCTTCACCCACTCAGGACAAAGCTGGGTCAGGTAGTTCTTGTCCTGTGCGATCCAGCCTTTGTTATTGTCCCACTTGTGTTTGGTGATGAGAGCCTGTGGTTTTGGAGCGGTCCATGTCTCTTCCTTCAGGTCAAAGGCTACAAAGTCTTCTCCATCATAACCATACTGATCATATCCAGTGACCTCCTGAGTCTCATCGTCCCACTCACAGCCGTACATGTTCTGGTACACATGGGCACCTGAGACAGAGACAGAAGTTTGTTGTAAACACAGTTAATCTCAGTCATTAACAGCAGATTCACATCTATAGCAGATACAGACAAACACAACAATATACTGTCAATTTAGCATTTACTGAACTGCACTGAAATCTTCATCTTGCTTCTCTGGTTTGTCACTGATCAGTTATTAAATTGGAAATTACAGTATTTAGACAAATCATATTATATCTGTCAGTGTTTCCCCTAGAATATTTTTGGGCCCGGTGGTAACCAAGGAAAAATCCTAAACAGACGAGGCGTGTGGGACAGCACGCACCCTCTCTATTAAATATGAAAGGAGGCCCACATGGTTCCGACGTTAAGGCTTTTTCCTACTTGTCCTGTCGGGCAAGTACTTCTCAAATCTACTTGCCCCATATAAATTCTTACTTGCCCTGCCTAAGAGGTTTTATCCTGGCTGTGTGGTGCATATTTTCGCTCATGACTTATATCTTACTAAAATCCTTCCTGTTGACTGTATACAACACTACACAACACTTCTTTCTTCAGAAAGCAGTATTTATGATTATTTATAATTGCATTTAAATGGCAACCATTGCAGACATTAAAAATGTTTGAAAATTAACTGCTATTTCACATTATTTGACCAGTAGCAGTTACACCCTCTGTCCCCTATCTGAACAGGTGAGCCACCTGTTTAATGCCCGATCACAGTTGAAATCTTGAACTGAAGGGCCTTTCATGGCCAAAAACATGGACAACATTTTAACAGATAGCTGGCTCCTCCAATCAGATTTTGCATTCACATGCTGCATTGGGCAGTGCCAGTGGACAATTTAGCTTCAGTATTACAGTAATTCAGTATCTAAAAAAAATAATAAGGACCAATTTAAAAAAGCATTTTTAAGATGAAAAGCACCGTCTCCACGTGTGTTTATTGACAACAGGGTTATAACCTAAAAAGGACACGTTAGCTCGTCGGTATGGTAACTAACGGTAACAGGTGACTGTTACTGCGTGCGTCTGCCCCAAGTCTGACACCTCGTCCTGACATACAGCGAGCAAGCGAAGCACATCCGCTGCAGCGACCCAGTTCGATTCCACCAGACAGTCCCTTTGCTCCGCGTCAATCCCTCCTCTCACACTCTCTCTCGCATGACGCGCGTCTATCACCCGCAATATTTTTTCTTTTTCCAAGGCACCGTAGTTTACTTGCTACAAACCTCAACATCCCATAATATGCTCGCACACTCGTATCATTACTAGGCAGCGAAGCAGGTTGACTCGCGTTGCAGACTGTGTTGGATGAATCCAGATGTTTCTGTGTGGTTCACTCAGCTGACCTGAGATCTGCTGTCACTTCCTGCCTCACACACTCGGTCATAACGGTCACATGACTCACACACCTGCTGCCTGTGTCTGTGTGTGTGTGTGTGTGTGTGTGTGTGTGTGTGTGTGTGTGTGGTTGCTATTAGGGATGGGCATGATTAATCGATGATCGATTATTGATCGTTAAGAATTTTATCGATCACAGAAATTTTTTATCGATTTATTATAAGGGATCATGTAGAGGGCAGAGGTTGTCATGGAGAAATAAACCCAAGTTTCATTTTTTCATAACAACCAATAAACTCCATATAAGTATTATTATACAGGCCTATTATTATTATTACACGGTTTAAAAGTGAAATAATTCATTAAATATGACGGGGCGCTTGTGTCGCGGACTCGGTGCAACAGAGACGAGAGCTGTGACTCCGCGGCTCCGCCCGCTCTGATCAGCAGGTTTGGTTTCCAGCTGCAGTGTGGAAGGAGCCTCCACTCTCTCTGTAAGTTACAAGCTACAAGTCATTTATCTAACATCACAACTAGTCCGAAGCTGTTTAACGACGGTTAAAATAAGGTAAATATCCTGCATAGTTAGTTTCTCTTTTCTGTGCCGCGCTGATCAGAGCGCCGCTCCGCCCTGTGTTGGCTACAGAAATAACAATAAAACACAGCTTTCACAGTTTGAAAGTGCTTGTGATTTTTTTTGTACAAGTGCAGCCAAACACGAGGCTGAAGAGAGAGGGACAGCAGAGCTGCTCTGACAGCTCAGCTGCAGGTGAGCCAGGCAGCGCAACGGTGCTTTTTTAAAAAAAATTTTTTTAACCTAAATGATGCCGGCACCGGCACCGTCCCTACAGGTGAAGCACAAGCACACAGACGTCCATGTACGTTGTTGTCTGACCTTCTTCCTTCACGGGGACTGCCCTGGATTACTGGCACACGCCACAGCCGCACACATTTTGTTTTTAATTATTATTAATATTAACGATTAATCGATAATTGATCGTTAATTTTCGCGAAGATCGATCAAAAGGATTTCTTCAAATGCCCATCCCTAGTTGCTATGGCAGCAGTCACCACGTAACAGCAGCACAGTGAGCGGCTCATGAAGCTCAGTGACAGGATCAACATCCAGCTGAAGCTTTTCACTGCTTCATAACCAGCTGTTCATCACTTCACTGCTTCATTAACCAGATGTTCATCACTTCACTGCTTCATAACCAGCTGTTCATCACTTCACTGCTTCAGCTGTTCATCACTTCACCGCTTCGTTAACCAGCTGTTCATCACTTCACTGCTTCAGCTGTTCATCACTTCACCGCTTCGTTAACCAGCTGTTCATCACTTCACCGCTTCGTTAACCAGCTGTTCATCACTTCACTGCTTCGTTAACCAGCTGTTCATCACTTCACTGCTTCATTAACCAGCTGTTCATCACTTCACTGCTTCATAACAAGCTGTTCATCACTTCACTGCTTCATTAACCAGCTGTTCATCACTTCACTGCTTCATAACCAGCTGTTCATCACTTCACTGCTTCATTAACCAGCTGTTCATCACTTCACCGCTTCGTTAACCAGCTGTTCATCACTTCACCGCTTCGTTAACCAGCTGTTCATCACTTCACTGCTTCATAACCAGCTGTTCATCACTTCACTGCTTCATAACCAGCTGTTCATCACTTCACTGCTTCGTTAACCAGCTGTTCATCACTTCACTGCTTCATAACCAGCTGTTCATCACTTCACTGCTTCATAACCAGCTGTTCATCACTTCACTGCTTCGTTAACCAGCTGTTCATCACTTCACCGCTTCGTTAACCAGCTGTTCATCACTTCACCGCTTCATAACCAGCTGTTCATCACTTCACTGCTTCATAACCAGCTGTTCATCACTTCACTGCTTCATAACCAGCTGTTCATCACTTCACTGCTTCATTAACCGGCTGTTCATCACTTCACTGCTTCATTAACCAGCTGTTCATCACTTCACTGCTTCATAACCAGCTGTTCATCACTTCACTGCTTCATAACCAGCTGTTCATCACTTCACTGCTTCATTAACCGGCTGTTCATCACTTCACTGCTTCGTTAACCGGCTGTTCATCACTTCACTGCTTCGTTAACCGGCTGTTCATCACTTCACTGCTTCATTAACCGGCTGTTCATCACTTCACTGCTTCGTTAACCAGCTGTTCATCACTTCACTGCTTCATAACCAGCTGTTCATCACTTCACTGCTTCGTTAACCAGCTGTTCATCACTTCACTGCTTCGTTAACCAGCTGTTCATCACTTCACTGCTTCATAACCAGCTGTTCATCACTTCACTGCTTCGTTAACCAGCTGTTCATCACTTCACCGCTTCGTAACCAGCTGTTCATCACTTCACCGCTTCATAACCAGCTGTTCATCACTTCACTGCTTCGTTAACCAGCTGTTCATCACTTCACTGCTTCGTTAACCAGCTGTTCATCACTTCACTGCTTCGTTAACCAGCTGTTCATCACTTCACTGCTTCATAACCAGCTGTTCATCACTTCATTGCTTCATAACCAGCTGTTCATCACTTCACTGCTTCATAACCAGCTGTTCATCACTTCACTGCTTCATAACCAGCTGTTCATCACTTCACTGCTTCAGCTGTTCATCACTTCACCGCTTCGTTAACCAGCTGTTCATCACTTCACTGCTTCGTTAACCAGCTGTTCATCACTTCACTGCTTCGTTAACCAGCTGTTCATCACTTCACCGCTTCGTTAACCAGCTGTTCATCACTTCACTGCTTCGTTAACCAGCTGTTCATCACTTCACTGCTTCGTTAACCAGCTGTTCATCACTTCACCGCTTCATAACCAGCTGTTCATCACTTCACCGCTTCGTTAACCAGATGTTCATCACTTCACCGCTTCGTTAACCAGATGTTCATCACTTCACTGCTTCATAACCAGCTGTTCATCACTTCACTGCTTCATAACCAGCTGTTCATCACTTCACTGCTTCATTAACCAGCTGTTCATCACTTCACCGCTTCGTTAACCAGCTGTTCATCACTTCACCGCTTCGTTAACCAGCTGTTCATCACTTCACCGCTTCGTTAACCAGCTGTTCATCACTTCACCGCTTCATTAACCAGATGTTCATCACTTCACCGCTTCATAACCAGATGTTCATCACTTCACTGCTTCATAACCAGCTGTTCATCACTTCACTGCTTCATAACCAGCTGTTCATCACTTCACTGCTTCATTAACCAGCTGTTCATCACTTCACCGCTTCGTTAACCAGCTGTTCATCACTTCACCGCTTCGTTAACCAGCTGTTCATCACTTCACCGCTTCGTTAACCAGCTGTTCATCACTTCACCGCTTCGTTAACCAGCTGTTCATCACTTCACCGCTTCGTTAACCAGCTGTTCATCACTTCACCGCTTCATAACCAGCTGTTCATCACTTCACTGCTTCATTAACCGGCTGTTCATCACTTCACTGCTTCATTAACCAGCTGTTCATCACTTCACTGCTTCATAACCAGCTGTTCATCACTTCACTGCTTCATAACCAGCTGTTCATCACTTCACTGCTTCATTAACCGGCTGTTCATCACTTCACTGCTTCGTTAACCGGCTGTTCATCACTTCACTGCTTCGTTAACCGGCTGTTCATCACTTCACTGCTTCATTAACCGGCTGTTCATCACTTCACTGCTTCGTTAACCAGCTGTTCATCACTTCACTGCTTCATAACCAGCTGTTCATCACTTCACTGCTTCGTTAACCAGCTGTTCATCACTTCACTGCTTCGTTAACCAGCTGTTCATCACTTCACTGCTTCATAACCAGCTGTTCATCACTTCACTGCTTCGTTAACCAGCTGTTCATCACTTCACCGCTTCGTAACCAGCTGTTCATCACTTCACCGCTTCATAACCAGCTGTTCATCACTTCACTGCTTCGTTAACCAGCTGTTCATCACTTCACTGCTTCGTTAACCAGCTGTTCATCACTTCACTGCTTCGTTAACCAGCTGTTCATCACTTCACTGCTTCATAACCAGCTGTTCATCACTTCATTGCTTCATAACCAGCTGTTCATCACTTCACTGCTTCATAACCAGCTGTTCATCACTTCACTGCTTCATAACCAGCTGTTCATCACTTCACTGCTTCAGCTGTTCATCACTTCACCGCTTCGTTAACCAGCTGTTCATCACTTCACTGCTTCGTTAACCAGCTGTTCATCACTTCACTGCTTCGTTAACCAGCTGTTCATCACTTCACCGCTTCGTTAACCAGCTGTTCATCACTTCACTGCTTCGTTAACCAGCTGTTCATCACTTCACTGCTTCGTTAACCAGCTGTTCATCACTTCACCGCTTCATAACCAGCTGTTCATCACTTCACCGCTTCGTTAACCAGATGTTCATCACTTCACCGCTTCGTTAACCAGATGTTCATCACTTCACTGCTTCATAACCAGCTGTTCATCACTTCACTGCTTCATAACCAGCTGTTCATCACTTCACTGCTTCATTAACCAGCTGTTCATCACTTCACCGCTTCGTTAACCAGCTGTTCATCACTTCACCGCTTCGTTAACCAGCTGTTCATCACTTCACCGCTTCGTTAACCAGCTGTTCATCACTTCACCGCTTCATTAACCAGATGTTCATCACTTCACCGCTTCATAACCAGATGTTCATCACTTCACTGCTTCATAACCAGCTGTTCATCACTTCACTGCTTCATAACCAGCTGTTCATCACTTCACTGCTTCATTAACCAGCTGTTCATCACTTCACCGCTTCGTTAACCAGCTGTTCATCACTTCACCGCTTCGTTAACCAGCTGTTCATCACTTCACCGCTTCGTTAACCAGCTGTTCATCACTTCACCGCTTCGTTAACCAGCTGTTCATCACTTCACCGCTTCGTTAACCAGCTGTTCATCACTTCACCGCTTCGTTAACCAGCTGTTCATCACTTCACCGCTTCGTTAACCAGCTGTTCATCACTTCACCGCTTCGTTAACCAGCTGTTCATCACTTCACCGCTTCGTTAACCAGCTGTTCATCACTTCACCGCTTCATTAACCAGATGTTCATCACTTCACCGCTTCATAACCAGATGTTCATCACTCCACCGCTTCATAACCAGCTGTTCATCACTTCACTGCTTCATTAACCGGCTGTTCATCACTTCACTGCTTCATTAACCAGCTGTTCATCACTTCACTGCTTCGTTAACCAGATGTTCATCACTTCACTGCTTCGTTAACCAGATGTTCATCACTTCACTGCTTCGTTAACCAGCTGTTCATCACTTCACTGCTTCATTAACCAGCTGTTCATCACTTCACTGCTTCGTTAACCAGATGTTCATCACTTCACTGCTTCGTTAACCAGATGTTCATCACTTCACTGCTTCGTTAACCAGCTGTTCATCACTTCACTGCTTCATAACCAGATGTTCATCACTTCACTGCTTCGTTAACCAGATGTTCATCACTTCACTGCTTCATAACCAGCTGTTCATCACTTCACTGCTTCATTAACCGGCTGTTCATCACTTCACTGCTTCATTAACCAGCTGTTCATCACTTCACTGCTTCGTTAACCAGCTGTTCATCACTTCACTGCTTCATTAACCAGATGTTCATCACTTCACTGCTTCATAACCAGATGTTCATCACTTCACTGCTTCGTTAACCAGATGTTCATCACTTCACTGCTTCATTAACCAGCTGTTCATCACTTCACTGCTTCATTAACCAGCTGTTCATCACTTCACTGCTTCATAACCAGATGTTCATCACTTCACTGCTTCGTTAACCAGATGTTCATCACTTCACTGCTTCATAACCAGCTGTTCATCACTTCACTGCTTCATTAACCGGCTGTTCATCACTTCACTGCTTCATTAACCAGCTGTTCATCACTTCACTGCTTCGTTAACCAGCTGTTCATCACTTCACTGCTTCATAACCAGATGTTTAGTTGGTCTAAAGTTTCTCTGTGAGGTCGGTGTTGGTGACGTGAGGTTCAGTCTGTGAGATGATGTTCCTCTGCAGTGACCTCTGACCTTCACACTGAGTCTGCTCTGTTTCCTCTTCTCTCTCAGTGTGTTTCAGTATTAACATTGTTCATAGTTTTTCATCAGCTCAGATTGAACCTGAAACAGCAGCCGGAGCCTCCAGCTACAAGCTACCGTAGCCGTCCAGCTGACAGAGACATGATGGAGGTTGAGCTGATGTGGAAGGATTTTTACTGAACTCACTGTTTGACACTTCAGTTTGATTTAACTGAGCTGAGTTTATAAGTGTTTATATTTCTCTCAGTCAGGTGATTTTTTTTTTTACTGTGTCACTGGTTTTTCTTCAGCCTCAGTGTGTATCAACTGTACACAGCTAAAATTTGGACCTATGTGTTCACAGAGTTTCATCAATATAATTGTGTTAATTACAAATATATATACAGTAACTTGGATTGTCAAAATTTATAGTGAACTGTATCCAGGTGTTTACAGTTTATTATACATGTTATTTGTGTCAGAAGTTAAATGGAGGTTTCTGAAGAGCAAATTGACCAAATCTGATCTGATCTAATATAAATATCTATAGAGGTAACGATCACATAATGTTGATACACCACTGAGGCCTATAACAACATATGGGCCAACATTTAAAGTCTCTAACATGCTGTCAACAGGTGAATCATCTATCGCACAAAGAAGATGAAGTGTGACTGTTGGTGATTTTGTCAGAGAGTGTTTGTGTTTTTTGTTTCTCTTGGCTTCATTAGTTTGACAACACGAGTCATAAAAATATATTTAATTGTTACTGTGTGAGAGGAACCTGCTGAACAAGACCAAGACCTGAAACCATGATGATGGTGAGATTCTGATACGAGGGGAGAAGATGTTGTTGTTGAGACAGAATGTTAAAATGTGTTATACAAATAAACTTCTGTCTCATAATAATCTGCTTTGTTAAATTCTGTGTGACTAAACGACACAACCATTGCCCTGTGTGTGTTTAATTTAAAAAGATGGTCAGAGCAACAGCACACTGCAGGTTCTCACACACTTCACTTCAGTCATTTTTATCATCTAGGTATGTGGTCTTATAGTGTGTGTGTGTGTGTGTGTGTGTGTGTGTGTGTGTGTGTGTGTGTGTGTGTGTGTGTGTGTGTGTGTGTGTGTGTGTGTGTATTTACTACAACCAGTGAAACAGAACCAACAGATCTACAAACCTCCAGTGTGGTTGAAGCGCTCCTTTACAACGTAAATGTTGACTTTGAAGAGCTGCTGTTGACCCTGAAGGTTTCCAGTCTCCCTCTGCCAGTACTGTGGATCATCTGATGTTGCCTCCTTCATCCAGTCCTGTTTGGGTTCAGCTTTCTGAGTGATGCTGTCATAGTGGATCATCTCAACATCATCAACCAGACCAACAGCCACAAACTCTGGGAAGTTTGGGACTCCAGAGGAACCAGTGAAGAAATACTTCAGAGAGTGGGTCACTGGAAGAAAAAGTTAACAACATGATTTTAGTTTTCAGAATTCATGAACTTAAATTAAAGAACACACAATCAAGACATCTCTTTGAATGTCTTAAAAAATATGGAACAAATGACCAATTTGGTCAAATAGTTACATCGTGCAATCATGTTTTGTGAGAAAACAAAAACACATTGTTAACAGCAAAATGTTTCCTCAAACATTTCCATCAACACAAATGTATCTTTATTCTCTCTTAGTTCTGTTTTCTTCAATTTCTTGTTATTAGCCAACATAAACATTTATCCTGATAAAGCTAGTAAAAGCTGCTATCAGCATATAAATGCTATGTTGCTGTTATTCTCACATTCTAAGTATTTTTCATATATTTAAATTAAAGTCATAATATGTGGAAATTAGAATTTGGTTACAAATTAGTTTACATTTTGTTTAAATACTGAAAAACAGGTTAAGTGATTTAAAATATAATCAAAGATAGTGTGATGTGCAGCCATCAACTAGTGAACGATATTTACATTGCACCAACAAAGCAGGAAGTCAGTAGCTAAGAAAACAGCGCCATCAACTGACTCGTAGGTGTAGTTATTACATCGATTTGTCATTTTACAATCAAACGACTTTTAAAATGTCTAACTCACCTGCCGTGGCTCCGTGTATTCCCACCAGAAACAGAAGAAACAAAGTCTTCATTGTGATCGAGTGAAAAGTGAAGAATAACTGGTGTGTTTCTTTGTCTCCTAGAGGACCGACTGTCCTGCTCCAACTCTGAACACCATCTGAAGAGGCGAAAAACGCAGGCGCGTTCATATCCTCCTCCATCTGAACCAATGAGAATTCAGTCTGAGCGTCTACGTCACTTATATCTAGGTAGAACAGACAGAGTGAGGTTAGGAACGAAAGTGAAAGTTAAAGTTGTAGATTTCAGCCTGTGACAGAGGACAGAGACTGAGAGGAGACTGGACCTGAGTCTGTCAGTGTGTTCACATGGTCATAACTTCATCTGATCAGAGGTTTTATTCATCATGTTCAGGTTCATGTGACGTGATGAACATCTGGGACAGACATGGCAGACTGTTGCACTAAGGGCCGGTGTGGCTGCAGTTTGTCCTTCCAGCCAAGCAGCAGCACAAAATACTTTTGTCATTTAATCAACTGATCTCAGTCTTCAGACAGTTCACTGGTCAAACTGTGTGATAACGTCTGACGGGGCAGCGGCGACGACCGTATTTGTCACTTTTGTATTATTTAATCACTTATTATTTAGTTATTTTTTGTGGTTTAGTTTTGGGGAATACACCTTTAGTTTGTTTATGATATTTAGTATTGATTAAGTTTATTTTGGTACTTGACCATGCTTTTATTTTGAAGGTACTGGGTAGCTGGAGCGCACCGGGTGAGTTTACATATAGGGGTTGGCAGACACAGGTGAGCTAGGCACCTGGGAGGGCAGATGGTTTTTTACCAGGGCAAGAGAGGCGGCAAAGGGCCATTGTTCTTTGTTTGTTTGTTTGCCAATGGAGAATAAACCCAAGAAACTTTCATTTTTTGCCTGGACAATGGACTTTGTTTATCCTGCGTAAATTCACTCCCTAGGTGTCTCAGTGGCCGTTTGATTTGATTTAGTTTCATTATAGTTCAATCCCCGCCCGGGCCCTCTTCACCTTGCCACACCAGGTTATTAAAAGAGATGGAGTGGGGGCGGTGTGTGGCACAGTGGTTAAAGCGGCCGCCCCATGTAGAGGCTACAGTCCTCAACGCAGGCGTCCCCGGTTCGAATCCCGCGTCGGGCAGACCTTTCCTGCATGTCATTCCCCCTTTCCTGTCTATCTCTACTATGGCTATGAAATAAAGGCAAAAAAGCCAAAAAATATACTTAAAAAAAAAAAAAGAGAGATGGAGGGAAGTATCTTATGTTTTTGAGTTTCAGGCCTGTACATTATTAATGTGGGCTGTTTAATAATAACACAACACAAGACAGTGAACATGAAGCAGTGATTTACTTCAGTGTTTGACTCTGGGATGAAAACGAGAGTGAAAGACCTGAGAGCAGAACGAGTGGTGAAGCTGTTGAAGACAAACCTCAGATCAGCTGCTCTCTGTCCTACAGACCATAAACGCTGCTGAACGCTGTAAAGTCAACTGCTGCAACAACACAAACTCAACTCCACTGATGTTTGAAAACTGATGCTGAGTTTCATTTAGTTCATCATCATCATCATCATCATCATCATCATCATCATCATCATTATCCTGCTTCATCATCAGCTGCTGAACAAACAGAGACTGAGCTCAGATCCTCAACAGCTGTCACATCTGGATCCACATTGACTACGAACAGACTCACAGAGCCGAGGCTTTTGTTGGAGACAATGTGGAACCTCTATGGCTAACCACCATTTTTCATGTTTTTTGGGCCTATCCGAAAATCCAGTTATTTTGGAGGGAGGTGTCAACTGAGATAAATAAAATAATAGAGGTGGATTTAGATTTTTCTTTTGTTATTTTATATCTCGGTAAAATTCCAAAAACAGTCTTGCATAAGGACAGGTAGCTACTTGTTGAAGATTCTTCTGGCCAGTGGTAGGAATTAAAGCCATAACCAGAAGGTGGTTGCAACTAGATCCTCCAACACTGATCCAGTGGCACAGGATCATTCACGAAGTTTAGTGTACGGAGAGACTTACTTTTGTTTTAAGACTTCAGTTGGAGAAGTGTATGGAACGCTGGGAAAAATGGATCGAATATGCACCTTGAATAGTGTGACATTTGACTATGATGTATGTATGTGTGATAGAATATTTTGATTTTAACTGTACCACCCATGATGATCTCATGTTCTTTGTACAGTAGATAAATAAAAAGTTTAAAAAATAAATAAATAAAGTGATCTGGTTGATGAAGGCTCTTCTTCCTGCTCCCTCTTTTTTTTAACATCTTTATTGACAACAAGAGTAGATACACAGGACTGAATACAGTTAGAGATGAAATAAGTGTACACAACATTAATACACAACCAAACCATCATAAATATGCCAGGGGTTGACAGCAAGATAGAAAAAACATAAACAATAAATATGTTGTAAAGCTTACAGAGATCAGACAGCTTTTTTATTTTCACAGTCACAGAGGGAGGAGATATACTGACCAACATGCAGACAGTTCTGGGAAGTTTGGCTTCTGACCAGAACATTTAGATTCATGTATGTAACATTTGGATAAAATAATTAAAGCTTCAGTAAGTGATCCGGTGGTTTTGTCTAACTTCCTGTCAGCAGATGGAGTTAGCAGCCCCCGCCCTCGTCATGGATCTATTGGTCCTCGTCCCTACGTCACCACATTCACGCGCATCCCTTGGCTGCACACACAGAGAGGACTGCCCCTTTATGCCGTTCTCTCTCCTCATTGGATAAAGGTTGTAGGATACAAGGAAAGTTTTCTCCTGGGCTCAGAGCAGAGCAGAGTGACTGACAGACCCGTGTTTCAGACCAAACACTCTATAGAAGTGATTGCTGTCGGAAGATACAACTATTTAAGACTTAGATTAACACAAACATTCACCTTACTTCTGCTTTAATAAATTAATCATATAAAACTGAGAATCTAGTTTTTTTTATCATATTCAGTGAAGCCAAACAAAACATTTTTCCAGCATAAATGAAACTGGGGGTAAATATGATCAGTGATGAAGCTCTAGAGTTGTCCGGTGTTGTTGTGTGTGGGCCAGACCAGAATAACTGAACCAAGGAGCAGGAGCTGCTCTCTATACAATAATGTCGGAACAGAGACACATTTATATTATAATGAGAGAAAACATATCACATCATGGTTTCTTTGGACATGTCTGCAGCTGTTTTCACATCTGTTCAGGTTTGACTGAATCAATGAGTTTTATCTGACCTGAGTTTCTGATGTTTTTTGTCTATTAATATTTGATACCACGTTAAATTATTACATTGATCTGTTTTGCTTTAAAGAGGTTTTGATCTAATATGTGAATAAATGTGACCAGTAAAGAAACACAAGTTGCTCTCAGACACTTTTATTTAGTTTGACTCTCTAAGGTTGGAGACCTGCTGAAGATGTTTTACATGTAACATCATCATAAACTCTGACACACCTTAACCTTCTTTTCTAGAATAAAACATTATTATATTATACAGTATTTCCTTATTGAGTGAAACCAGATTTCCATTACGTCATGATTTCTAAATTATTCTTCTGTGAACTAATGAACAGATTCATTACTTTAACTGAATGTTCATGTGCTCTATTATTATGATCTAACTGCATTCAGCCCAGGCCTCAGTTAATAATTATTTAAAATTATTGGTCAATGATGTTAATCTTGCAGCAGAGCAGGAAGTTGTGAACAGCGCCACCATCTGACTCATGTTGGTACAGTTTAAATCTGCAGCCTCAGAAACTAGAAGAGGTTTTAACTGGACACAGATAAACTTAAAAAAATACATCAAGACTTTGGTTAATTTATCTCAAACCATTGATCTGAGAAAACAAGAGAAACTTTCTATTAAAAACTACTCACATTACTAATTAACAATGACTATCATCAAATCATCAAGAAACTTCAGGGACGATTTCAAGATTCAAAAAAGAAACTTGTGTAAATCTTTGTCCAGAATAATTATAAACACTTGACAGTCTACACTACAGTCACACTGTTGTACATCCACAGAGGAGTTGATAAACATCTAATTTCAGTGAAACACTTACAAATGTTAATATGAATTCTTTATTGGATTCAGAAAAGTTTCACATAAATAGAAAGAGAAAGTCCCCACATCCCTTGACCTATTGTTAAAGACAATATCTTTATCATTCACAGAAAAAATTATGTCCTACATATTCATATAAAACATCTCTTGTATTAAACATAAAAAGACAGAAATCATGAAATAAGGTTTCTAAAAGAACCAAAACACAAACATTGACCTATGGCAAAAAGAAGAAAAGTCAACACAACTTTACACACAGTAACTATTCATTTTCCCCGGCCACACACACACCTGGAAAACACATCTTCAGTTGACATAAATGTTTCTAAGTTTAAGTGATTTTGATTTGCATTATCTCAACCGTAACAAAGTTAGACTATCTCTAGAAACACTTGAAAAATTAAAGCTATAATATAATTCAGATCAATAACTAGACCTCGTTATCAATATTAATCAGTGACAAATATAGTCATAAGTGTCACATACCAAGTGTTTGTAACTACTCAGAAGATCAAAAGACAAACTATCATTATGTACATAAAGTCATGTGGATGGAGCTGTGGTGCATTTAGTGTAATTTCTAAATCCTGGTTTCAATTTAAACTCTATTTTGGATTTAGGATTATATTTCTCCCTCATTTTAAACTCTTTAGTTTTTCCTTTAAACCAAGATCAAAGTAAACTGTGTTGCGCTAAATCATTTAAACTCAATTTAAACCGTGATCTTTAACTTTAAAGCAACATTGCCGAGTTTATCGTTTAATGTTTTCCAGACTCATTGCAATGGTAGAAAAATGGTTAATAGGATGAATGAGCCGGGTCGCGTCAGCTGAAACTGCACTACCTATATTTCCCTGTGCGGGTCAGATCAGTGGACCTGGTACCGAGTCCAGACCCGGTCCAGACCGCCCGGTGCCCGTGACACACTGCATCTGACATTTTTAATCTATTTAATCTCATCTTTGCTAAACCAACTTAAATTTGAAATTGAGCAAACAGAGCCTGGATTAATTCTAGAATTCTAGAATTAATTCAGAGAAAAAGAAATTAATCTTTAAAGTGTCAAAGTTCCACTGTGGATTGGGACTTTATTTGATAAGTGACAATGTGAATATAACTTGTGAATGGAGGTTCTACTTGATCCTATAGCTCCATCAGCCTGGTCGATACACTCGTCACTAACCTGCAGCCTAAACATCACCCAAATATGTCTCCACTCTCCACCTCTCAGTCTCTAATTTTAATTTAATCATAATGTTAAAAGTTGTCAAGAAACCCTGCTACTCTCCTCCCTGTTTCACACTCCTCAGCTGCTAAATGTCAGTGAGCTGCTGACTTTATCAGAGCTTCTATAAACTGCTGCATCTGGACACTGAGAGCTGAGACTGATTACAGATACTACTGTAAAACATTTCCACTTCTTTTTTAAAGCAGGAAAATCCTCATCCTCATAACATTGCTGATTCCACAGAGGAGAGTTCAGTTCAACTTCCTCTTCAATTTTCTTTGTCTGTTGGGAAAAATAAATAAACACTGATAAATGAACAGGTTCAAAATGTTTTCAAAAGCCTAAATCTATCAAAATAGAAATGTGTGGAATAACTGCAATTCAATGACCCATGGTGTGAATAAATAAGGTCCACTTTTAAAACAACATGTAGCACAGTTCAATGACTCCTATAAACAGTGGAAGCAGGTGGTGTGTAGTTACTTTTCGTCAGTGGTGTGTCGCTGCCTGCAGTCCCTCTGGAGGAACTAGAACCCTGAGACAAAATGGCCGGCTCTGAAAATAAATAAATTCAACAAAAGTCACAAAAAGGAAAAAATAACATCACAACAGATTAACTGTCCACTTGACATTTACATTGAGTAAATGCTACAATGCAAACTGTAAAGCCAGCAGTAAATGGGATAAATACAGGTGCAAATAGAGACGTATATTACCTGGTGTTTTGCAGTTTAGACTTTCTGTAGAGGAAATGACAGAACCAGCTGAAGTTTTCTCAGGCTCTGAAGAGAATAATCAAGTTAATGACAAAGACAGACATGACAGATTTATATGACGTCATCAACTAAATCTCCAACTGTCTCTAACTTCTCCTGAGACATTTTCTTCTTTGTGTAAAACTAGAGGAACTTCTCCAGTTTTCATTGGGAGCAGCAGGGTTGGGTGATATCAAGTCTCTGTTTAGGCTCTCAAAGACTAAACTGTTAATGAACAATGACAAATGTCTAATGTTTCTAAATCATTCATTGTTTGATGTTTTTCATTCTTATCTTAACATAGACAAACAAAACCTTTCATGCAAATATTTATGATACTTACTGTTGGCAGGTCTGAAGCCTAGAACACAGAAAAGAGTATTAACAGTTAGTATCATTTAGCTACATTTAACATATGTTTCTTTTATTAGAAATTAAAAACCTTTTATTCTTCACCTTTTTGTTTTTCATTATTTTCCTTCCAGGTAAGGACAGCGACACCGGATACAAAACCAGCAACAACAACTCCAACAACAGCAGCAACTAGAACTGAAACCAGATCAGGACGTTCACACTGTTCATGTCTATGTTTAATCATACATTTACATACATGTTTGTTTTTAAATCTTTTTATGTCCCGGTTTTTAACTGTGTGTCTTTGTTTTATACTAAGTATCCTGCTGATTTTACTGTGAAGCACTTTGTGAAACCTTTCTGTGAAAAGTGCTATAGAAATAACTTACTTACATCATAATTATTATTATTATTGACCTGCTGAAAACTGACAACATATTGTCTTTGCTGACTGCAACAGTAAATTATTAAATCAGCTTTGGAGCAGCTGTTAAGTAGAGAAGATTCAGATTCAGCTTTATTTGTCCTTTACAGGAAACTTGTTTTCACCTTTTGTAAAGGAAGTGACTAAAGCTGCTAATGACAGGTGATGATTTATATTAGCCTATAAATCTCTCTGCCCCCTAGCAGCAGCAGATCTCTTTGCTCCGTAGGTGGGTCTAGAAACGAGCCATAGGAACTTTTTGAGTCTCGAACACCGATTGTGTTGACCAATCACAGCGCTCTATCTGTTTAGAGAGTCGTTGGGCGGCTTAACGCCATGACGACATACATTTTAATTGGCTTGTCAGGCTAACGTCATCCTGCTCTTTGCTCTGATTGGTCGTAGCGCTACCCTATTGGTGCAGAGGCAGTTTGAAAGACAGCCTTCATCCCGCCCCCTGGATTGAGCCGAGGTCTACCGCTCGTTGACACACTAGACATGTTAATGATGTAGTCTGGATGGTCAGGATAGATTTATGACATTTAGAAACAAATGAAAAACTAAACAAGGAGTTCTGTTCCTGTAAGCAATAAATGACTCTCAAAAACACACGCACACACAAAATACCACCCATCACAGTATGACAAAATATAAAACAAAGATTAAAGTATAGGCTACTTAATGTGTTTCTTACCTCCATCACCTCCAGATCTGTTCCTGTTGGTGACAACTAGTCTAGAGTCCAGTTTGGTGACGATGTCTTTCTTCAGTCCAAAGAGCTGAAACACACAGTCGTAGCTCCTCCAGTCTTCTGGATTGACTGATGAGATGCTCAAGTTAACAGTCATCTGGAAGGAGCCATCATGGTTGGGGAGGATCTCTCCTTGGTCCACGTCCTCATGAAGCTCCTCTCCATTCTTCCTCCAGAACATGACAGCTTTGTTTGGGTAGAAACCTGTAGCGTGGCAGCTGACTGGAGAGGAGGGAGTCTTCTGGAGGAGAGACACTGAGGGGGGGGCTGGAGAGGGAGCATTGTACCATGCAAATAGATTCGGTCATGAAACATCACTCAGTATTTAAACATTAAGAAACAGAACAGAACAGAAAAAATCAAATACGCCAATAATCAGAATATGAAGTATTCTCTCGGTGATTTCAGAAAAAACATGTGTTTCTTTAACAAGGGAAGAAGTATCTCATCATTCCTTGTATCTTTGTGATCATTATGATGATAGACATGCTCAGTGTGTTTTACATCATGATGGTATTTTTTTCAGCACTGTTGAAATCTAAACAAAAAACTATGACACTGTAGAACCAATATCTGATAATAACAGAGCTTGTAACCACTGAGCAGCCAGTCAGGATCACATACTGGTTCATTTTTATAATTAAATGAAACGGCAATCTCTTACATTTATTTAACTGATAGTATTGCCAACACAACACAGAAGAGATGGATCACATGGTCGACTCACTAACTGGTCCTGACCTTTATCTTCAGCTCCTCTAGTGGTAGGCCTACTATATAGACCAGTGGTCTCTCATAGCAACCAATTAAGCAACAGACATAATGAACATTAAAACCTACATCAGGTCATGTGACTCTACCTGTTTTCATCAGAGAGCTCCTCCCATACTCCACGTACTTCTTCAACCACTCAGGACAAATCTGGGTCAGGTAGTTCTTCTTCCGTGCTGAAAGAGCTCTGTCATGATCCCACTTATGTCTGGTGATGACAGCCTGTGGTTTAGCAGCGAGCCATGTCTTTGTCTTCAGGTCAAAGGCTAAGAAGTCTTCTCCATCATAACCATACTGATGAAAACCAGTAACTTCTCCAGTCTCATCGTCCCACTCACATCCGTACATTAACTGTACAATATGGACACCTGAGACAGAGACAGAGACAACAATAAAACCAGGGTGAGATCCTGCAGTCTGGAGGTAACAGATGAGTTTATACTGTTACCACAGACACAAAAATCACAATCCAAACTGCTGCTACTGGCTTTAAAATAATCTGACTTGATTAGATTATATACACACACACATATACTGTATATATAATCTAATCAAGTGGAGGCAATGTGCTAATGATCAGTGTCAAAGATCCCAGTTCATTACAGGATGTGGAACAATACATCACCAGAGTAAAACAGTGATGTGTGTGTTTCAGTTTGGTCTGTGTGTGAATGAAGAAAAGACTTTGAATTAAACGTTGTCAGCAGATGGAAAACTGGGTTGTTGAGGTTTCTGTCTGTTCTTCAGTATTGTCTATTCAATCTGTAGATGTGTGTTATGTTACAGTACAACTGTTTGCTTTCTCAATAACAAAGACAATGTAAACACATTTACCAGTAAGAAGTAGAACATAAACAAACCTCCAGTTTGACCAAAGCGCTGTTTTACTGTATCAATATTCTCTTTGAAGACCTGCTGAGCTCCCTGAAGCCCTGCAGTCTGGCTCTCCCAGTACTGTGGATCATCTGCTGTGACTTTCTCCATCCAGTCCTGTTTGGGTTCAGCTCGTCTTGTGTTGCTGTCGTAGATGACCATCTGAACATCATCAACCAGACCAACAACCACAAACTCTGGGAAGTTTGGGACTCCAGAAGAAGCAGTGTAGAAATACTTCAGAGAGTGAGTCACTGTTGAACAGTTAAGAATGATATCAGATGAAATGAAATGCAATTAATTCTCTCTGAGGAATACAGTTAAACACACACTATTAAAACAACATCAGACCATAAAATACAATGTTAAAGCAACATTGCGGAGTTTCTGCGGCGGCGGTGGCTATTATCCTATTCCTATCCCATCCTATTAACCATTTTTCTACCATTGCAATGAGTCTGGAAACATTATTTTAAGGCCGATAAACTCCGCAATGTTGCTTTAAGGTTCCCTTATTGTCATTGAATCTATATCCAACCAAAGAATACACAACAAAATTATATTAAACTGTTAAAAAGGAGGTCTCCGCAATAAGGCGGTAACGGTAAGATAAAAAAATGAGAAAAGCATTCACACACACTATTGCACATCCACACACCAAAAGGAATAAATAAATAATAGCGTATCGGGTTTTGCACCAACAATAAAGGCAAGACAAGGCAATTTTATTTGTATAGCCCGTTTTTACAAACAGTTTGTCTCAAAGGGCTTTACATGGCATCACAACAACATCACACTCACAGTGTACAGTTGTTATTTTGTTTTGTTATTCAGTGCAGCGTTTAGTCTGATGGGATAAAAACTGTTGTCTGGTCAGCGGGGTGGAATGAGTAAAACGTCTTCCAGAGCCAGTAGGTGTGAACTGGAGCTCCTCCCATATGAAACACCACAATTTAATTTGATGTTCTTAATGTTTAGACAGTATTGTTTGTTGTCAGTTATACTATATAGCAGTTATGGTCTTGGTTTATACGTAACACTGATGCTATGTTTATTTTCATCATCATGTTCCCTATGGAGCCTATATGAATGTACTGGTTTCCTCATTAATAACTCAATCTTCAATGTAAGTGATGTGATTCTGCTGATGAGACTTGCACAAGGTTCAGGAGGAAGTTTATATAATTTATCAGACTGACCCTGATCCAGACATCTCCTCACCATCACTGCTGAAATAAGTTCTGGGCTCTGACCATAGACTGTAAAAAAAAAAAAAAAAAGGCTCTGACGGGACCTCAGAAGGTGAAATGGATGTCTTTTTAGAATAATCCTGTATTAAATGGGCCATGAAAACATACAACGATTTATTTATGATAGATTCAGGACAAAAAGCAAGGTTGACAATTCAGATTACCCCAAGACAGAAGTATTCAAAGAGTGAGTCGGACCATATTCATAAATAAACTGGTGTTGACCTGTCCGACCTGCACTAGAGGTGTGAAGGCCCCATAATGTATGATATTATCATGATACTTATAAATAAAAGAAATAAAAATAAAGAAATAAATAAAGTCTTGTCACAATATCAAATCAAATCATGTTTACTGTGGATTGGATATGCAATATCCAGAGTATTGCAAGAATACTTTGTGATGCAATGAATTACCTTTTAGCAACTGCAAATTTTGTGAATGAAACACTTCAAAAACATCTAGACAGAAGTTCTCAGTCTGTTTATCTCACTGAGATATTATTTTCTTTATGCTAAATCATGCAGACTGACCAATGCAATCAAAAAAGGTACTCTGATACAAGAACCAGAAGACTGACACTTAGCATCCTTGGATCAATACAATAATACCACATTAAACCACCATGCTGCTTTTTCCACAACCCTAGTTTGGGGCCTCTACTCCTAAACTGTAGCCTATCTGCCTGAAGTCCACAGACGACTTGTCCGTCGGCTTCAAAGCGTTGGACTCACCTGTCGTCGCTGTGTCAATTCCCAGAAAAAACAAAAAGATCACAGCCTTCATCGTTACCAGGATGATCTACTACATCTTCAACAGAGTCTGTTTCACTGTGTCCATCTCCAGAACCGCGACAGACGTCCAAACGCAACCAGCTGTGTCGCTTTGGTCCAAGTTGAAAAGATTCACACAAATCGAAACTTCCTTCATACCGAACTTACTCCAGAAACCACACAGTGACCAGGTCCAACTGCAGCGAGGAGGACAACGAGCTTCTATATTATTATCATTAGATACATTAAAATCACACACGTTTTCTAATCAGTTAGCAGATGAATGACACAGGTTTGACTTCAGGCTGCCCGGCGGTGACCGTGTCCCGGATACGACAGGTGTGAGCAAGGGACCGTGTGCAAAGTGCCACACCAAAGAGAGACAGACCGCTGTTAAAAAAAATCAACTTCACTTATGCAAACTGTAGTCTCACTTCACTTTAGTCAATTGGACTTCCCTGTTTATGATACAACTACAACAGTTCTGAGAAGAAAATTGCTTCACATTTATTAGTAATAGCCTATCTAACCTGATGGTTGTCCTTGGACTCTGCTCAGTGGTGCCTTACTAATAACTGTTGTTGGTTTGGTATTAATAAAGGGTTTATCTTGGAAATATGAGCCTGCAATTCACTGACAGGGCAATAATGGGCCAAAAACAGAGTAATGATGGGGTCAAAGAAAAAGGACAGCAGTGAGGTAAACCCGTAGGCTATAATAATATAAATGGTTTGAAAATGGTAATATGGCGACATTAAAAAAGGGTTATAAGCTACATTTTTGGAATATTGGGCATTGATCATCTTAAAAATCAGATGAAAATCCTTTTAAGTCAATACTGGAAATCAAATGTTATTTGTCTGGAGTAAATGATGCACATTGAAATAATAGTGTTTACCACTGTAGTTAGGTCACTACATGAGATCCTGGAGGGGTAATCAAAGTTACCATGATTCATGATTTAGAGTCATTTCACCTGAAGACACTATGCAGGAGGACAATCAAGCAGTTGGTCCATTGCATATTGTCATATATGCTGAAGTCTCTATGAGCCCTGGCCTGCATGTAAGGAACAGGACAACACAGCTCTCAGCTCTTCAACACACAAAACTAAAACACTGAAATGGAGAAATATGACAACTGAACATCAGTGGTGGAAGAAGTTCTTCAGTAAGTTGTTGTATGTTGTAATGTTGAAATATCCCATTACAAAATGAAAATGCTGCAAGACACTG
Source organism: Trachurus trachurus (assembly GCF_905171665.1). Lineage (NCBI taxonomy): Eukaryota > Metazoa > Chordata > Actinopteri > Carangiformes > Carangidae > Trachurus > Trachurus trachurus. The sequence goes on from NC_139904.1 coordinate 771,329, forward strand.
CACATTTGCTCTTCTCTAATCATAGTTTTTTGTGGAATATTGGATATTGTGGACTTGAACTGATATGACAGTGATATATAATACAATATGACATGTTCTCTATAGCTTTTAATGTGAGGTTGGTGCATTGGTACATGTTGATATGATCTGTTTCCTTCTGCTCTTGTTATGAATTCAAAGTGAAAGCTGCAGAACTGGTTTCATCTCAGTGAAGCTTCTGATGTCTGGATTAAAACTTGTGTGTTGTGTGTCCTCCTGTTTGTGCGATGTGATAAAGTCTCTGTTTGTGTAATAAATGTTCTTCCAGCAGAATAACAACAGTAACTGAACTGAGCTGTTGTTGTAGAGAGGATTTCTGCAGCTCTGTGGTTTAGTAATGTTTCATTATTGATACAGTGTCACACCCACTCAACACAAACACAAGCCGTCATGAGCGCTGCCATTTTGTGACTTCCTTAGTTTGTTGTTATGAAATGGCAGACACACAACAACACCTGGCAGTCGCTGCAGGACAGTGAACATGAAGCAGTGATTTACTTCAGTGTTTGACTCTCAAATGAAAACAAGAGTTTTTTTTTAACATCTTTATTGACAAAAAGAGTAGATACACAAGACTGAATACAGTTAGAGATGAAATAAGTGTATACAACATTAATACACAACCAAACCATCATAAATACGCCAGCCGGGGTTGACAAAAAACATAAACATAAATAAATATTTAGTAAAGTTTACAGAGATCAGACGTTTTAACAGCTTTTTTTACAGAGGGAGGAGATATACTGACCAACATGCAGACAGTTCCAGGAAGTTTGGCTTCTTACCACAACATTTAGATTTATGTATGTAACATTTGGATAAAATTATTAACAAATTTAGTTAGTAGAATTTAGTTTTTTAAATCATATTCAGTGTAGCCAAACAAAACATTTTTCCAGCATAAATGAAACTGGGGGTAAATATGATCAGTGATAAAGCTCCAGAGTGTCTGGTGTTGTTGTGTGTGTGGGCCAGACCATAATAACTGAACCAAGGTTTGGTTGACAGAGACACGGTGGGTCTCCCTGACGTCAACACCGACCTGATTGTTCTTTACTGTGTTTTCAGATTCACTTCATTCATGTAAAACACAGTGAACTGCAGGAGCTGCTGTAGTGACGTCTACACAGACACATTTATATTATAATAAGAAAACACATCACATCTTCTTCTTCTGGTTTCTGAGCAGATGTGTGGACGTGTATCTGCAGCTGTTTTCACATCTGTTCAGGTTTGACTGAATCAAGACTCTGAGTTTATCTGATGTGAGTTTCTGATGTTTTTTGTCTATTAATATTTGTTACCACGTTAAATTATTACATTGATCTGTTTTGTTCTAAAGAGGTTTTGCTACAAATGTGACCGGTAATGAAACACAAGTTGCATGATACACTGAATTAACTCTCTGGCACATTTTAACTTTCTTTCCTAAATTAAAACACTATTAGGCTATATTATACTACAGTACTTCCTCATTGAGTGAAACCAGATTTTCATGATGTCATTATTTCTAAATTCTTCCTCTGTGAACTAACTAACAGATTCATTACTTCAACTGAATGTTCATGTGCAATCATGTGCTCTATTATTATGATCTAACTGCACCCAGCCCAGGCCTCAGTTAATAATTATTCAAAACTATTAGTCAATGATGTTAAATGTTCTTGCAGCAGAGCAGGAAGTTGTGAACAGCGCCACCATTTGACTCATGTTGGTACAGTTTAAATCTGCAGCCTCAGAAACTAGAAGAGGTTTTAACTGGACATAAATAAACTTAGAAACTACATCAAGACTTTGGTTAATTTATCTCTGACAATAGATCTGAGAAAACAAGAGAAACTTTCCATTAACAAAACTACTCACATTACTAATTAAGTTTAAGTTAACTATGACAATCATTTACAAGCTGAAGACGGTTTTCATCAGTTCATCTGGAACAGTTGTGTTTTTGAAGCTGATCAAACTCCAGGGACGATTTCAAGATTCAAAAAAGAAACTTGTGTAAATCTTTGTCCAGAATAATTATAAACCTGATGACAGTCTACACTACAGTCACACTGTGGTACATTCACAGAGGAGTTGATAAACATCTAATTTCAGTGAAACACTTACAAATGTTAATATGAATTCTTTATTGGATTCAGAAAAGTTTCACATAAATAGAAAGAGAAAGTCCCCACATCCCTTGACCTATTGTGAAAGACCATCTCTTTATCATTCACAGAAAGAATAATATCCTACATATACAGTACACACCTTATATTAAACATAAAAAGACAGAAATCATTACAATTACGATTACGAAAACTTTACTCCTGTACTGGAAATTCCTCTTTGGTTTCACCACCATAGACATGTCTCACAACAACAGAACACAATGACACAGTAAAAACATTTCAAAGGATAGAAAAATATATAAAATAGCTGTAACTGTACTTCACACATCACACATTCAAGTACATCATTTCATAAAGCACAGCACAGTACGAACCTGCTGTGGTTTCCTGCAGGAAAACCCTCAGCAAAGTAAAAACAGGAGTAGACAGGGTAGGCTACCTAGCTACCGTGTTCTGATCTTATTTATTGCACTAACAGCTTTTGGGACAAAGGACTTTTTGTAGAGGTTCTTCCTTGACATCGGTCGTCTATACCGCTTCCTCCCTGAAGGCCAAAGCTCAAACTCGCTGAAATAATCATGAAATAAGGTAAAAAAAAAAGAAAACACAAACATTGACCTATGGCAAAAAGAAGAAAAGTCAACACAACTTTACACACAGTAACTATTCATTTTCCCCGGCCACACACACACCTGGAAAATACATCTTCAGCTGACATAAATGTTTCTAAGTTTAAGTGATTTTGATTTGCATTACCTCAACCGTAACAAAGTTAGACTATCTCTAGAAACACTTGAAAAATTAAAGCTATAATATAATTCAGACCAATACCCAGACCTCGTTATCAATATTAATCAGTGACAAATATAGTTGTAAGGCCTCATACCAAGTTTTGTAACTACTCAGAAAAGTAAAAGACATTATCATTATGTACATAAAGTCATGTGGATGGAGCTGTGGTGCGTTTAGTTTAATTTTTAATTTTTAAACCAGATTAAATCCTGGTTTCAGTTTAAACTCTTCTTGGATTTTGGATTCAGGATTATTTTTCTCCCTCATTTTAAACTCTATAGTTTTTCCTTTAAACCAAGATCAAATTATACTGTGTTGCGCTAAAACATTTAAACTCTAATTTAAACTGTGATCTTTAATAAACCACCAGTGAAGGAGCTTTAACTTTTACAGCAGCTGCGTTTTTTAGACACTTGGACCAAAATCCATCCAGCCATCATCTACGCCGCCTATCAGAGCGGACGAGCCCCAGGCCGGGGAATCAAACCCAGGACTGTCTCAGTGACAGTACCACTGCTCCACCCTCACCTCAACCAAAATCAAGCTTTTCTAATATAATTGTAGGAAAGCCTCAACCCACTGGAGTTTTATGATGAAGAAGACATTTTGTCACAAATAAAAACAGTTTAGGATCTGAACAGGAAACTGGACCGTGTGTGGCCACTTCTTCTGAAGGAAAGAAAAACGGAGCTCCTCTGCTGAACCATAATAAATGTTGTTTAGTTTTCTTTTTTATTTACTACGTCCTGACATTCTGCAGATTATTTATAGGTATGCATTTAACTTCAAATTTAATGTGCACACACCTATCACTATTGGTTCATTTAATCTTGTTGGTGAAATTAATCTTTTAGTTTTAAAGTTCCACTGTGGATTGAAACTTTATTTGATGATAAGTGACAATGTGAATCTTGTGAATGGAGCTTCTACCTGATCCTGTAGCAGCTACATCTTCCAGCCTGGTCGATACACTCGTCACCAACCTGCAGCCTAAACATCACTTAAATAAGTCTCCACCTCTGTCTGCAGTGAGAGAGATTTTAGTAACAGACTCTAATTTTAAATTGAATCATCAAATGTTAAAAGTTGTTCATTTTTCTACAGAAACCCTGCTACTCTCCTCCCTGTTTCACACTCCTCAGCTGCTAAATGTCAGTCAGCTGATCATTTTATCAGAGCTTCTGTAAACTGCTGCATCTGGACACTGAGAGCTGAGACTGAACCAAAACCAAACCTGAATGTTTGTGGAGCTGCACAATCTGAGATGATGATTTGATGTATTTTTATAAAACAGTGGATTAGACCAGTTTCATTGCACTTTTACCGCATCAATAAGAATCTAAATTATAGTTTTGATGGTGTGTTAGCCCTTCTGAACATGTCTGGATTACAGATAATAAAACATTTCACTTCTTTTTTTAAAGCAGACAAATCCTCATAAAGTTTAACTCCTCAGTTTCCTCAGAAGAGACTTCACCTTCCACTTCAATTATTCCCTGTTGGGACAAACAAATGAACAATGATAAATGAAGTGTTCAAATATTCTGAAAAATAAAATATTAAAATAGAAATGTGTGAAATCACCACCACTTAATGTGAATAAGTGGGGTTCACTTTGAAAACAACATGTAGTACAGTACAATGACTCCTATAAACAGTGGAAGCAGGTGGTGTGTAGTTACTTTTCATCAGTGGTGTGTCGCTGCCTGCAGTCCCTCTGGAGGAACTAGAAACGCGAGAGAACGTGTCTGGCTCTGAAAATAAATAAATTCAACAAAACAAAAGACAGATTTACTGATTACTATAAGTCCACTTGCAAACTGTAAAGCCAGTGGTAAGTGGGATAAATACTGGTGCAAATAGAGACATTATTTACCTGGTGTTTTGCAGTTTAGACTTTCTGTAGAGGAAATGACAGAACCAGCTGAAGTTTTCTTAAACTCTGAAAAGACAAGTTAATGACAAAGGCAGATATGACAGATTTATATACAGTATATATATGGAGGAGACATATCAAGTAAATCTCCAACTGTCTCCTGAGACACACACAAGACATTGTCTTCTTTGTGTAAAACCAGAGGAACTCCTCTGTCTTATTTACATTTAACATGTGTTTCTATCATGGCTGTAAAATAAAATTTTAAAAAATCTTTTTTTTTCTTCACCTTTTGGTTTTTCATTCCTTTTCCTCCAGATAAAGAATCCAGCAGCTCCAGCGACCAGGATGAGAAGTCCAGCAACTCCTCCAATGACGGCAGCAGCTGGAAACTCTGAAACCAGATCAGGACGTTCACACTGTTCATGTCTCTGTTTCATCTCAGTCTGTTTATTAACACAACTTTAACTTTTGTTTGTAATTGGGGATGCAAATAACAAGAACTTTGATCAATTATACTTTCAGTATTTTCTTTTAAATTAGCTAAATGTACAGACTTCCACTTGTGCCTTCAGCCATATTTCACAGCACAGTTATCTGTAGCGCAATCTGAACTGACACCGGTGGAGCCGTGAACTGGGTGTCTGTGCAAATCACGCGAGATTTGCACAGACACAGGAAGAGCAGTGAACTGAGACACTGGGAGCTTCCGCTACAAACAAGCTTAAAATATAGACTTTTTTTTTTTTTTTTTTGAACAATTCCTCATGTCGGGGCTTCAATACAAGAGGGACATTACATACGAGCAGCATGGAGGTATCTGGATGTTTTTTGGTGTGTCTTTTTGTTACGAAGACAGTTGGTATCCATTCACAATCATTATATGGACATGCACTGCTACGCCGAGACCCCCTGTAACTCAGAGAAGCCACGGAGGACTCTGAAACTTCTCCCAGCCCTTAGTCCACATGAGGGGGAGGAGATAATGAGTAAAATTTGAATTTTGGGTGAACTATCCCTTTAAATAACATGATGGAAGAAGAGAAGTGATGAACTTCTCTTCACATGAAGGTAAAATATCTCCATCAGTTCAGAATCAACAGTCAGAAAACCCAAAAAACATTTATTACAAAACATCATATGAAACTTTTGAAGCAGCTGTAAAGTAGAACAGGAAGTGATGAAGTAACTGCAGCTACTGACGACTGGTAATGATTCACATGACATCTAGAAACTAATGACAAGTAAATAAACAGTTAGTGGGATTACATTCTTCATTGAATATCAGTGTTTACACATTTAGAAGAAGAAGGGAATCAAGTTTAATTTAATCTGAACATTTGGAGAAAAAAAAGAATTCTCATGAAACATCAGAAAAGACAAATCTAGATGACTAAATTAACAACAGAAACTAAAATAACAAGCACACAGAGAAACACACACAAAATACCATCCATCACAAAGACAAAATATGAATCACATAAAAATGAACTAAATGTGTTTCCTACCTCCATATTTTCCCCGGTTAGTGAAAACTGCTGCTTTGTCCAGTTTGGTGACGATGTCGTCCTTCAGTCCAGAGAGCTGAAACACACAGTCGTAGTTCTCCCAGTCTTCAACTTTGACTGATGAGACGTCCAGGTCAACAGTCTTCTGGAAGGAGCCATCATGGTTGGGGAGGATCTCTCCTTGGTCCACGTCCTCATGAAGCTCCTCTCCATTCTTCCTCCAGAACATGACAGCTTTGTTTGGGTAGAAACCTGTAGCGTGGCAGCTGACTGGAGAGGAGGGGGTCTTCTGGAGGAGGGACACTGAGGGGGGATCTGGAGGAGGAGGAGGAGGAGGGTTGGTTATTATCATTCTTATAGCAGTTTAGGAGCTTTTTGTTACTATTGTACCATGCAAATAGATTCAGTCATGAAACACCACTCAGTATAACAAGAGACTAAATTAAAGGTTGTGATTTTCCTTCTGTGCTATAGACAGAAACAGAAAAAAATCAAATACGCCAATAATCAGAATATGAAGCTCAAGTATTCTCTTGGTGATTTCAGAAAAGTGTGTGTTTCTTTAACCAGGGAATAAGGATCTCATCATTCCTTGTATCTTTATGATCATTGTGATGATAGAAATGCTCAGTGTGTTTTCCATCATGATGGTATTTTTTTCAGCACTGTTGAAATTTAAACAAAAACAATGACACTGTAGAACCAATATCTGATAATAACAGACCATGGATCACATGGTCGACTCACTAACTGGTCTTGTACTTTATCTTTAGCTCCTCTAGTGGTAGGCCTACTATATAGACCAGTGGTCTCTCATAGCAACCAATTAAGCAACAGACAAAATGAACATTAAAACCTACATCATGTGACTCTACCTGTTCTCATCAGAGAGCTCCTCCCATACTCCACGTACTTCTTCAACCACTCAGGACAAACATGAGTCAGGTAGTTCATCATCTCTGTTGAAAGAGCTCTGTCATGATCCCACTTCATTTTGGTCCTGAAAGCCTGTTGTGTTGGAGCGATCCATGTCCCTGTCTTCAGGTCAAAGACTAAGAAGTCCTCTCCATCATAACCATACAGATGAAAACCAGTAACTTCTCCAGTCTCATCGTTCCACTCACATCCGTACATTACCTGTATAATATGGACACCTGAGACAGAGACAGAGACAACAATAAAACCAGGGTGAGATCCTGCACAGTCTGGATGAGTTTATCTTTACCACAGAGACAAAATCACAATCCAAACGGCTGTTACTGGCTTTAAATAATCTGACTTGCTTAGATTATACACACACACTTTGACTTTGAAATAAACAGTGTCAACAGATGGAAGACTGGATTGTTGAGGTTTCTGTCTGTTCTTCAGTATTGTCTATTCAATCTGTAGTGTGTTATGCTACAGTACAACTGTTTGCTTTCTCAATAACAAAGACAATGTAAACACATTTACCAGTAAAAATTAGAAAATAAACAAACCTCCAGTTTGACCAAAGCGCTGTTTTGCTATTTCAATATCATCTTTGAAGGTCTGCTGAGCATCCAGCAACTCTAGAGTCTCCCTCTCCCAGTACTGTGGATCATCTGCTGTTGCCTCCTTCATCCAGTCCTGTTTGGGTTCAGCTCGTCTTGTGATGCTGTCGTAGTGGAACACCTGAACATCATCAACCAGACCAACAACCACAAACTCTGGGAAGTTTGGGACTTGAGAGGAACCAGTGCTGAAATACTTCAGAGAGTGAGTCACTGTTGAACAGTTAAGAATGATATCAGATGAAATGCATTTAATTCTCTCTAAGGAATACAGTTCAACACATTACATCAGACCATAAAATACAATGTTAAGGTTCCTTTATTATCATTGTATCCAACCAAATAATTCACAACAAAATTATATTAGACTGTTAAAAAGGAGGTCTCCGTCTCAGTAATAACAAAATAAGGCTAATGGTAAGATAAAAAAAAAAAAGCATTTACACACACTATTGCACATCCACACACCAAAAGGAATAAATAAATAATAGTGTACCAAGTTTTGCACCAACAATAAACACACTCACAGGGGACAGTTGCTATGTTGTTTTGCAGAGTTTAGTATGGTGGGATAAAACCTGTTTAACAGTCTGGTCAGCGGGGTGGGGTGAGTAAAACATCTTCCAGAGCCAGTAGGTGTGACCTGGTTATATACTTAACAATTACTAAACAATTATCCCTCCTAGTCACTTATTCGTTTTTCAAAGTCTTTAGTAAACTCCTGTAAGTGGATGTCAGATGAAGCATTAAACTCCTAAACTGTAGCCTATCTGCCTGAAGTCCACAGACGACTGAATGTCCGCTTTCCATTATAATCCACCGGCTTCAAAGCGTTGGACTGGACTCACCTGTCGTCGCTGTGTCAATTCCCAGAAAAAACAAAAAGATCACAGCCTTCATCGTTACCAGGATGATCTACTACATCTTCAACAGAGTCTGTTTCACTGTGTCCATCTCCAGAACCGCGACAGACGTCCAAACGCAACCAGCTGTGTCGCTTTGGTCCAAGTTGAAAAGATTCACACAAATCGAAACTTCCTTCATACCGAACTTACTCCAGAAACCACACAGTGACCAGGTCCAACTGCAGCGAGGAGGACAACGAGCTTCTATATTATTATCATTAGATACATGAATCACACAAGTTTTCTAATCAGTTAGCAGATGAATGACACTGGTTTAATTCAGGCTGCCCGGCGGTGACCCGGATGTGACAGGTGTGAGCAAGGGACCGTGTGCAAAGTGCCACACCAAAGAGAGACAGACTGCTGTTCAAAAGAAAAATAAAATCTACTTCACCCATGCAAACTGTAGTCTCCCTAACTGCACTTCAGTCAAGTGGACTTCCCTGTTTATGATACAACTACAACAGTTCTGAGAGAAAAATATGGCTTTAAATTGATTAGTAATATATTAGCCTATCTAACCTGATGGTTGTCCTTGGACTCTGCTCAGTGGTGCCTTACTAATAACTGGTGTTGGTGTGGTATTCTAATAAAGGGTTTATCTTGGAAATATGAGCCTGCAATTCACTGACAGGGCAATAATGGGCCAAAAACAGAGTAATGATGGGGTCAAAGAAAAAGGACAGCAGTGAGGTAAACCCGTAGGCTATAATAATATAAATGGTTTGAAAATGGTAATATGGCGACATTAAAAAAGGGTTATAAGCTACATTTTTGGAATATTGGGCATTGATCATCTTAAAAATCAGATGAAAATCCTTTTAAGTCAATACTGGAAATCAAATGTTATTTGTCTGGAGTAAATGATGCACACTGAAATAATAGTGTTTACTTTTACCACTGTAGTTAGGTCACTACATGAGATCCTGGAGGGGTAATCAAAGTTACCATGATTCATGATTTAGAGTCATTTCACCTGAAGACACTATGCAGGAGGACAATCAAGCAGTTGGTCCATTGCATATTGTCATATATGCTGAAGTCTCTATGAGCCCTGGCCTGCATGTAAGGAACAGGACAACACAGATCTCAGCTCTTCAACACACAAAACTAAAACACTGAAATGGAGAAATATGACAACTGAACATCAGTGGTGGAAGAAGTTCTTCAGTAAGTTGTTGTATGTTGTAATGTTGAAATATCCCATTACAAAATTAAAATGCTGCAACACACTGCACATTTGCTCTTCTCTAATCATAGTTTTTTGTGGAATATTGGATATTGTGGACTTGAACTGATATGACAGTGATATATAATACAATATGACATGTTCTCTATAGCTTTTAATGTGAGGTTAGTGCATTGGTACATGTTGATATGAGCTGTTTCCTTCTGCTCTTGTTATGAGTTCAAAGTGAAAGCTGCAGAACTGGTTTCATCTCAATGAAGCTTCTGATGTCTGAATTCAAACTTGTGTGTTGTGTGTCCTCCTGTTTGTCCAGTGTGATAAAGTCTCTGTTTGTGTAATAAATGTTCTTCCAGCAGAATAACAACAGTAACTGAACTGAGCTGTTGCTGTAGAGAGGATTTCTGCAGCTCTGTGGTTTAGTAATGTTTCATTATTGATACAGTGTCACACCCACTCAACACCAAAACAAGCCGTCATGAGCGCTGCCATTTTGTGACTTCCTTAGTTTGTTGTTATGAAATGGCAGACACACAACAACACCTGGCAGTCGCTGCAGGACAGTGAACATGAAGCAGTGATTTACTTCAGTGTTTGACTCTCAAATGAAAACAAGAGTTTTTTTTTAACATCTTTATTGACAACAAGAGTAGATACACAGGACTGAATACAGTTAGAGATGAAATAAGTGTATACAACATTAATACACAACCAAACCATCATAAATACGCCAGGGCTTTACAAAAAACATAAAGTTAAATAAATATTTTGTAAAGTTTACAGAGATCAGACGTTTTAACAACTTTTTATTCTCACAGTCACAGAGGAGGAGATATACTGACCAACATGCAGACAGTTCCAGGGAGTTTGGCTTCTTACCACAACATTTAGATTTATGTATGTAACATTTGGATAAAATAATTAAAGCTATCAGTCAGCGATCCGGTGGTTTTGTCTAACGTCTTGTCAGCCGATGGAGTTAGCAGCCCCCGCCCTCGTCATGGATCTATTGGTCCTCGTCCCTACGTCACCACATTCAGGCGCATCCCTTGGCTGCACACACAGAGAGGACTGCCCCTTTATGCCGTTCTCTCTCCTCATTGGATAAAGGTTGTAGGATACAAGGAAAGTTTTCTCCTGGGCTCAGAGCAGAGCAGAGTGACTGACAGACCCGTGTTTCAGACCAAACACTCTATAAGTGATTGCTGTCGGAAGATACAACTATTTAAGACTTAGATTAACACAAACATTCACCTGACTTCTGCTTTAACAAATTAATCATATAAAACTGAGAATTTAGTTTTTTTATCATATTCAGTGAAGCCAAACAAAACATTTTTCCAGCATAAATGAAACTGGGGGTAAATATGATCAGTGATGAAGCTCTAGAGTGTCTGCTGTTGTTGTGTGTGGGCCAGACCATAATAACTGAACCAAGGTTTGGTTGACAGAGACACGGTGGGTCTCCCTGACGTCAACACCTGAGTTCTTCACCTACAGAGACGTCAGCAGTGAGACAGCGCCCCCTCTAGACCAAGTATGGACCTACTGCTGAACCACCTGAGGATGTCACCTGACCCACTGTCAGTGAACGCACCATGATAATCCAGGACTGTGAGGTCACACGTTCATCAGATCAGAGGAAATGATAAACATCAAATATATCAATATATTTAGTGTTCATCATCATGGAAAACAAACAAACATTTATTTATCTCCTGAGAAATGTTTTTATGTGATGAATCAGCTCTGATCCTGAAATAAATGACAGATGAACTGATTCTTCTTCACTGTGTTTTCAGATTCACTTCATTCATGTAAAACACAGTGAACTGCAGGAGCTGCTGTAGTGACGTCTGCAGAGACACATTTATATTATAATAAGAAAACACATCACATCTTCTTCTTCTTCTGGTGTCTGAGCAGATGTGTGGACGTGTCTGCAGCTGTTTACACATCTGTTCAGGTTTGACTGAATCAAGACTCTGAGTTTATCTGATGTGAGTTTCTGATGTTTTTGTCCTTTGATATTTGATGTCACATTGAATTACATTGGTCTATTTTGCTTTAAAGAGGTTTTGATACAATATGTGAATAAAACACAAACTGCGCAGCACAAACTTTTTTTTAGCCTGACTCTTTGAGGTTGGAGACCTGCTGCAGATGTTTTACATGTAACATCAAAATACTGATGATTTGAACCCTCTATTTAAGCAATATCACACGAGAGGTCGTGCTGTTGTACTGTATATCAGCACGGCTGTGATTCGGTCGTAGGCACACGGCCTCCAGTGTGATGTTGCTTTTATACAACAGTGCTACGAGCGCATTTTAGAACAGTAATAAACTACAAGAGATTATGATTTGTTTGTTTATTTAATCATTTATTTTGCTCCGCCAACAGAAATAGTTCCGCAACTGGAAGGGAGACAAGGCTGTTGCCAGGCAACACATAAACATTTCATACTAGCTTGCTACTAGCTACAAGCTTCTCCACCGAGCTGCTTCCAGTGCTGGTTCTGGTTCTGAGCCCGTGTCTGATCAGCACCGGAGCAACAGGACCAGCGTGAAGATACAGAGACGTTATCGATACCGTATTACATTTGTTTATCATCTATGTAATCAATATAAACACAGTTGAAGCTAAGTAGCTGAGCTACGTGGCTAACAACAGCTAATGCTAATATCAAAACACATCACCGTCAAAACGTAGTTGCCCCCGCGGCGATTTTTTTCCAGCCGTGTTTAGTAGAGATTTATCTCCAATTAGACGGACCAGGTCAGGTCCAGGTTTTAATGTTCAGGTCCGTTTATAACGCCTGATTTCCACCGAGGCCGTCAGCGGCGCGGAACGTCAGCGTCGCGGTTTTGCTCCGTCCTCTGCCCGGTGTTGTGGCCCTACTGGTTTCAAGTTAACTGGTTACAGCTGCAGATGTTTTGCGCTCCCTGAGCAGATTCGTCACAAATTCACAAACATAAACAACATATTACCAGCGAGTTTCAAGCCACAATTCACATCTACCGCGGCGAATATGCTGCTGTGAGTGAGCACTAACAGTTACGTACCAGCCACATGGGAAAAAAAATAAAGTGGAGAAAAAATAATCTTCACATATTTGCGTGGGTCGGGACTCGATCTCGCTTCAGCAAAACCAATTACACCACTAATCACCTGTCTACCTCTGTGAGCCACTCCAGCTCACAGGTGACAGCCGCTTCACTGGATATCAGTCAATTACGTCACTACAGGTAACGTTTTGACTCGAGCTGATCTGAGACAACTGGTTACCATTGAAAATACACAGACAATGCCTCGGTGTTTATTGTTCTCTTTCCTCCAGTCTAATCAACATATTCAGCGCTACACTTCTCTCCGCACAACGCTACGCACCACAACAAAGCCTGTCGTGTTGAGAAAGTGATGAACTAGCTCGGAAATACTGTCAAAATACGCTCAACAATATGTAAACAAAAGCGAAACACTTGAGCCACTGCATGTGTACATGGGTGAAAAACGTACGACTTGCATTTAATCACATTACTGTATTGCGAATGTTTTGTGTACTTACATTTCTTTACACTTCTCTACAGATCTTATTAAACGCAAAGCGTATTTATTGGCGTGCATTAAAAGAAATGTCCATTTAAAGTCGCCGTGGTTCGAGGAAGAGGGGGGTGAAGTTAGCTAAGTCTAGCTGTTTCTGGGCTGCGGTGAATATGATGCGTTCAAGGGACCAGGGCAGCGTCGGACGTGAGTCGATTGTTTGGAAATGATTTATAGAATGGTCTCAATCAATCAATCAATTTGTTTATTTCGGGCATGTCAATTTAAATCATCATCGTCACACTTCATACACGAAATCTAAAGCATCAGACCATTCTATAAATCATTTCCAAACAATCGACTCACGTCCGACGCTGCCCTGGTCCCTTGAACGCATCATATACCGCAGCCCAGAAACAGCTAGACTCAAGAGCTAACTTCACCCCCCTCTTCCTCGAACCACGGCGACTTTAAATGGACATTTCTTTTAATGCACGCCAATAAATACGCTTTGCGTTTTATAAGATCTGTAGAAGTGTAAAGAAATGTAAGTACACAAAACATTCGCAATACAGTTATGTGATTAAATGCAAGTCGTACGTTTTTCACCCATGTACACATGCAGTGGCTCAAGTGTTTCGCTTTTGTTTACATATTGTTGAGCGTATTTTGACAGTATTTCCGAGCTAGTTCATCACTTTCTCAACACGACAGGCTTTGTTGTGGTGCGTAGCGTTGTGCGGAGAGAAGTGTAGCGCTGAATGTGTTGATTAGACTGGAGGAAAAAGAACAATACACCGAGGCATTGTCCGTGTATTTCAAAGGCAAACCGATGGTAACCAGTTGTCTCAGATCAGCTCGAGTCAAAACGTTACCTGTAGTGACGTAATTGACTGATATCCAGTGAAGCGGCTGGCACCTGTGAGCTTGAGTGGCTCACAGAGGTAGACAGGTGGTTAGTGGTGTAATTGGTTTTGCTGAAGCGAGATCGAGTCCCGACCCACGCAAATATGTGAAGATTATTTTTTCTCCACTTTATTTTTTTTCCCATGTGGCTGGTACGTAACTGTTAGTGCTCACTCACAGCAGCATATTCGCCGCGGTAGATGTGAATTGTGGCTTGAAACTCGCTGGTAATATGTTGTGTATGTTTGTGAATTTGTGACGAATCTGCTCAGGGAGCGCAAAACATCTGCATCTGCAACCAGTTAACTTGAAACCAGTAGGGCCACAACACCGGCGTCAATCCCCACCGGACGTGTTACGGCAGCGAAGCGCTGCCTTGCGAGCCAGCCGTATTCACGCGAGAATACGGAACGTACGCGAGATCGTTGCTCTTGATACAGTGTAGAGCGGTTGATATTAACAAAGTGGCGACAGCTTTTGATGTTTCACTATTTTAATTTATTTACAGCTGCGTCACCTTTACTTTGAAAGTCCAGTGGAGCTGGATCAGAACGGAGCGTTTGTACGGAGGGAGAGATCAGCTGATCCGCTGCTGTTTACTTTCTGAGCGTCTCCGCCTCCTCACCCGTTGAGCTGAGCGTCAGGAGCTCATTATAGCCTATATCAGGCTATATATATTTTATTTTATATAGCCTACAGTCAGTCACCACGTTTATACAGTATATGGTCACCACTGAAAGAAGTTGTCCGCTCGCAGCAGGACAGACAATCAGATGGATAATCAGTAAAGTTAATAACTTCACTTAATGTGGCCATGAATAAATTAATTCCAGTGTTTTGCCTGCTGTATATATCAGTGTTGCCCAAACGCAGATCTTGAATAAGTCTCCGCTGTTTTCACATTTAAAAAGGTCTTTGTTGTCTTTGTACAGAGACAATATGAGATTTGCTTGTAGTGCAGCACCTAAAAAAAACCCCACTGTAACCTATTCAGCCTCGCTTCCAATAAAACACACACTCGCGTTATAATTGCGATCAGTGGAATATATAACAATATAAAACACAATTTAAAATGACAGTTGATGTTGCTCTAGTTTATTTAGTTTAAATGGATAAAGCTTCATATAATAGCGCAAGAGCTGTCAGAAAAATTAAAAGCAGCCTCCTCTCGTCGTATTTGCAGCAACACTGTTGCTTCAGACTGCGATCGTGCTTTTTTTATATATATATCGCTCATACTCTCTCCATTAAAACAATTGCACTCCTCTTGGCTGAAATCAGCCCGTTGCGGATCAATTTCGTGCAGAAGTTTAATCATATGACGCCAAATGCCCCCGTGCACGCACAGACCATAAAGATGAGAGCCGGACTTAACAAACCGACTTGAGGTTTTGTTGAGCTGGAAGATGAACACAAAGCCTGGCCATGTTGAGCCTCCTTCGCAGTGCTTCTGCACCTAGTCCAACACAGCTGACTTTTATTCTCCGACGTAATGTTGTTGTGAAGTTAGATGACGTGCATGTTGTGTTTTATTTTGAAAGGGAGCGGAAGTGTTTTACTTTGATACAGTGTCTGACTTCCTGTCTGGTGCGATCGGCTCTGTTGAGCTTGACGCGATTTAGCAACGGGAGCGTCAAAAATAGAAGTGCTACGGATTGATAGCGCTGCGGCGCGGAGAGCCGCGGCTGGGACGCTGCTGAGACGTGTCGCGGCGCTTCCGGTGGACATATTAATATTGATTAGAGTGACGGCTATCGGCAGCGGTGACCGCGACGCTGACGTTCCGCGCCGCTGACGGCCTCGGTGGAAATCAGGCGTTAGCTCCTGTCCAGCTGAACAGCGGAGTGATTATGTCTGTGAAAAGTTTTTTTTTTATTTTTTTTTATTTAGAATTAGAAATACAAATCTTACAAGCAGCAAATTTCAGTATAAAATACATTTTGAAACCGAGCTTAACATGTCAGCATTTCAATAAAGATTTAACACAGTAACAGATGGAACAGGAAAGCCATAAAATAAAAAAAATGAAAATAAAAATAAAAAAGATATATAAAAATTATAATTTGAGGTAAAAATTCAAATAAATAGATATTTCATACAAAAAACATAAATTAAAATTTACAAATATAGGAAATTAGGATCATATACAACATACCTCACATTAGTTTTCTGGGGTCTGATGAAGGGAGAAATCAAATAAATGTTGATATAAACGTTGTGCATTCTTGGACTTAATGTTTTTGAGTGAGTCACAGAAAATAGAGAGCTCTTTTAAGAAAATAGAAAACAATGGGGTTACATTTAGAAATTTACATTTATGAATAAAATATTTAGCCAATATTATGAGGTTATTTAAGAGAAATTCCAGCTTCGAGTCTTTCAAAAAAACACCAAACCTTATGTTACTGTACGTTAATTTTGACAAAGACAGGTTGTTATTCAGAAAACAATGACAAAATGCATTCCAGAATAACATAGAAACATTACAAGAGAAGAAAAGATGTTCTTGTGTTTCAATTTCAGTTTTACAAAATATACATTCATTTAATTCAATATTAAATCTAAGGTGCAATAGTTGTCTAGATGGGTATATCTCATTTATTGTTTTAAAATGCACTTCTTTCGCTTTCGGTGGAATAGAAAATTTCAAAAAGTTACATCTGATTTTTATGCAGGTAGATTGATCAGTACAATAACTTTCCAGCATGAATTTTCTTTTTAAAGGTGAGGGAAAACATTCATTAGATAGTATGGATCTTAGAAAGCGATTTTTACCACATTTCACATCTGAGAAAAGACAATCACGAATAAATAAAGGAAATAGACGAGGTACAGTTGACACATAAAGTAAAGAACCTTTTATAGAAGCAATTAAAGCTTGCGGTATAGCATTAATTAAATCATTGTACACTTTTTGGGAACAATTTATGTTGTACTTATTCCTAAAATCTAGATAATCATATATATTGCCTCTGTAGTCCATTAAATGTTGAATAGACCAAATTCCTTGATCCTGCCATTCTTTCAGGAATACAGACTTTCTTTTTATTCGAATGCATCTGTTGTTCCAGATTGGTGTGTTGTGGGGCGAAAAATTATGCTTAAAAATTAATTTCCAGTAGTGGAGGACCTGTTGGTGGAATTTCGATAACTTGATTGGCAATTTATTAACTTCAAAATCACATTTAAGTAAAAATTCTATACCCCCAAAGTTCAAGAAAATTTTCCTAGGAAGATTAAACCAGATATCCTCACATTGTTTTATAAAATTTTGTAGCCATTTGAGTTTTAGGGAACCATTCATTGGATCAAAATCAATTGCATTCAGCCCACCTTCTTCCAAAGATTTAATGATATCATTTTTTCTAATATAATGATGTCTATTGTTCCATATAAAATTAAAATTGTTTTGATTTATAGTTTTAATTATATTGTCAGGGATGTTTAAAGAATAAGCAGGGTAAATTAACCTTGATAAACCTTCCATTTTTGAGATTAAAACTCTTCCAAAAATAGATAGGTCCCTTTGTAGCCAAATATTCAAAATAGTTTTACTTTTTTTAACATAATCTCCAAAATTAATTTTCTCTCTAATTTTCAAATCTTTGGAAACAGTAATACCTAAATATTTAACTTCATTTTTAATAGGTATATTCTCAATCTGAGTGGAGGGGTGATTATGAATTGCCATCAGTTGGCATTTATTTAAATTCAAGTAAAGGCCGGA
The DNA here is from genome assembly GCF_905171665.1 of Trachurus trachurus. Taxonomy (NCBI): domain Eukaryota; kingdom Metazoa; phylum Chordata; class Actinopteri; order Carangiformes; family Carangidae; genus Trachurus; species Trachurus trachurus. The sequence goes on from NC_139904.1 coordinate 789,464, forward strand.
TGCCTGTGAAAATATAGAAACAATTTTTAGGGCATTTGTAATTTGAGCTTCATTTTTAAGAAACAAGGTTGTATCATCCGCTAATTGAGTTATGATTAATGAATCTCCCATGACATTTAGCGGCATAATGTCCTCACAATTTTTAACCATAATAGCTAACATTTCAGCCGCCATAATAAAGAGAAGGGGAGAAACGGGGCAACCTTGACGTATACCCCTCATGACCTCAAATCTACTGCAAGTGCCAAATGGTAATATCACTGAGCTGTTAATGTTTTTATAAAACATGCTAATAATTTCATTAAAGTTGGTTCCAAAGTCAAAATGATGTAAAGTGTCTAAAATAAATTGGTGTTCAATACTATCAAAAGCTTTGCAGAAATCTAAAAATAAAATAAAACCATTGTCATCAATACAGTCACTATAATCTAATAAATCCAACACTAACCTTATATTGTTATGGATGGAACGACCTTTTAGAAATCCTGATTGTGTTCCACTGATAATCTGAGTTATTCCTTCTTTAAGCCTATTAGCTATTATGTGAGCAAATATTTTATAATCCACGTTGAGTAAAGTGATAGGCCTCAAGTTTTTTAGATATTTCTTGTCCTTATCAGGTTTGGGAATAAGATTTATTAGACCTTGTTTCATCGTGGGTGTTATAGATTTATTCCTACAGCACTCACATATCGCAAAAAAACAATAATTCCTTAATTTCTTCCCAAAAAAATTTATAAAAGTTTGTAGAAAGACCATCTTGTCCTGGTGCTTTCCCTAAAGCCATTTTTTTGATTGCCATATCCAGTTCATATAATTCAATATCTGAATCGCATAAATTCTTGAAATCAGTGCTGATTGTCGGTATATGATGTTTAATACTCTGAAAAAAAGCATCTGATTTTTCTTTAGAAAAATCTGACGAGTATAATTCTTTATAAAATCTATAAACTTCTTCAGATATTTGTTTGGGGTCTATACATTCTACATCATTTATTATTAGTGCATTAGTTGCATTTCTTTCTTGTCTTCTTTTCTCTAAACCACAAAAATATGCAGTGTTTTTCTCTCCCTCCTCTATCCATTTGGCCCTGGATCTTATATATGCTCCTCGTGCTTTCCTCAAGTACAACTGGTCTAGTTTGGATTGTAGATTTATGAATTCATTTCTGTCCGATTCTGTCATAGGTGTCTTCCTACAACATTCATCTATCTTTTGTACCAATAAAAGTTCTTGTTCTCTTATTTCTTGACTTCTTTTTTTCCCAAATTTAATTGAGATTTGTCTAACTTTGTACTTTAAAAACTCCCATCTGTTACAGTATCCACCTATTGTCGTATCAAATTTAATTTCAAGTATCAGATCTTTAATTAATTTGCAGTACTCATCACATTTCACTAAATCAGCATTAAATTTCCAGTGCGTGTTTCTTTTGTTACTGTTATGTGATGGCTGAAGAACAAGAGATAAAAGGCAGTGGTCAGTTAAAGGTGCACCAGACATAGATACCTTGGACACAAAATTTACTAAATCAGGTGTTGATAACCACAGATCAATTCTGGATTTAGCGCTTCCACAGGGTTTTATCCAAGAAAATTGACATGTATCCATATTCTTAGACCTCCAAATATCAATAAATGAGAACACATTACAGAAATCAAGCAAGGTTGTGTTATAATGGTGATTATTAAATTTTGATGGGCATCTATCACGCCAATCATCAGGTGCGATGTTAAAGTCTCCTCCTAACAAAACTAGGTTTGTGTTGTATACATTTTTGTATTCAGTGACAACATCAGAAATTTCTGATAACATAAGCTTATTGAGGTTGATATTGTTATAACCATAAATGTTAACTAATATATTCAGTGAACCCTCAATGTTTAAAACAACAGCTAACCAGTGTCCATTTTCATCCGCTTTGTGTGTAATGACATTCCCAGGACATCGATTAAAACAAAGTGCCACACCTGCAGATCTATTAGTGCCATGGCTGAATAGTATCTTATCTCCCCATTGACTTGTCCAAAAGGTGACGTCCTCAGCACTGGAGTGCGTTTCTTGAAGGAAAACACACTGAGCTTTCTGTCCTTTGCAGTATAAAAAAAATAGCTTTCCTTTTAATATTGTCCTTGAGTCCCCTTGCATTTAAAGAAATAAAAGATAAATTGGCTTTCAAAGTGTTCATTTGCTGGTTAACCTCGCAGCAAACAACAGAAGACAGTTATATGAAAAAGAACGAGAAGAAAAAGAGAGTCTTTTTACGCTGAACACAGACTGGTTTCCTCTGTAAACTTCCCCCCACATACCTCTTCATCAGTAGTATAGGACGTGTGGTGACACGTGGTGACACACCCCCTCATCTCAAACCTGGATGCGACGTCCGTTTATGAAACCAAATGGACCACGAAAGTAAGCCTTTTCTCCCGCCTTCTTAGCCTGGCTGATCCGTGGCCACAGCGCTTCTCTGGCTCTCCTGTCCTCCTCCGTGAGGTCCTCCACGAACTTCACTCCCGCTTCTTTGCAGACTCTTGAGTCCTTTGTTAACTTCCAGAACGCATCCCAATGTTGTCTTCTTGTGAACTGGATAATGATGAAGCGTGTTCTGTTCTCTGCTCTTTGACCAATTCGGTGGACTGTGTCAACGATGTCATCCATTTTCTGCTCCCAGTGTGGTGCTACTTTACTGAGCAGACGTACCACATCATCTCTTGTGTTTTCATTCATTTTCTCAGGCAAACCCTTCATTCTTAGGTTCCACCTTCTTTTATATCTATCCTGTTCTTTGGACTTCTCTTGTAAAGCATCGTGGTCTTTGCGTAGGCGTTCAACCTCTTTTTCCATCGTCGATACTTTAACTTTACAGTCCTTTACTTCCATTGCATTAAACTCCGACCCTTTGGTTAAGCCTGCGATGACCACGGAGTTTTGCTTCATTTGCATGCTAAGCTCTTCTAGCTTTTGTTCCTGCGAGTCAAATCTTCCCGATAGCGTTTGGATAGCAGCAAGGATTGTAGCATTAGACACATCTTCATTACCTTTCGGTATCTTTCGTGGGTGAGCTCCTTTAGACGGTGTCGTTGGGTCCGGCTGGGACATTTCATCCAAACTCCTCTTGTCACCGGAGCATTCCGTTTCCATGAGGGCTTGTTGCTGAGCATAGACATGTTCGTCCTCTCTCGGAAGAGAAGATATGATCGAGTTTGGGTCCTTTTGACTCATTCCTCGGCTGGTACTTACAGAAAGTTATTTTCGAAACTCCAAAAAGTAAGTTGAAGGGGGGGATAATATGTTAATTAACTTATTTGAGGAATTTTTTTGAAGAGAGGTGCGCCGACACAACCGCTCAGTCCGCCATCTTGCGCGGGAATGTCTGTGAAAAGTCCCAGTGCTGTTATACTGTATATCAGCACTATGGAATGTCTCGTTGTCCAATCAAATTGCTTGGTTGGGACCGGTCGGAACTACCTGTTGTATAATCTATAATAAAACATTATTATTTCCTCATTAAAGGGATAGTTCAACATGTTGTCAAATTGGCCCATTGCCATAATCCCTATAGTCATAGCAGTAGGTTCGTTACCTTTAATTGTCGGTGCAAGCTGTTTTTAGAACGGCGGAGCAGAGCCGTGAGCTGCACATTCACCACGCTATGAGATAATAACACGTTACCAGTTGTTGTAGAGGTCAGACTGTTGTTAAAGGGACAACGAGGAGTTTCTATTCGGTTATAAAAAAGTCTCACGTTAATGTGGATGAATCTCCGCTACCCACACTTGTTAATGGGCCCATTTTCGATAAATATATCGTTCTGTCTCTATCGTTATTTTGTTATTATTAGTGGTGGCGGAAGTGCTGGTCGAGCCGACCAGCGTTTCCTTCGTTGCGAATCATGAGAATAACGCAGCCGCATCGCCGTTTATGGTCGGAACTACGGTGGTATGTGAACCTCTTTGAACCTCTGACTTTAATTATTGATGAATGAAAACATGAGTCCGTCTTGCGCCCGGTCAAAGAAATGTACGGTGCGCGCGGAGGCTCATAAATGTAGTGTGAAAACGCTTCGCTTTTCCAAAACTCCTCGTTGTCCCTTTAACACTGTCATCATTGCGTGGGAACTGTTGTTGTTTATTTGTTTATAATTTTTTGTTTACTGTTGTATACATTGCTCTCTGTGAAAGGTGCTATACAAATACATGTATTATTATATTATTATTACCTTCCCATGGCCCTCACGTCTCCTCCTCTCCCTCCTCCATCTGGTTCATTCTAAGGGTTTAGATGCAGATCTAGATGTGGTTATTTCAGGTTTAGGGAATATTCACCAGCATTTATGAAGGAGTGAGTGTGTGTGTGTGTGGGGGGGGTCAGTTACCTTCACTCGTCGGCACACTTCTTACACCCCCCTGGGGACAAATTAAGTGTTTTTGAATTGAATTGAATACATTGCAAAGTCCAGAAGTCTCAAGTTGATCTGCTGATGTTTTCATCTGTTTTCCTCCATCCAGCTGCTCGTTTCTCCTTCTCTTGAGTTAAATTATGTTGGAAATTCTCTCTTGTCTTTTTCCCACATGTAGGTCAGAGGTCAGACTCAGTTACAGAGCTTCACAGTTCACCTGTCCAGAGCAGTGAGATGCGAAAAACTGACAAACACAATGTGCCATAATTCAAACACCAACTGTACAATGTCTTATCATAATTTTACTATACCGTATTTAAATATTAACTTGAACAAACTGTTATTTATTATTCTGTTTGTGACATTTGCAGTTTCTTCTGTCACTTTGTTGCTGTAACACTTTAAATGTCTTACTCTACCTTGTGTGTAAATGACTTGTGTCAAATGTATTGATCAAGCAGTTCAGTCAGATGAAGTTGATTAGAAATGTAATTAGTTCATTAACATCTACACTGCCTTTTAAAACATAAACACTCAGACACTCAGCTGAACACCTTCTATAGAATTAAAGAAAAACAGACGTGACTCCTGACAGGGTTTTCAGAAAAACTTTATTCACCTATAAAACCATAATCTGTAAAAGTTGCAGTAAACATCACTGCATCACACACAACACTGCAAAAACTCAACATCTTACCAAGAATATCTGTCTTATTTCTAGTCAAAACAAATCTCATTAAACTTAAAATAAGACTCATCACATAAAAGTAGTTGGTTTTGATAGTGGAGCTAGTTTTTCTTTCTTATTACAAGCATAAACAACCTGCAGACTCACTGGCAGATTTTTCTACTTATTTCAAGGGAAAATTAGTTTGAAACAAGTGAAAATGATCTAAAAACAAGTTAGTTTTTAGGTGATGAATCTTATTTTAAGTGGAAAGAGTTTAGTTTTGACTAGAAATGAGACATTTTGACAAGAAATAAGACAAATATTCTTGGACATATTTCGAGTTGTTGCAGTGAAGATTGAAGTCAGAGCAGATCCCACAGGAAATAATTAAACCCTTAAAAAACAGAGAAATTCAAACTGCACTCCAGAAAAAAAAAACTCTTTGAAATAATAGATTTAAATCAAACTCTAGATTACAAAATGATTCTTATCTACACATCATTTAAAGCTGGAGTCATTTCTAAATGAAGAACAAGACATAATGTGCTACCATGTGTCCTGACAGAGCTGCAGCTGAGAGACGGTTTCTATGTCATCGTCTGTACAGAGAAATAACTCATCAACAGCAGCAGAACTCACTCTGCTTCACTTCACTCAGCACAGATTTACAGAGTGTCTGGTGAGTGATGAGCTCAGACACGTGACGTATTGATTATTGATTATTGATTAGCACACGGGGCCGAGGTCACATCCACCTGTTTGTTTACAGACTGAAGCAGAACAACAGCAGGTAAACAGGAAACAACAAACTAGAATCAACGCTCATTTGAATAATTAGATTTTCTTGATATTTTCCCTGATGATGTCGTTTAGAAGCAGAAACTCAGGAGTTGATGACATCATCTTCATCATCATCGATGCTCAGGCTTTTTCACCGACCTCCTGTCAAAAAGAAGGAATATTATATTTACACAATAATTATAATGATTATATTATATATAAAAGCTGTTAGTTTTTATACAGCTCACTATCAGTATATCTCATTAAATCCAGTGTGTTCAGTGTGGTGAGCTGAATAAACATGATGAAGAGCTCATTTTACTCACTTGTGACGATGATGATGATGAAGTGTCTGAAGCTGAGAAGAGAAAAACAGTTTGAGCTTCACTGTGAGACACTGAACTGAGACACAGGTGACAAAGATTTATTTCTTTAACTTAATGGCTTTTTTCACGTTTCATTATTTCAAAAACTGATTGATGATACTTACTGTTGGCCTGTGTGAAACCTGGAACACACAAAACACAATCAACAGTTATTATCATTTACAAAAGACAAAACTGTTTCTGTGTCAATATTACAGTTAAATATTTACAGTCTCTGTATTTTGTGTTATTACCAGATGGTCAGACATAAAACCAATGAGCTCATAGGAACATGAACAGAACAACAACAGCACAGATTTGTTTGTTTCACAGCTGTGAAGTAAAAAATAAAAAATAAAAATAATCGTTCATTCTTCACCTTTTGGTTTTTCATTCTTTTTCTTCCAGAGAAAGTATCCAGCACCGGCAGCGACAAGGACAAGAAGTCCAGCAACAACTCCTCCAACGACAGCACCAACTGGAAACTCTGAAACCAGATCAGGACGTTCACACTGTTCATGTTGTTTCATCTCAGTCTGTTTATTAACACAACTTCAACTTGAACCTTCAGAGGGTTTGAAGACCTGGACCAGAGAAACTAGATCACAACTCTGATGTTTTTAGCGTGATCTCACTTTTGTTTGTCTGGTAACACGTTACTGTTTGATTTACAACATGACATCATAATTATTGACCTGCTGAAAACTGTTGTTTTTACTGACTGTAACAGTTATTACACCACAGCTTATTAAAGAACAACAAGAAAAAAAAGTGATGTTTCATTAACATGAACTCCTTTTCACATGAAGGTGAAATATCTCCATCAGTTCAGAATCAACACACAGAAAACCCCCCAAAAAACAAAAAGCTGAAGGAAAACACATTCGTATAAAATCTATAAAATTAGTTTTGTCCCTTCACAGATAAGAGAGAAAATATTAAATCATGTGTAAAGTAGAACAGAAATGAAGTGGCTGAATCTACTGATGACAGGTGATGATTTACATGACATTTAGAAACTAATCAAAGAGTTAAAAAAAAACAGAAAGTGGAATTATTAGATCTTCATTGAAATTAATGGATTCTGTTGTATTTGACTCACTTTGGCTATGTTCACACTGCACAATTCAGATGTATTGCTCAAATCCGATTTTTTGTTTGCCTGTTCACATTACGTCTTTAAATGTGGCCTGTTACAATCAGGAAACATTTTATAACAAATATAAGTTACTGAATTGGAAAATAGATACATTACTTATTTCTTTTTTTAAATCAGGTTTACTGTAATTTCATCTGAACATTTGGAGAAATTAAACTTCTCATAAAAGCATCAAGTGTCTGAAGAAACTAATCTAGAGGATGGAATCAATAATTGACCTGGATGAGTAAAAAAAGAAAACACAAAAAAAAAACATCCATCACAATTATTTAACAAAATATAAATTAGATCAAAATAAACTAAATGTGTTTCTTACCTCCACCAGCTCCAGGTCTGTTCCTGTTGGTGATAACTGAGTCCAGTCTGGTGACGATGTCGTCCTTCAGTCCAGAGAGCTGGAACACACACTCACAGTTCCCCCAGTCTTCATCTTTGACTGATGAGAGGTGGATGGTCTTCTGGAAGGAGCCATCATGGTTGGGGAGGATCTCTCCTTGGTCCACGTCCTCATGAAGCTCCTCTCCATTCTTCCTCCAGAACATGACAGCTTTGTTTGGGTAGAAACCTGTAGCGTGGCAGCTGACTGGAGAGGAGGGAGAGGAGGGAGAGGAGGGGGTCTTCTGGAGGAGAGACACTGAGGGGGGGGCTGGAGGACAAACAGAGAAACAGATTCTAGTTTATTATAATTCAGTATAAGCTGCTGTAGTTCCTGTTGGATGTGTTTCAGATGGCACTCTGACAGTTTACTGTCTAAATGTCCAGTGTGATAAAGGAGAAAAGGAGGAGGTGAAACAGAGAGAAGAAATGTGAGGGGAAGAGAGAGAGAAGGGTTGGAAAGAGAAGAAGTGAAGAGACAGAGGTGGAAAGAGACGGAGGGAAACACTGGTGATAAATGAGAGAAATAGCTAAGAGTCAATGTGTGTGCGTGTGTGTTCATGTTTATTGTTAATTGTTTACAGAGGAACGATGAAGACAGTTGTTGATAAAACATCATCAGGTGATGTGACTACCTGTTTTCATCAGAGAGCTCCGTCCATAGTTCAGGTACTTCTTCCCCCACTCAGGACAAATCTGGTTCAGGTAGTTGTCGTATTGTGCTGCCACAGCTTTGTTATTGTCCCACTTGTGTTTAGTGATGACAGACTGTGGTGTTGGAGCGATCCAGGTCTTTGTCTTCAGGTCAAAGACTAGCCAGTCTTCTCCATCATAACCATCCTGCATATATCCAGAGACCTCCTGAGTCTCATCGTCCCACTCACAGCCGTACATCCACTGGAGAACATGGAGACCTGAGACAGACAGAGGTTTGTAAACACAGTGAATTTCACCTCAGTCATTAACAGCTGATTTCACATCTGTACACACACACACAAATTGTTACTTTCATTATTAATTTATCTTCTTTTTCTTCAGTTAATCTATTTATTGAACTGAAATCTTCATCTTGCTTAGTTTGCTTGACACTGATGGGTAATTAAATTTAAAATATGATTTAAAAGACAAAAAACTGCAAATAATCATATAAAAGAAACCGAAACACATTTGCAGAGTAAAAGACTTAAATCATTATTTGATTATTGAAATTGCTCTGATCAATCACACTGTTCAACACTATATAAATGCATAATACAATAAAATAAAACTTTATTGTCCACCATCGTGGAAAATTGTCTTTGGCTCACCGTAAAAGAGATACATATTTCATTAAAAACACAGTTAATAAGGAAACAGTGTTTAGTCAAAGTTAATCTGATCTAATGTGTAACTCTACTGTTCATGAACACACTGATCTCAGTACAGTGACATCACCAGAGTTTGTTGTTGTTTATTTCAGCTCAAACCAACAGGAGGCTGCACTGAACCTTTAAGAGGACACGACATAAAACACACTGATGGAGAGAGTCAGTCAGTGTGTTTGTGTGTGTGACTCCAGAGACAAATTATAGCTGCTGCACAGCAATGGTCGGGGCCGGGCAATTTTTTTTTATAGACAAAATTGGGTAATTTGAAAGTGAAAGTTGCAAAGCCGTAGCACATATAGTTGATCTGTTATGAATGTATTTTTAACCAGCTGTTCATCACTTCACCGCTTCGTTAACCAGCTGTTCATCACTTCACCGCTTCGTTAACCAGCTGTTCATCACTTCACTGCTTCGTTAACCAGCTGTTCATCACTTCACCGCTTCGTTAACCAGATGTTCATCACTTCACTGCTTCATTAACCAGCTGTTCATCACTTCACTGCTTCGTTAACGAGATGTTCATCACTTCACTGCTTCATAACCAGCTGTTCATCACTTCACTGCTTCATAACCAGCTGTTCATCACTTCACCGCTTTGTTAACCAGATGTTCATCACTTCACTGCTTCGTTAACCAGCTGTTCATCACTTCACTGCTTCGTTAACCAGATGTTCATCACTTCACCGCTTCGTTAACCAGATGTTCATCACTTCACTGCTTCATTAACCAGCTGTTCATCACTTCACTGCTTCGTTAACCAGATGTTCATCACTTCACTGCATTTTAACCAGATGTTCATCACTTCACTGCTTCGTTAACCAGCTGTTCATCACTTCACTGCTTCGTTAACCAGATGTTCATCACTTCACTGCTTCATAACCAGCTGTTCATCACTTCACTGCTTCATAACCAGCTGTTCATCACTTCACCGCTTTGTTAACCAGATGTTCATCACTTCACTGCTTCGTTAACCAGCTGTTCATCACTTCACTGCTTCGTTAACCAGATGTTCATCACTTCACCGCTTCGTTAACCAGATGTTCATCACTTCACTGCTTCATTAACCAGCTGTTCATCACTTCACTGCTTCGTTAACCAGATGTTCATCACTTCACTGCATTTTAACCAGATGTTCATCACTTCACTGCTTCATAACCAGCTGTTCATCACTTCACTGCTTCATTAACCAGCTGTTCATCACTTCACCGCTTCGTTAACCAGCTGTTCATCACTTCACCGCTTCGTTAACCAGATGTTCATCACTTCACTGCTTCATTAACCAGCTGTTCATCACTTCACTGCTTCGTTAACCAGCTGTTCATCACTTCACCGCTTCGTTAACCAGATGTTCATCACTTCACTGCTTCATTAACCAGCTGTTCATCACTTCACTGCTTCGTTAACGAGATGTTCATCACTTCACTGCATTTTAACCAGATGTTCATCACTTCACTGCTTCATAACCAGCTGTTCATCACTTCACTGCTTCATAACCAGCTGTTCATCACTTCACCGCTTTGTTAACCAGATGTTCATCACTTCACTGCTTCGTTAACCAGCTGTTCATCACTTCACTGCTTCGTTAAACAGATGTTCATCACTTCACTGCTTCATAACCAGCTGTTCATCACTTCACTGCTTCATAACCAGCTGTTCATCACTTCACTGCTTCATTAACCAGCTGTTCATCACTTCACCGCTTCGTTAACCAGCTGTTCATCACTTCACCGCTTCGTTAACCAGATGTTCATCACTTCACTGCTTCATTAACCAGCTGTTCATCACTTCACTGCTTCGTTAACCAGCTGTTCATCACTTCACCGCTTCGTTAACCAGATGTTCATCACTTCACTGCTTCATTAACCAGCTGTTCATCACTTCACTGCTTCGTTAACGAGATGTTCATCACTTCACTGCTTCATAACCAGCTGTTCATCACTTCACCGCTTTGTTAACCAGATGTTCATCACTTCACTGCTTCGTTAACCAGCTGTTCATCACTTCACTGCTTCATTAACCAGATGTTCATCACTTCACTGCTTCATAACCAGCTGTTCATCACTTCACTGCTTCGTTAACCAGATGTTCATCACTTCACCGCTTCGTTAACCAGATGTTCATCACTTCACTGCTTCATAACCAGCTGTTCATCACTTCACTGCTTCATTAACCAGCTGTTCATCACTTCACCGCTTCGTTAACCAGATGTTCATCACTTCACTGCTTCATTAACCAGCTGTTCATCACTTCACTGCTTCGTTAACGAGATGTTCATCACTTCACTGCATTTTAACCAGATGTTCATCACTTCACTGCTTCATAACCAGCTGTTCATCACTTCACTGCTTCATAACCAGCTGTTCATCACTTCACCGCTTTGTTAACCAGATGTTCATCACTTCACTGCTTCGTTAACCAGCTGTTCATCACTTCACTGCTTCGTTAAACAGATGTTCATCACTTCACTGCTTCATAACCAGCTGTTCATCACTTCACTGCTTCATAACCAGCTGTTCATCACTTCACCGCTTCGTTAACCAGATGTTCATCACTTCACTGCTTCATTAACCAGCTGTTCATCACTTCACTGCTTCGTTAACCAGCTGTTCATCACTTCACCGCTTCGTTAACCAGATGTTCATCACTTCACTGCTTCGTTAACCAGCTGTTCATCACTTCACCGCTTCGTTAACCAGATGTTCATCACTTCACTGCTTCATTAACCAGCTGTTCATCACTTCACCGCTTCGTTAACCAGCTGTTCATCACTTCACCGCTTCGTTAACCAGATGTTCATCACTTCACTGCTTCATAACCAGCTGTTCATCACTTCACTGCATCTTAACCAGATGTTCATCACTTCACTGCTTCATAACCAGCTGTTCATCACTTCGCTGCTTCATAACCAGCTGTTCATCACTTCACCGCTTTGTTAACCAGATGTTCATCACTTCACTGCTTCGTTAACCAGCTGTTCATCACTTCACTGCTTCGTTAACCAGATGTTCATCACTTCACCGCTTCGTTAACCAGCTGTTCATCACTTCACTGCTTCGTTAACCAGATGTTCATCACTTCACTGCATCTTAACCAGATGTTCATCACTTCACTGCTTCATTAACCAGCTGTTCATCACTTCACTGCATCTTAACCAGCTGTTCATCACTTCACTGCTTCATAACCAGCTGTTCATCACTTCACTGCATCTTAACCAGATGTTCATCACTTCACTGCTTCATAACCAGCTGTTCATCACTTCACTGCTTCATAACCAGCTGTTCATCACTTCACTGCTTCATTAACCAGCTGTTCATCACTTCACTGCTTCATAACCAGCTGTTCATCACTTCACTGCTTCATAACCAGCTGTTCATCACTTCACTGCATCTTAACCAGATGTTCATCACTTCACTGCTTCATAACCAGCTGTTCATCACTTCACTGCTTCATAACCAGCTGTTCATCACTTCACTGCTTCATAACCAGCTGTTCATCACTTCACTGCATCTTAACCAGCTGTTCATCACTTCACTGCTTCATAACCAGCTGTTCATCACTTCACTGCATCTTAACCAGATGTTCATCACTTCACTGCTTCATAACCAGCTGTTCATCACTTCACTGCTTCATAACCAGCTGTTCATCACTTCACTGCATCTTAACCAGATGTTCATCACTTCACTGCTTCATAACCAGCTGTTCATCACTTCACTGCTTCATAACCAGCTGTTCATCACTTCACCGCTTCGTTAACCAGATGTTCATCACTTCACTGCTTCATTAACCAGCTGTTCATCACTTCACTGCTTCATAACCAGCTGTTCATCACTTCACTGCATCTTAACCAGATGTTCATCACTTCACTGCTTCATAACCAGCTGTTCATCACTTCACTGCTTCATAACCAGCTGTTCATCACTTCACTGCATCTTAACCAGATGTTCATCACTTCACTGCTTCATAACCAGCTGTTCATCACTTCACTGCTTCATAACCAGATGTTCATCACTTCACTGCTTCATAACCAGCTGTTCATCACTTCACTGCTTCATTAACCAGCTGTTCATCACTTCACTGCTTCATAACCAGCTGTTCATCACTTCACTGCATCTTAACCAGATGTTCATCACTTCACTGCTTCATAACCAGCTGTTCATCACTTCACTGCTTCATAACCAGCTGTTCATCAGTTCACTGCTTCATAACCAGATGTTCATTACTTCACTGCTTCATAACCAGCTGTTCATCAGTTCACTGCTTCATTAACCAGCTGTTCATCACTTCACTGCATCTTAACCAGATGTTCATCACTTCACTGCCTCATAACCAGCTGTTCATCACTTCACTGCTTCGTTAACCAGGTGTTCATCACTTCACTGCTTCATAACCAGCTGTTCATCACTTCACCGCTTCGTTAACCAGCTGTTCATCACTTCACCGCTTCGTTAACCAGCTGTTCATCACTTCACTGCTTCATAACCAGCTGTTCATCACTTCACTGCATCTTAACCAGATGTTCATCACTTCACTGCTTCATAACCAGCTGTTCATCACTTCACTGCTTCATAACCAGCTGTTCATCAGTTCACTGCTTCATAACCAGATGTTCATCACTTCACTGCTTCATAACCAGATGTTCATCACTTCACTGCTTCATAACCAGCTGTTCATCACTTCACTGCTTCATTAACCAGCTGTTCATCACTTCACCGCTTTGTTAACCAGGTGTTCATCATTTCACTGCTTCATAACCAGCTGTTCATCACTTCACCGCTTTGTTAACCAGGTGTTCATCACTTCACTGCTTCATAACCAGCTGTTCATCACTTCACCGCTTCGTTAACCAGATGTTCATCACTTCACTGCTTCATTAACCAGCTGTTCATCACTTCACTGCTTCATAACCAGCTGTTCATCACTTCACTGCATCTTAACCAGATGTTCATCAGTTCACTGCTTCATAACCAGATGTTCATCACTTCACTGCTTCATAACCAGATGTTCATCACTTCACGGCTTCATTAACCAGCTGTTCATCACTTCACTGCTTCATAACCAGCTGTTCATCACTTCACTGCATCTTAACCAGATGTTCATCACTTCACTGCTTCATAACCAGCTGTTCATCACTTCACTGCATCTTAACCAGATGTTCATCACTTCACTGCTTCATAACCAGCTGTTCATCACTTCACTGCATCTTAACCAGCTGTTCATCAGTTCACTGCTTCGTTAACCAGCTGTTCATCACTTCACTGCTTCATAACCAGATGTTCATCACTTCACGGCTTCATTAACCAGCTGTTCATCACTTCACTGCTTCATAACCAGCTGTTCATCAGTTCACTGCTTCATAACCAGCTGTTCATCACTTCACTGCTTCATAACCAGATGTTCATCACTTCACTGCTTCATAACCAGATGTTCATCACTTCACTGCTTCGTTAACCAGCTGTTCATCACTTCACCGCTTCATTAACCGGATGTTCATCACTTCACTGCTTCATAACCAGATGTTCATCACTTCACTGCTTCATAACCAGATGTTCATCACTTCACTGCTTCATAACCAGCTGTTCATCAGTTCACTGCTTCATAACCAGATGTTCATCACTTCACCGCTTCGTTAACCGGATGTTCATCACTTCACTGCTTCGTTAACCAGCTGTTCATCACTTCACTGCTTCATTAACCAGCTGTTCATCACTTCACTGCTTCATAACCAGCTGTTCATCACTTCACTGCTTCATAACCAGATGTTCATCACTTCACTGCTTCGTTAACCAGCTGTTCATCACTTCACCGCTTCGTTGACCGGATGTTCATCACTTCACCGCTTCGTTAACCGGATGTTCATCACTTCACCGCTTCGTTAACCGGATGTTCATCACTTCACTGCTTCGTTAACCAGTAGTTCATCACTTCACTGCTTCGTTAACCAGCTGTTCATCACTTCACTGCTTCATTAACTCATTGGCTGCCATTGACGTCGATAGACGTCAATTGCGTTTTTCAACGGGAAGGGCTGGAGGAAGGTCTGGCGGAGCTTGTCCATCAATATCAGGCTTGTAAACTAGTGTAAAGATGTGTAGCGGCCTGTAGGGGGCAGCAGTGCCCTCTTTGGATGAGAGATCAGCATGTATTACGGTATGAGAAGGAGAAGCGAGATGACAAGAGATATGCTAAAGAAACTTATGCACGGAGCCTATGTGTTCCGCACGTCGGCACATTATGTACCGTGTGTGTCGCGGTAGTTCGGAGAGGAAGAGGGTCGCGATCGTGAGAAAATGACGGAGATCATTGAAAAAGACACCGACGCTGGACACCGGCGATCAAGCCGGGCCGAGCGGCCGGTGAGAGCAGCAGCTGACGGTGCGTCACCACAGACCAGAGCCCAGCTCAACTGACGGCTCGGTGGACGTGACCCGAGCGATTCCGTCCGGATCAACCAGGAGCAGCAGAGACCCGTCCCCACGCTCCAGAAAGACATGAAGGTAATAATATAATACATCAATGGTAAAAATAATAAAATAAACTAACTTGCTAGCGAGCTAACTTTTACTGCTTAGAGAAGGGCGGATCGCTTTGATCGGAAAGGTTAAAAAAAAAAAAAAAAAACTCCACATCACACTTGACTACATCTATAAGAGATATATTTTTATGGTAATTCTATATATTTCTATAATTTACAGGTGGTGGATGGAGCAGTGGTCGACCATGGGGCAGAGGTCATGTGACAGCTACAAACGTACAAAAAAGTTAATGCATTTTTACTGATATTTGTAAATAAATTATTATTTTGCCATCAAAAGTCCTTTCTCAGTGTTGTTTTTGTTGTTTTATAGAAGGAAAACACTGTTCAGATGTGTGAGGTGTCACTAAAGCAAAAAATATCAACGTCAAAGTCACTGTTCTGCTTGACATGTTTCTTTCCACAAAAAGCTCGTTTTCTCAGTGTTTTGGTCAAAAACTGCTGTTTTTGGCGAAACCAGCCTACGTTCTACTGCTGTTTACAAAAGAACGGAAAAAGGTAGAAACAAACTTTTTTTTTCCTATTGAACAAAGAGAGTCTACTTTTCTCTTGGTAGTTTCGGTGTTTATATAGTCATAGAACACAATATTCTGTGGGTCTTATAAGATCGTTCAAAATGCTCTAAAACGGCTGGCAGTATGGGGCTCTCTGCTCTGAAAATGGCTGGCAGCCAATGAGTTAACCAGCTGTTCATCACTTCACTGCTTCATTACCAGCTGTTCATCACTTCACTGCTTCATTAACCAGCTGTTCATCACTTCACTGCTTCATAACCAGCTGCTCATCACTTCACTGCTTCATTAACCAGCAGTTCATCACTTCACTGCTTCATTACCAGCTGTTCATCACTTCACTGCTTCATTAACCAGCTGTTCATCACTTCACTGCTTCATAACCAGATGTTCATCACTTCACTGCTTCGTTAACCAGCTGTTCATCACTTCACTGCTTCATAACCAGATGTTCATCACTTCACTGCTTCGTTAACCAGCTGTTCATCACTTCACTGCTTCATAACCAGCTGTTCATCACTTAACTGCTTCATAACCAGCTGTTCATCACTTCACTGCTTCATTAACCAGCTGTTCATCACTTCACTGCTTCATAACCAGATGTTCATCACTTCACTGCTTCATTAACCAGCTGTTCATCACTTCACTGCTTCATAACCAGATGTTCATCACTTCACTGCTTCATAACCAGATGTTTAGTTGGTCTAAAGTTTCTCTGTGAGGTTGCTGTTGGTGACATGAGGTTCAGTCTGTGAGCTGATGTTCCTCTGCAGTGACCTCTGACCTTCACACTCAGTCTGCTCTGTTTCCTCCTCCGTGTGTGTGTGTGTGTGTGTGTGTCATTAACACTACAGTAACTTGGATTGTCAACATTCATTAGTGAACTGTAACCAGGTGTTTACAGGTTACATGATGTGAAGCCTGCAGAGCTGGTTCAGGCAGATAACTCAGGCTGCACTCATCCTGATCAGCTGATCAGTCACATCCTCCTCTAAACAGGACGGCTACTAAACCCCCAGTTCACCTGCTCATCCCTGGCTCTGCTGCTGCTGCTGCTGCTGCTGCTGCTGCTGCTGCTGCTGCTGCTGCTGCTGGTTCTCATCTCAGAGTTGTCTGACTGAAATCTTATTTGTGTCAGAAGTTAAATGGAGGTTTTTGAAGAGCAGCCTGGATTATTAGATATTAATATCTATAGAGGTAACGATCACTTAATGTTGATGCACCACTGAGGCCTATAACAACATATGGGGCAACATTTAAAGTCTCCAACATGATGTCAGCAGGTGAATTATCTACCTGCACAAAGAAGATGAATTGTGTGACTGTTGGTGATTTTGTCAGAGTGTTTGTCTTTTTGTTTTTCTGTTGTCATTAGTTTGACAACACGAGTCATAAAAATATTGTGGTGGAAAATTGCTATGATGGGTATTCTCCTTGTAATAAGAGGTAACATAGTCTTTGAAGTAGTTATAGTAAGACCATGTAATGTAGCAATCCTGTTCACTCCATTAGTGGAGACATTTGTGTACTGACCATAATAAACCTGGAGGCAGAGGAAGGATGAACTAGGATGACCCATGGACAACCTTGTTTACTAACTGATCTAGGTTGTAAATTCCTATAGGGAAACCAACAACTGGGGCAGCCATTTGTTGAGTAACACATCTGTTGGATTGTTTTATTGTCTGGGAAGGCTAGAAGTGCTTGTAGTAATGAAGTAACCAGAGTCATAAAGTGGGGTATAAGAAGGGACAGCAATCTCTGTTCTTGGGGCACTACTCTGAACTGCTACCTGCCATGTAGTTCTGTGTTCTGTTCCCTTCTCCCCTTCTCTGTGGAGAATGGAGAATAAACTTGGGTGCATGCTACCTCTCCTGTCTTGTTCTTTGACTCGCCACCGGCAGGACCAATATTTCCACGACAATATATTTAATTGTTACTGTGTGAGAGGAAGCTGCTGAACAAGACCCAGACCTGAAACCATGATGATGATGAGATTCTGATACGAGGGCAGAGGATGTTGAGACAGAATGTTTGTAAAAATGTGTCACACAAATAAACTTGTCTTGTCTCATAATAAATCAATTCTTGATGAGTGACTAAACGACACAATCATTTCCCTGTGTGTGTTATTTGAACATTATGGGCCTCATTCACCAATATCTTCTTAAGAACCTTCTTAGATTCTTTCTTAAGTTGTTCTTAAGAAGTTCCTTAAGAAAACCCTACGTCAGATTCATCAACGCGTTCGTAAGCCTCAGAATTGTTCGCAGCTGTGTTCCTACATTGATGAACGCCATCTCCTCGTAAGTTGAGGGCGTGTGCCAGGTGAGTCTAATTAACATATGATTAGCATAGGTAACGGCCCATCAATGCCCGTAAAAGGGCATGAGACTGCAGGGCTGTGTGCACACAGAACCCACAGGCACTGAGCAGAGAAGGTGAAGTGAGAAAGAAAGTTGAAATGCTCAAATGAAAATCTGGGAGGGAGCACCAGACTCCAAACGTAAAAAGAACTTAAAGGGACAACGAGGAGTTTCTATTCGGTTATAAAAAAGTCTCATATTAATGTGGATGAATCTACGTTACCACTTGTTAATGGTCCATTTTAGATAAATCTATGGTTTTGTCTCTATGGTTATTTTGTTATTATTAGTGGTGGTGGAAATGCTGGGCGAGCCGACCAGCGTTTATTTACTTTCGGTTTCGTGGCGAGTCATGAGAATAACGCCGCCGAATCTCCGTTTATGGTGGGAACTACGACGGTATGTGATCGTCTTCCAACCTCTGACTTTAATTCTTGATGAATGAAAACATGAGTCCGTCTTGCGCCGGTCAAAATAATTTTACGGTGCGGAGGCTCATAAATGTAGTGTGGAAACGCTTCGCTTTTCCAAAACTCCTCGTTGTCCCTTTAAGTAGTGAAGTGGCGCTACTGCGGCAGGAATGAAACAAAGAAACAAACAAAAGGCTTAGCCTATATTTAGTTTATATTTTTATATTTATATTTAGGCTATATTTAGTAGCGTCAGCAGTGGATGCAGCTCTTCGGTTGTTATCAGAGAGACCACACTCTCACGTGTGCCATCATAAATATCATCATATTATCACATATGAAAAAAAAACTGTTGTGTGTAGTGTGAACACTGATCATTGCACAGGTCAGGTGTTGGTTCCTGCTTCGGCCTTCCGGCCTGTCGCACCTCCTCCGGTGCCAGTGTGGGCAGCTGCAGGGTCGTCAGCTGGAGACCGCCGTTCACTGATGTTTTGCCCCCTAGACCAGTACATCTCCGGGCGGGGGGGCAGTGGCTAATGGGGACGTCTCCCCACCACCCCTGCACAGTGTTTCCCCCAGAAAATGTGTTAGTTAAGGTGGTGTGGGTGGGGGGGGTGTGCGCAAGCGGATCGATTGATTGGCGAGGGGGGGGTCGGTGCGCCGTATTAAGTTTCGCTTTCACCATGCGCGCTGCTGTTATGCATGTGCGCTTCTCTGTGGTGTGTAGAGCAGGGGTCTTCAACGTTTTCCAGGCCAAGGACCCCCAAACTGATGGAGAGATGGAGCGGGGACCCCCTACTTATATACAGTATATTGTATAAAATTGTGTTTTATATTTAACTGGTCCTGTAGTGCCATACAGGGCCGTTGTATAGGGGAGAAAGGTGATGATCATTATAGGGGCCCAGCGCCCAGTAGGGCCCACAAAAACCCCAGTAGTCTAATCTTTGTATGACTGAATTATTCTGCATAAGACCCTGACTGATACTGCTGCATTAGCATCAAAACAAAGTAGGCTAAATAAGAAATGATAATAGATACGTAAAAGTGGAAAAGTCAGGGGGCAGGGGCCCACTTTAGTATACTTTCAGGGGGCCCAGGATTCCTAGCAACGGCCCTGGTGCCATATGCCAAAAGTACCATGTTATGAACTATAAATCACGCTTTTTTTAGGAGTTTGGCTGGTCATGGGACTTTTCGAAGGGACTTACATAAAAAACATATGCCATGCCATCTATGATCACAACAGGTCACAACTACGCTCGTGGTAACTGAACGCTGCTACTACACCAATGAAAGAATTACTAAACCATAAAAAGACAGAGAAAACAAAGCAGTGTTTCCCCTACTTTGTTTTTTTCTCTGGCTTTTTATGCATTTATTTTGAAAGGGCAGCTGGAGAGAGACGGGGGCGCGGAGAGAAAGTGAGAGGGGGGGTTGACACGCAGCGATGGGACTGTCGAAGGGTCGCTGCAGCGGCCGTGCTCTACCAAGACATATGACGCTCGCGACTCACCCCAATCGTCAGCGCCGAGGTCACTGGGGCTGATTCTGAGAACTTGTACACCGGGCGCGCCGTGTCATGTCTCGGTTCCACGGAGCGTTTCAGTGACGGCCTGACGCTCCTGCATTGTTGCTGCGCTATGAGCAGACGTGGCGGCGCGCGTTAATGTCACCGTCGTGTGTGTGTGTGCTGTGAATATCGCTACATTTTTATTTTTTTAAGACGTTAGTTTAGGCGGCAGCTCTTTGTTGTTAAGGCGGCCGCCTTAACAGGAAAGCGCTGCGGGAAACCCTGCTGCAGCTGCCCTTAGACAGGTGTTTGCCCCCATCTGCTGTCCTTCCTCTGGAGCCACAACCAGTAGCTCGCCTTCTCAGCCTCATCTCCCAGCTCCTTCACAGCTTTCCGCAGCCTTGCCCCGGTCATCCCAGCACTGCGGAGCAACTGCACTACCGCCTTGCCAACAAAACCCCTGCTTCCGACCTCCACCGGACATACCCTGGGTTTCCAGCCAGCCTCTTGGCACTCCGCTGCCAGCTCGGAGTACTTGAGGTATTTCCTCTCGTGGGCTGCTGTCATGCCCTCTTCCCAGGGGACAGTGAGCTCAATCATCAGGACTGACCTCTCTACAGGTGACCACATGACTATGTCTGGTCTGAGCGTAGTTGTCATGATCTCTCTCGGGAAGACTAACTGCCTTTTGAGGTCGGCCAGCATCTGCCACTCCTTGCCCGGTTTCAAGATGGTAGATTCCTGCATGGATGTTCTGCTCCTCTCGCCTGGTCTGACAAAGGCGGCTAGCACAGGCCTTGTTGGTTCCTGGTTATGGTTCGCTGCCACTTACAGTAAGTGCGCTGTTACAGCCCGCAATTAGGAAAAAAAAAATCATATCGGCAGCTGTATGCCCCCCCCCCCAAAAAAAGAGAAAAAAGCAACTGATATGAATTGAGTGTCTATAATGTTTTTTAAGAGACTGCAATGATTTGTCAATTATTATTATTAATATATATGATTATTAAAAACATCATAAAAGATAAGAAAATAATTCTTATTCAAATCATATAATATCATACAACTGCAGAACAAAAGAAAACGCTAAAATCGGTTATTTTTGCAGAAGTCTCAGCACCTAAAAGTGCGTAAGTATACTCCTGACTGTTCTTAGATTTTGTTCTTAGTTGAGAACAAATTCTGGATAAGAAAACATTCATGAATGCCACAGTCTTCGTAAAAACTTCGTAAGTAGGACTTAAGAACGGTTCGTGAATGAGGCCCATTGTTACTAAAGTTAAACAAGAATCCAACAGAAACCTCCTGGTTCCTATTCAGTGTTATTAGTTATTCTGATCTCATCTATTGGAGGCAATACATTAATGATCTATTATGGGATGGACTGAAACACGATTTGTGTGTGTGTGTGTGTGTGTGTGTGTGTGTGTGTGTGTGTGTGTGTGTGTGTGTGTGTATGTTTACTACAACCAGTGAAACAGAACCAACAGATCTACAAACCTCCAGTCTGGTTGAAGCGCTGCTTTGCAACGTCAATGTTGTTTTTGTAGACCTGCTGGTGACCCTGAAATTTTCCAGTCTCCCTCTCCCAGTACTGTGTATCTGCTGCTGTTGCCTCCTTCATCCAGTCCTGTTTGGGTTCAGCTTTCTGAGTGTTGCTGTCGTAGCGGATCATCTCAACATCATCAACCAGACCAACAACCACAAACTCTGGGAAGTTTGGGACTTGAGAGGACGAAGTGTAGAAATACTTCAGAGAGTGAGTCACTGGAAGAAAAAGAAGAAGAAGAAGAAGAAGAAGAAGAAGAAGAAGAAGAAGAAGAAGAAGAAGAAGAAGAAGAAGAAGAAAAAGTTAACAACATGATTTTAGTTTTCAGAATTCCTGAACTACAAGTCAAGAACACACAGTAGGACAATTAAGACTTCTCTTTGAATGTCTTAAAGGGACAACGAGGAGTTTTGGAAAAGCGAAGCGTTTTCACACTACATTTATGAGCCTCCGCGCGCACCGTACATTTCTTTGACCGGGCGCAAGACGGACTCATGTTTTCATTCATCAATAATTAAAGTCAGAGGTTCAAAGAGGATCACATACCACCGTAGTTCCGACCATAAACGGCGATTCGGCTGCGTTATTCTCATGACTCGCCACGAAGGAAACGCTGGTCGGCTCGACCAGCATTTCCGCCACCACTAATAATAACAAAATAACGATAGAGACAGAACGATATATTTATCGAAAATGGGCCCATTAACAAGTGTGGGTAGCGGAGATTCATCCACATTAACGTGAGACTTTCTTATAACCGAATAGAAACTCCTCGTTGTCCCTTTAAGATATTGAACAAATTGCCAATTTGGTCAAATATTTAGATAATGCTATCATGTTTTGTAAAATATATATATACAGTATATATATATATATTTATTTTTTTTAACAGCAAAATGTTTCATCAAACATTTCCATCAACACATATGTATCGTTATTCTCTCTTAGTTCTGTTTTCTGCAGTTTCTTGTAAAGTATGAGCCAACATAAACATTTATCCTGATAAAGCTACAAAAAGCTGCCGCGCATATAAATGCTTATTTAGTGAACAGTAGGTCTATAAGTAAACTAGAGGTGATAGAGCTTTTCAGTCCGTTGCTCCAAAATGGTGGAACTCTCTTCTGCCGACACTTACGTATCTGTTCAGGCGGGCATTTCAATAAGCCTGGTACTGTGTTGTTTTGTTGTACGTCTCTTTCAATTGCTGCTTTGTAGTTATTTACTTTGTATAGCTAGCTAATAATGGTATGATGTTTGTATTTTTTATGTATCTGTGAAGCACTTTGTGAGTCTTCTCTCTCTGAGAAGTTCTGTATAAATACAATTTTACTTACTTTTACTTATTGTTGTTTCATTTCATTTCACTTATTTTTGTTAAGAAGCATGTTGTTGATAGTTTATTTGGTAAATGTTGCTGTTATTCTCACATTAGAAGTATTTTTCATACATTTAAATTTTGTCATACATTTTAATTTAACTAAAGTCATAATATGTGGAAATTAGAATCTGGTTACAAATTAGTTTGACATTTAGTTTGACACTGAAAAACAGGTGAAGTGATTACAAATATAATCAAAGAGAGTGTTACGGCTAAACTGAGACCAATAAAAACAATCAGCCGCGGTGGGCTGAACACGGGAGAAATAGTTGACGCGCACACTTTGCTTTACTCTTGCTCTCAAAGCACCTTTATTTCCATATCACGGCAACACAGAAGCTCCAACTGCTTCCAAACGTCCGCGCAAGGTTAATAAGGGAAGCACAATGTGATGTGATAGCGCAGCGATCAACAGAAAGTTTCACCCCCGTGGCTCACCCCACGCCATGTTCAAACGCCAACTGATGAGACCAGGTGAGTACAATCACAAGTAACCACGGATCACACGCCCACAGTGACACACCCCTACCCACGCACCAATGCAGTGTTCACATCCACAACCAAACACACACAGACTTACATACGGCTCCTACATTCCGGCCCCTAATTATTTAAGGCAATAATTACACAATTATAACATGTAGGAGACCAAACTTAAGGTTAGCAAGATATCAACATCACACTCAAAAATATCTCTTACCCATGACCTACGATTTATGGCAAATAGTCCCGGTAATCATACAAATCAGTCCAAGTCCATTCACGTGCACAAATGTCCAAGTCAATACAAACTGTCCATATTCAGAGTCCATGCAGCTCTTCTGACTCCTCCGCCTCTTGAAGAAGGCACACCTTGGTGATGGGCCTGTCCAGATAGCTGCTCCTAGTCTTGATGCGGACCCGACGCACAAATCCTCCTCTGTCAGGGTCTGCCCGCACAATCCTTCCAGTAAGCCATGAATTACGGGGAGCCGAGTCGTCCACGATGATCACAACATCCCCTGGCATGAAGTTTCGTCTGGTGCTCTGCCACTTCTGGCGTTCCTGAAGCTGGGGCAAATACTCCTTGACCCAGCGTTTCCAAAACAAGTCGGACATATACTGCACTTGTTTCCACCGTCGACGAGCGTATATGTCCTCCCTTTGAAACACTCCTGGTGGCAATGCAGGTTTGGACTTGAGCAGCAGCAGATGATTCGGGGTCAGCGCTTCTAAGTCATTTGGATCAGTGGATGCCTTGGTTATAGGGCGGCTATTAATAATAGCCTCAACTTCACAAAAGACTGTACAGAGACACTCTTCATCCAGATTCTGTGTTCTCAAGACAGAATTCAACACTTTCCTCACAGATCTAATCAATCGCTCCCACACTCCGCCGTGATGTGAACCAGTGGGCGGGTTGAAAATCCACTTGATTCCCTTCTGAAGGAGTGTGTCATTGATCTGGGCATGGTTCCATTTTCCGACAGCTTCCCTCAACTCACGCTCAGCTCCGATAAAATTCGTGCCATTATCGGAACGCAACTCCAACACCTGACCACGTCTTGCAATGAACCGTCTAAGGGCGTTCACAAAGGAATCGGTGTCTAAAGACGATGCCAGCTCCAGGTGTATAGCTCTCATCGCAAGACATGTAAAAATTACACCGTACCTTTTCGCTGTTCCCCTTCCCCGTTTGACCTCAAACGGTCCAAAGCAATCCACTCCCACTCTGGTGAATGGAGGCTCATCAGGTGACACTCTGTCCTGGGGAAGATCTGCCATGCGCTGATGTCCTGGGGCAGCATGTAATCTACGACAGACAACACACTTGGATAAAGTCTTCGTTATTGCAATGCTCGCACCAGGAATCCAATATCTTTGGCGTAACTTTGCCAACATGTGGTTACGCCCACCATGACCTGTCTGCAGATGTACATGATGTAAAATGAGGTCAGAAATATGAAGATCCTTGGCCAGTATAGCCGGATGTTTTGCCTCATCCGGCATGGCTGTTCTGCTAAGTCTGCCTCCAACTCTTAGAACACCTCCTTCGAGTATGGGATCAAGCTTGCAAAGGTGACTGGTCCTCTTCACACCCTCTCTCTTTTGCAAACTAGTTATCTCTTCTGGAAACCGCTTCCTTTGACAAAAACAGAGAATTGCGGTTTCTGCCCTGTCAAACTCTTCAAGTGAAAGAGGCCCGAGGGCAGCACGAGCCTTGACACTCTGCATCTCCTCTTCTATCTTCTTCTTGAGCTGTTCTTCATCCAGGCCAGATTGAACCTGAACAGCTTTCAATTGCTTCCTCCTTCCAACAAGATCCCACAGCCAACTCTTGAACCTGAGAAGCCAGCCCACCATCCTTTTCAACCTGATCCAAGAAGAGAAATGATTCATAAAGCTCATAATGATGTCCGCCTGCTCATTAGCTTGGATAGCATTCACAGAAATGACAGTCTTGATCTCAGGATCTTCTGAAGAGACATTTCCTGACAAATCAGGAGTTATTGGCCATTTCATTTCAGGTTCGACAAGAAACTTAGGCCCAGACACCCAACTATCGCTCTTTAGGAAGGACTCAACCTTGGCTCCTCTTGAAGCCAAGTCTGCAGGATTGCTGGATGTATTCACATATCTCCACTGAGATGAGTTAGTCGAAGCAAGTATCTCTGAGACCCGATTTGCAACAAATATCT
Source organism: Trachurus trachurus (assembly GCF_905171665.1). NCBI lineage: Eukaryota > Metazoa > Chordata > Actinopteri > Carangiformes > Carangidae > Trachurus > Trachurus trachurus. The sequence continues at coordinate 815,515 of NC_139904.1, forward strand.
TGAACCTTGATGTTTCATTCCTGATGTACTTTAATACCGAGGTACTGTCAGTCCAAAAAATGGACTCCTGCAGCGGCATTTTCAACTCTTTCCTCCACAACTTATCCATTCTGCTCGCAACCACCGCAGCTGTTAACTCCATGCGAGGGATGGTGATCGATTTCAATGGAGCTACACGTGCCTTTCCCATTATAAAGGCACTATGTGCCTGTCCACAGATGTTATGCAGCAACAGGTAGGTCACGGTTCCATACCCATCCTCACTCGCATCTGCAAAGTGGTGGAGCCGAGCAGAAGCAACTTCCCCAAAGTTGAGAGGTTTTAAGCACCTGTCGACCTTAAACTCCTCGAGCCGATGTAACTCATTTAGCCAGGCCCTCCACTCCTGGGCCACAATGAGGGGCAAGGCATCATCCCAACCAAGCTGTCGCCTACACAAGTCTTGAAGAATCCTTTTGGCGGATAGCACAACGGGCGCTAGCAATCCCAAAGGATCGTAAATAGAGCTGACAGTGGACAAGATCCCTCTCCTTGTTAGAGGTCTGTCCCGGAGCGTGATTTTAAACTTGAATGAATCTGACTGGACACACCATTGTACCCCTAAGGCTCTTTCCATAGGCAAGATGTCATTGTCCAAGTCCAGATCCTTCACCTCTATAGCTCTTTCCTGTTGAGGTATGGCAGCGATGACAGCACGTCTGTTGCTAATCCATTTAGTGAGCTTGAAGCCTCCTTTAGCACAAAGCGCGCATAGTTCTTCATAAAGTGAGACTGCCTCCTCTTCTGAACCAACAGACACAAGGCAGTCGTCAACATAAAAATTATGCAACACAGAATCAACTGACCTTGGACTGAACTGTTCCTTGTTGTCATCTGCACACTTTCTTAAAGCAAAACTTGCACAACTTGGAGAGGATGTGGCGCCAAACAGATGTGCAACCATTCTATACTCCACCAGATCCTGGCCATGGTCTCCATCCGGCCACCAAAGAAACCTTAAGAGGTCTGTGTCAACACTTGGTACTCTGACCTGATGGAACATAGCCTCAATGTCCGCCATTAGTACTACAGGCTCCTTTCGGAATCTGGTTATGACCCCCACCAGCGAGCTAGTCAGATCAGGGCCCTGGACGAGCTGGGCATTTAGAGATGTTCCCCGGAATGAAGCTCCACAGTCAAAGACCACCCTAATCTTTCTCTTCTGTGGGTGGTACACACCGTGGTGAGGTATGTACCATACCCTACCGTCACAGCGCTCCAGATCCCCGGCTGGGACACTCTCAGCATAACCTTTGGAAATTATGTCACTCATGAAGTTGGTGTAGTCAGCATGGAATGAGCTGTCCCTGTTAAACCTCCTTTTGAGACTCAGAGCACGCTGTTCTGCAACAGTTCTGTTATTAGGCAATTTGACATCATCTTGTCTCAAAGGTAAACCAACACTGTAATGACCATCCACCAATGTGGCAGACTTGTTGACCAACTTCATGAAATGACAGTCTTCTTTCGATAATCCAAGCTGTTCATCCTGTGCACATTCAGGGAAATCGGCCTTTGTTTGCTGCTCCCACAATTCCTCAAGTCTTGAAACAGAAATCCTATTGACAGTGGCATGTCGTGGCATACAAGCAGCGTCACTGCCGAAGTCTCCTCTGAGAGGACCGTTTACAGTCCAGCCTAACACAGTTTTGACTGCGTATGGACCTCCGTTCGTGCTCCGAACAACCTCCCATGGCTCTAGAGCAATAGGAACATTAGTACCAATCAGAAGATCTACCCCTGAATCGATCTCCGAAATTTTCACATGTTCCAGGTGTGGCCATCTTTGAAGGTCTTCCTGTCGAGGAATGTTACCTTGAAGGACAGGCATGCTTTTCTGGGTGAATATGTCAGGCAGCTCACAGAAACAATCTGTGTCCAATCCAGCTACCTCCAGGTCTGAAACAATGTGACTATCGACAGCTTTCTCCTGACCCATTGTCCGTAGGAGAATAGCTGTTCTTCTCCCTGTGAGATTCAGCTTGTTCATGAGCATTTCAGTACAAAATGATGCAGAACTCCCAGGGTCCAGGAAGGCATAAGTGATCAATATTTCATCTCCTTTCTTCGACTTCACTTGAACAGGAAGTATGGAGAGTGTACAGTCGCGATCACCGGCCCCAGTAAGCCCGCTAGATTGTACCGAGATTAAAGCCCTTCTGTTAGCTGTCTCTGGCCCCATGTTAGCTTGCTCTGAAACAGCTTCCTTTTCCTTAGAATGAATATGCAACATGGTAGGATGTTTCAGATTGCATACTTTACACGAAAGACGCTTACGACAATCTTTGCTCCTGTGCCCAATGCACAGACAGCCAAAACACACCCCATTATGTTTCAAGAAAGACATTTTTTCACTGTGTGACTTCCTTTCCAATAGACGACACAGATCCAGGGCATGTCCAGCACCACAAAACAAGCAAACCTTTACAACAGCTGAGGCCCTTTCCCTCCTCATACTGGCCTCGACAGTTTTGTCCAATGTAGCGACGGTGGTAGCGAAGCTACTTCCTTTTGCTTTAGAATAAGGTTGGGATTTATAATTCCTCACATCCTTTCTTACTGCTGTTTGAGAATCCTGAATATCTCCAAACAGTGGGTCACTTGCAATCTTTACTTGTTTTTCAATAAATTCAACAATGTCACAAAAGGTCACTCTGCGATGGAATTTATCCTGTAACTCACAGGCAACGTTTCTCCATCTATCCCGGAGTTTATAAGGCAATTTCTTAATGACTGTTTGCATATTAGCTGTAACGTCCAACTCATGCATGGCACCTACCTCTCCCATGGCATTGCAGCATCCTCGTAATAAAAAACTATATGCCTGCAGGGCTTTCACGTCCTCAGGTTTCAAAACTGACCATGTGAGGACCTTCTCCATGTAGGCAGAAGCAATTTTTAAAGAATTGCCAAAATGTTCTTGCAACAAAGATTTAGCTTTGGCATATCCTTGATCATGAGGCATATGCTGACAGCTTCTAACCAGGTCCTTGGGCTGGCCTCTGGTGTACTGCTCAAGAAAGTATAAGCAATCTTTAGCACTGTGCGTCTTGTCTTCGATACTATGTTCAAATGCCCTCATGAAGGTTTGGAATTGTAAAGGATCACCATCAAAAATCTGAATGTCCCGTCTTGGAAGAAAAAAGAGAGACTGCTGCTCAACCAACAAGGATGTAATTTCATTCTGTTTCTCCAAGACCGTTATTAAACGATTATGATCCATGGTATTTTGCATCACAGGTACAGGATTTTCTGAGTTCAACTGAAACTGATGACATGATCGTGTACTTTGTATTTTACCTTGTTGCACCTTTGGCTCCAACCCATTTGACCATGTGACTTGTGACTGCAGCTCATTCCTTTTCTCCTTAGGTCTCGCATCCAACAAATGTGAACGTGGCCGGTCACCTATTGGCATATACTGAGATGGCTGTTTAGCTACCACAGGCACAAATGTCTCAGCATCAGCATTCAGTTTTGGAGCTCTCCTTTGTTGTCTCTCCAAATATGAGTTCATTCCGTTAGATTTAATGCTGGAAACTCTAGAGCCTTCAGAGGCCTTTAACACTTTAACTTTAGCTATTGATGCAGCTAATTCCATATCCAAATCAAGCTGCTCTTTCTTTTTTCTGAGCAGCTCTTCTTGCTCTTCCAAAGCATGTTTGTCCTTTAAAAGGCTTTGGCGAGCAAGGAGGGCCGCCATGTCTGCCTCAGCTTTAATACGTGCTGATGAGGTAGATGAAACACAGGACTTACTTCCTGCTGAACTGAAAACTGCTTTTCCTTGAGGTTCTACTTGCAACATTGGAAATGCTGTCCCTCGGTTCAACATCATCTACTGTCACTGCAATCCCCGCACCATTTTCAGAGTGTTTAGATAAATCATTTCCATTAGTTTTTACATCAAATGGTTCAATGTAAGGTGGATGTAACTGAGGCGAGGTGAGGACATCATCTGTGCTCATTTGTGCAGCACTTTGATTAGATTGTCTACTTGCATCAGAAAGCCACCCCCTTACATTGTCTATAAAGCCACTGTTATGCTTAAGTATACCAGGTGTTTTGTTTTTCTTGTTCCTCTTGAGGAAGCAACTGAATCACAGCTTCATGAAGTTGGCTTGCATCCTCAAGCAACACAGATAAGTTTGCAAGATGAGACTGAACACTTGGCGCATTATCTTCATTTTGCATAAGTTCTTTAATTTTCTTTATAGCGGCTTTAATTTTATTAACCTTAGCTTGACGATCTGTTTGAAACGTTTGTATTTGATTTTCCAATGCTTTCACAGAGAGTTTTATTATTCGTTTTTCAATTCCCACATTAACATCAGGACATGAAGAAGATCTACTTAAATCCATGTTCATTTATGAATTATCAAAACATCCATGCACAGCCCAAAACATTATAGATCACACACAGCGCTTTAATGGCATGAATACGTCACAGGAAGCCTTGCATACACACGAGCGATAACGATCCACAAACAGGCAATTGCGTCACGTATTCCCCGCTGAACTGCCTATAGAAAACTATCTAAACTCACCCTAGTCTTCTGTGCATACTAGCGGTGGGTATTTATGTACCTATATACCGTTAGTCTTGAACAAGACAAACTGTCTTAGAAAAAGAACTACGGCGGCACTCCCGAGCCAATGGCTCCACCCGCTTGATGACACGAAAATAACAAACGGCTTAAAACAAAAAAGGAGTACAACCACCTTATGTGGTTACACTGCTAAAGCCTACCAGGGGAATTATTTAGGCTACTTCGCAAATATGACCTGTTGTGTGTGTGTGTTTGTGTATGCGTGACCATACCTCCGCTCCCGTAGCTGTGATGAATGAGCCGCACGGGCGGGCTGTGAATGAATGAAAACCTACTATGGCGATGAATGAACTGGTGCGTCTCTGCGCGCTCCAACTTCCTTGTTTGAAGCGTTCCAGAATGATCCCAGGAATCCAGCGTAAACGAAACTTTCCGTGGATCAACACTTCGGTAACCTTTCTGTTGACTAATGTTACGGCTAAACTGAGACCAATAAAAACAATCAGCCGCGGTGGGCTGAACACGGGAGAAATAGTTGACGCGCACACTTTGCTTTACTCTTGCTCTCAAAGCACCTTTATTTCCATATCACGGCAACACAGAAGCTCCAACTGCTTCCAAACGTCCGCGCAAGGTTAATAAGGGAAGCACAATGTGATGTGATAGCGCAGCGATCAACAGAAAGTTTCACCCCCGTGGCTCACCCCACGCCATGTTCAAACGCCAACTGATGAGACCAGGTGAGTACAATCACAAGTAACCACGGATCACACGCCCACAGTGACACACCCCTACCCACGCACCAATGCAGTGTTCACATCCACAACCAAACACACACAGACTTACATACGGCTCCTACAGAGAGTATGTGTGATCAGGATGTTACAGCCATAAACTAGTGAAGATATTACAGTTTTTCTCGATTGTTTACACACATTTTCTGAAAGCATGCCTCATACTCTCAGAACTCTACACACAAATCCAAAAACTCACACACAATGGGCAAAACCCCTAACTTCTCCTGCAAAATGAAACTTTACATTCAAAACAATGTTATTTATTCTCAAAATGCTATTTTAGTCTCAAATGACACACACAAACCATCATATGACTAGACATTTATAAGAACCAGTTGAACACTGATGTGCTCAGTGTAAAACACTATGATGAATGGAAAACACTTCTACTCCATTCCTCATAATGACTTAGGTTTTTTTTTTTTACTGTAACTACAGACAGTACATAAATGTGTTGTAAAATTTTAGAATATTGTTTTCATACTCAGAACACTCAAATACACCTTAACAAATGAAATGCGTGAAGACGCGACCGAGGTGGTCGTGTGACGATGCAGCCGTGCTGATCTGACCACAAAAAAAAAAAAAAAGAGTTGCTCGGGGTTAGCTGGTTTACGGCCGAACAATTGTGAAAGACTGAACACATAATTTTGACAAGATAAGACTATTGTAACATGTAGCTCACCTAGTAGAGCAGCACTCTTTATAGTCTAAGACTTTGTTCTAGTCTAGGTTCGAATCCCTCTATCTACATGCAATTTTGGTGATCAATGCATTTTCTTTTGTCATCATCATTATGATCACTGCTATATATATATCGGTGTGTGTGTTTGTGTTGTGTGGCCTCTCTCCTGTTTGGTTTCTCTCTTTTTGGTGTCAGTCCATCACTGCCTGTTACTGTATGTTGCCCTTTTTTGCTAAAGCTCTGACTGCTAATTGTAAAACTGTGTGACAGGTGTTTACCCATGTGATGAGTCAGTGTGCATAGTAGGGAAACTAACTTTAGAATTTTGAATAACAGTGTGTTACTCGTGAAAACAAGAGATTTTCTTCATGAAAATTGTGCCAAATGCAGAGAACTGTGTGTAGTGTTTTGAAAAAAGTGTGTTATAGAACTGCAAATTGAGTGTAAAGCAGGAATTGTGCTTGTAGTTTAGCAGATTTGGTCAAGGGAGTTGGTGCATGAGTTAGATGTTGAGGCCATTGTGTCTCAAGTACCAAAAATTGTGTGTAAACAATCAAGAAGAACTGTAACATTGGAAGTTTAATCAGTATCTAAGCAAACAGCGCCACCAACTGACTCGTGTAGTTTACATGAATCTAAAAGCTGAGTTGAAGCCTGATGATAGGAACTAGACACTGAGCAGGTGATTTTATCACTTTCATCATAAAATAAATAAACAACATGAAAAATTAAAAGCTTTAAATCCATCATGTGCAGTTTAACACTTTGTAATCAGATCTAGTTTACACGTCTGTCTCTCTTTTCATCGCTTATCTGAACTTGTGTGCCCTAATAATTAGGCCAGAACTCATTATTGATCTTAATAAATTGATCTAGAATAAAACCAGAACAAAATCATGGTCCTGATAAAAACAAAAACAAAAATCATATTGTTTAATATTCAGACTCAGAGAACAGAGTTTTCCTTTGGCCAAAGCGGATGAATCACTAAGTTAATAATAATATAAGTTAATATAACCACCATGGATCACTGAGCAGCAAAGACACTGACAGCTACTGACTCTTTAACATGAGATATTTACTTTTTATTATATTTCTATACTTTATGAGGGAGTTATTGGAGAAAAAAAACATTGAATATAATTTTCTTACATGCGCACATATGACATTTCTCATTTTACAATCAAACTAAATATGTAACTCACCTGCCGTGGCTCCGTGTATTCCCACCAGAACCAGAAGAAACAAAGTCTTCATTGTGATCGAGTGAAAACTGGAGAATAACTGGTATTTTTCTTTGTCTCCTAGACCTAGAGGACCGACTGTCCTGCTCCAACACTCAACACCAACTACAGAGGGAAAACAGAGGCGCGTTAATATCCTCCTCCATCTGAACCAATGAGAATTCAGTCTGAGCGTCTACGTCACTTATATCTGGGTAGAACAGACAGAGTGAGGTTAGGAACGAAAGTGAAAGTTAAAGTTGTAGATTTCAGCCTGTGACAGAGGACAGAGACTGAGAGGAGACTGGACCTGAGTCTGTCAGTGTGTTCACATGGTCATAACTAAACTATTTAACTTCATCTGATCAGAGGTTTTATTCATCATGTTCAGGTTCATGTGACGTGATGAACATCTGGGACAGACATGGCAGACTGTTGCACTAGGAGCTGGTGTAGCTGCAGGTTTTCTTTCCAGCCAAGCAGCAGCTCAGCAGACTGGACTCATTAAATCAGCTGATCTCAGTCTTCAGACAGTTCACTGGTCAAACTGTCTGATCTTGTTTGGTTGGAACAGAAACCTGCAGCCACACGGCCTTAATTACCCAGACCTGATCTGGGAGGTCAAAGGTCACTGAGCTATAGATCTGATACTCTGAGGCTTTTAGGAAGACATTTGTGTTATTTTTATGTTATTAATATAGTTATTGTTTTATTATGATGTGACGGTCCCTGTTTAGAAACAACTCTGATCAAACATCAAATATAAAAACCTGGAGTTGTTCCAGTGATGTGACAGTAAATGTGGTGAAGAGCGCCCTCCTGTGGATCAAAGCTGCAGCTGATGTGTCTCACTGTGGACTGAAGGACAAACAAATAGTAACAAGGGATTTATTATAATGATCTGTTTGCTGTCAAATGTGGTCATTAAAAGAGATAATAAGTATCTTATGTTGTAGAGTTTCAGTCCTGTACATTATTAATGTGGGCTGTTTAATAATAACACAAGACAGTGAACATGAAGCAGTGATTTACTTCAGTGTTTGACTCTGGGATGAAAACGAGAGTGAAAGACCTGAGAGCAGAACGAGTGGTGAAGCTGTAGAAGACAAACCTCAGATCAGATCAGCTGCTCTCTGTCCTACAGACCATAAACGCTGCTGAACGCTGCAAAGTCAACTGCTGCAACAACACAAACTCAACTCCACTGATGATGATGAAAACTGATGCTGAGTTTCATTTAGCTGCTGCTGCTGTGACACAGTTCTTCATCATCATCATCATCATCATCATCATCATCATCATCATCACATTAATACACAACCAAACCATCATAAATACGCCAGGGCTTTACAAAAAACATAAACTTAAATAAATATGTTGTAAAGTTTACAGAGATCAGACGTTGTAACAGCTTTTTATTCTCACAATCACAGAGGAGGAGATATACTGACCAACATGCAGACAGTTCCAGGAAGTTTGGCTTCTTACCAGAACATTTAGATTCATGTATGTAACATTTGGATAAAATAATTAACAAATTAATGATATAAAACTGAGAATTTAGTTTTTTATCATATTCAGTGAAGCCAAACAAAACATTTTTCCAGCATAAATCCTGAGGATGTCACCTGACCCACTGTCAGTGAACGCATCACGATGATCCAGGACTGTGAGGTCACACGTTCATCATCAGATCAGAGGAAATTATAAACATCAAATATATTTAGTGTTAAATAATCATCATGGAAAAAAGACTGATTGAAAGAAGAAAACACAACAAAACAGAACAGAACAAAGCAAAAACAAACAAACAGAGCACATCAGATCAGAAATAAACAACCAAGCTTCCAGAATACAGGACAGCAGCAGCAAACGTGGGATTTACGTGGGATATAACACCCCCTGTCTTTATCCAGCTCCATCAGTGAATCTAGTTAGAGCATAAATCTCCTCATTAAAAAACCAACACATCACATGATGTTGATCCAGAATGAGTCTGAGTTCTTCATCTGGGCTTCACAGGGAAAGTCTCAGTTTATCACAGAGGACAATGGAAGAGAAAATACAACTCATCTTCAACAGAGCCACGGTCACACAACACACAAGAGCTGCTCTTCTGGTCCTGTAGCCTTGAACATTTATTTATCTACTGAGAAGTGTTTTATGTGATGAAGCAGCTCTGATCCTGAAATAAACAGACGACCTGATTGTTCTTTACTGTGTTTCCAGATTCACTTCATTCATGTAAAACACAGTGAACTGCAGGAGCTGCTGTAGTGACGTCTACACAGAAACATTTATATTATAATAAGAAAACACATCACATCTTCTTCTGGTTTCTGAGCAGATGTGTAGACGTGTCTGCAGCTGTTTTCACATCTGTTCATTAAACTAATTTTGTTATTACAGTCTGATAAAACTAAAGTTATTTATAAGCTATGTGCTTTTCTGAAACGTGTTCTTCCTCTGTTTACGTGATAGTTTCTGCTCTGTCCTGGTCAGAGATGGATGTACAAAGTATGTAGCCTACAGCCTCCACTGCCTCTTGCTATGTCTGATTATTTGTATTGTTTTATTGTTTGTGCTCCATACCACTTGCGTGGTCGTGAGAAAAATAAAGTAAAGTAAAGTAAAGTAAAGTAAAGGTTTGACTGAATCAAGACTCTGAGCTTTGTCTGATGTGAGTTTCTGGTGATTTTGTCCTTTGATATTTGATGTCTTGTTAAATTTATTGAATTCATTTCTTTTCTTTTAGAGAGGTTTTGATGATAAAATATGAATAAATGTGACCAGTGATATGAAACAAGCTGCTCTCAGACACTTTTATTTAGTCTGACTGTCTCTAGCTACCCTGTAGCTGGAGTGTACCGGCTGTGGACAGGATGAGGAGTGTCCACATGGAGCGGTGGAAAGAGAGAAAACCCCACCACACAACAAAACACACTTCACAAAGACTCTCAGGCCGTAACACTGACCAACTGACTTGTTACCCAAGCTGAGATATATACGTATGTGCATTAGATCTATTATTATAATAAACTGCATCCAGACGAGGCCACAGTTAGTAATTATTTAAAATCAGTTACACAAGTAAAATACACAATAAAATAATAATAAAAACCAGCAGCACTTTAAGACTGTGTTAATATTCTGTCTAACTGATGATCTAGGAACAACTTTTAAAAACTATTTATTCTAAATAACTATAGGAGGATTTTCAACAGTACAAAGTGAGACGTCAGTACACTGAGGATGATTACATCATTGAAGTTTGTTTAGAACATTTTAGTACGTTTTTAAGGCCAAATTTCAAGGACCAAAAAGATCAAATCCTGTGTAAAAAAGTGTCACATGTCTAACCTTAACCCTGAATCTGTTTGTTAAATGGAGTCTCAACTTCATATCAAGTTCTGAACTTAGTTGAAGTTCAGAACTTAACCCAAGTAAAAGAAATGTTGCATCATATTCATAAAGAGACACTGAAGCCTTTTCTTCATCCTTTTAAAATCATCCAGTCAAAACAAAGAAGATCAGTTCACCCACCACAGCACCAGCACCAGCACCAGCACCAGCACCATGCTCTGCCAGAGGAACCAGAACATACAATAATGAAGCAAGCACAAAAAGCTGTCAAAGAAAGCATAATATTTCGTCTTTCATTGATTCTGTTTCTCAATGCTAGTATGTTTTCTTAAAAGAACAACTTTTATCTAAGAGTAAACAAAAAGGGATTTAATAAAACCTAAACAGTTTTTGTTCGTGACATCACAGCCTGAAGTTTTGATAAACCAACTCCACTTTTTCTAATAATGGTCTGGAACTCTCTTTATTGAAGGTCAAATTTAACATCATGGGATTTGTTAGATTATGATTACGGTACTTAAAGCAGAAGTAAGCGATCCGGTGGTTTTGGCTAATGCTGCGTTCCAGGCAGGCTTTTGAAACCGTAAATTACAGCTTCAAGTCACGACTTACGACTTTGTAGCGTTCCAGGCAACCCACTCGTGTTTCTCCGACCTGTTTTACCTGTGAAAGTCACTATAACGGCCACTCGTAACTTCTGACCCGTGAAGTCGTACCAGATCGAACTGGTACGACTTCACAGGTCGGAAAAACACGAGTTACGAGTTGCCTTGAACGCACCATAACGTCTTGTCAGCCGATGGAGTTAGCAGCCCCCGCCCTCGTCATGGATCTATTGGTCCTCGTCCCTACGTCACCACATTCAGGCGCATCCCTTGGCTGCACACACAGAGAGGACTGCCCCTTTATGCCGTTCTCTCTCCTCATTGGATAAAGGTTGTAGGATACAAGGAAAGTTTTCTCCTGGGCTCAGAGCAGAGCAGAGGGACTGACAGACCCGTGTTTCAGACCAAACACTCTATAGAAGTGATTGCTGTCGGAAGATACAACTATTTAAGACTTAGATTAACACAAACATTCACCTTACTTCTGCTTTAATTAATGGTGGAGAATTGAGCAATAAATAAATAAATGTGTCTACAGAGCTGCAGTTACTGCTCAGCCTGGTCCGATAACTACTTGATTGATCTTCTTGTTGCCCTGAATCTGTTACATACTATAATCTGGTCAAACACTTAGAACCATCCAGAATCAGCTCATTTCAATGTGTGTTTTAGTGCTGTTTCATCCAAAACAATAAACTACAACAATAAAACTGCAAACTTTACATCAAATTGGAGGAAAAGAAGTGTAAGAAATGTTAATGAGGATCTTTGATACCACTCAACATAAACAATGAGTATTATACAGACTTTGATCACACATACTAACATGTCTTAAAGGGATAGTTCACCCAGTATGTTACTGATTATATCAAAAGAGAGAGTAAAGTAAAGTAGATATATTGTTTGATAGTGTTAAAGGGATAGTTCACCCAAAATTGAAATGTCACATCCCTCATGTGGACTAAGGGCTGGGAGAAGTTTCAGAGTCCTCCGTGGCTTCTCTGAGTTACAGGGGGTCTCGGCGTAGCAGTGCATGTCCATATAACGGTTGCAAATGGATACCAACTGTCTTCGTAACAAAAAGACACACCAAAAAACATCCAAATACCTCCATGCTGCTCGTCTGTAATGTCCCTCTGGTATTGAAGCCCCGAAATGCGAAATTGTTCTGAAAATAATTGAATAAGTCCATATTTGAAGCTTGTTTGTAGCGGAAGCTCCTCTTCCTGGCGGCTGTGTGGAGGTGTCTGCATGGAGACCCCCTGTAACTCAGAGAAGCCACGGAGGACTCTGAAACTTCTCCCAGCCCTTAGTCCACATGAGGGGGAGGAGATAATGAGGAAATTTCAATTTTGGGTTAACTATCCCTTTAACACTATCAAACAATATCTACTTTACTTTACTCTCTCTTTTGATATAATCAGTAACATACTGAAAAAAATGTGCTGCTTGTGTGTAGGAGAGCTTCTGCAGGAAGAGAGCAACCTGGAAGAAGATGGAGGACTGATTTTAAATAGCATCGTTATAACAGTTATGTGGTATATGTGTGTAGCCTACTGTATCTATGTATAAAATGTTTATCTTTATTAAAGGCCTTTTGTTGAATTAGAGACAGAGCGAGAGAACAAGTTTATGTTTTTGTTTTAAAATAATAACACAATAAAGACATCATCAATCCTTAAATAAACAAATAAGTCTATACCATAGGGGGGTTCCACATCTCACCCTTGGCCCCTCCTTGAAACACTCACAGTTAAGACACTGGAGTAAAAGAAACTTAAAAGTTTTCAATTCCCCCCAAAATATACACAAAAAGTACACAAAAGCTCAGCATGTTGCAGTGATGACAGTAAATATAGTTTATGTTCATGTCTGTCAGCAATTTCAAAGACAGACATTGTAGACTGTGTTGACAGTTGCTATGTTACTGCTACAGCGTGATGACGTCAGGGGCGCGGGGAATGCTGGGTACGCGTGGTTGTTGTGGTTCATTATGGGCTAATAAAGCTAACGGGTGTTTCACCGTAACGGTCCTCAGTCTCCCTCATTCATGCACATCTACATGGTGTAAGAAGTGAGCCGAATTTAATCTAAGATGGTGTAACCGATGTCATATCTGGCCCTCTGCGTTGTGTTTCTCACGGCCTGCCCTAGGTGGGGTTCGATCCCACGACCTCCCGCACCGGAGGCGACGATGCTAACCTCTTGGCCAAGAGGTTGACAACCACTTGGCAAGTTGGTTAGCACGTCTTTTATGGGTGGAGTGAGTGCACATCCGTTACAATGGCACAAGGACTCCGCCGGATCGACCCGCTCGTCTTTAACGAGGATATCGCTCACAACTGGGAGAAGTTCAAGCGGGAATGGCACGTCTACAGCAACGCCGGGCTAGCAACGGCTAGTAAGAAAGTGAAAGCCTACACATTTCTCAACCTCGCCGGTCCGGAGGCACTGGATAAATTCGACACGTTTGATTTTGCGGACGACGAAGATCGCGAGGACCCTGCCCTGCTGGTAAAGAAATTTGAGGAACTATGCCTGCCAGTAAAAAACGTAATTATGGACAGACATGCATTCAACACTACTGACCAGAAACAGCACGAGTCAGTCCAGTCATATGTTTCCACGCTGAAAATAATGGCCAAGAAATGTGACTTCGGGACACTGCATGATGAACTGATTAGAGACCGGTTGGTCTGTGGTATTCAAAGTGACGCTGTCCGTGCACAGCTGTTGAAGGAAAAGAAACTGACACTAAATTCGGCCATTGAAATCTGCATGCTACATGAACAATCTGAGAAGGGCAACAGAGAACTAAAGAGGGAAGCAGAGGTGTGCACAGTGCAATTCAACCCATGCACAAACTGCGGCGGACCGAAACAGGTGTCCAGCTCTCAACAAGCGCTGCAACACATGTGGAAAAATGAACCATTTCTCAAGATGCTGCAGATCGGGCAAATCGTTTGCCGCCAACAGGCCAGGGCAGGTTCCGCCCCCCACTGCACGCCGGGGCAGATACACACACGTGAGTGAACTTGACACGCAGCCAACGCAAGAGCCAACTGATGTGTTTCGCTGCGAGACTGTAGAAATGTTTTACTGTGAGAGCATAGACAAGCCAAAGGATGTGCATGGGCAAGATGAAAGGTTTGCTGAACTGTCTGTTTGCAACACTGGCAGACAACTGACTGTAAAGATTGACACTGGGGCCAAATGCAACGTCATATCCAGGGCTCTTCTTCAGCACATTGATCCTACTGCTCACATCAACCTCAGCAAAAGAGCAAATCTTGTAGCCTACGGAGGTCACATAATCCAGACTCTTGGTGCGGCAGACATGAACTTTAGCTGCGGTTTGCTGCGATTCCAAGTTGTGGACAGAAACGTCAAGCCATTGCTGGGTCTCAGAGACAGTGTCAGACTCGGCTACGTGACTTTTGGACCAGAGGTGCATGCTGTCGTCCAGCAGGAAGCGCCAGAGCTGACAGAGTACAAGGACTTATTTGACACCAGCACCATCGGCAAGCTGCCTGTGGTGTATCACATGCGCCTGGATGACACCGTGCACCCCACTATATGCGCTCCGAGACGGGTGCCACTGGCCATGAAGGACAGGATTGTGGCAGAACTGCATAGGATGGCCCGACTGGGAGTCATCACACCGGTTCAGGAGCCCACTGAATGGGTTTCAGCCATGGTGGCTGCGATCAAACGAGATGGTAGCATCAGACTATGCATCGACCCCGTCAACCTCAACAAAGCCCTCCTCAGACCACACCACCCGTTGAAAACTGTGGAAGAGGTGATCGCTGACATGCCTGATGCCAAAATGTTCAGCATTCTAGATGCTAAGTGTGGCTTCTGGCAGGTGCCGCTCAGCAAAGAGTCCTCAAAACTCACCACCTTCATGACTCCTGTGGGCCGCTATGCTTTCCTGCGAATGCCTTATGGCATCACCACGGGGAGTGAGGTTTTCCAAAGGTGCATGGAGCAGCTTTTCGAAGGACAGGCGTGTGCAATTGTGATCGATGACATCTTGGTGTGGGGCCGCTCGAGGGAGGAGCATGATCTACGTCTCCGCCAAGTCATGGACAGGATACGGACTGTCAATCTCAGACTGAACCCTGAGAAGTGCCGTTTCAGGGTCACGGAGGTTGCTTATGTCGGTCACTTGCTCACCAACCAGGGTGTTAAACCCGACCCTGCCAAGACCGCTGCCGTCCGCCTGATTTCCCCGCCGGAGGACAAGCGCAGTCTCCAAAGGTTCCTAGGCATGACCAACTACTTGGCCAAGTTCATACCAGACTACAGTGAGACCACAGCGCCCCTGCGCGAGCTGTTGCGCCAGGATGTAGACTGGTGCTGGCTGGAGCACCACACAGCGGCATTCACCAAACTCAAAGAACTCATCGCAGGTCCCCCAGTGCTGCGGTACTTTGATGTGCACCAACCTGTTGTACTGTCAGCTGACGCCTCACAGCACGGACTGGGTGCTGTCTGCCTCCAAAACGACAGGCCGGTGGCTTTCGCTTCAAGGGCCCTCACAGAGACTGAGTCACGCTACGCTCAGATCGAGAAAGAGCTCCTGGCCCTTGTCTACGCTTGCACAAAATTCCATCACTACATATATGGACGGGCTGTGACTGTCGAGACTGACCATCAGCCGCTCATTACCATACTAAAAAAGCCACTTCACACAGCCTCTGCACGCATCCAAAGGATGATGCTCCGCCTGCAGCGTTACAACCTCGACGTCATCTACAAGAGGGGCAGGGAGCTCTACATCGCTGATGCTCTCTCCCGTGCACATCTGCCCTCCACTGACCAGGCTGAGGAAGTGGAGGAGTACGAGGTCATGGTGGTGGACATCCTCTCCTCACACAGGGTTGAGGAACTGAAGCATGAGACGTTGGCTGATCCTGTGTGCCGGCGTCTCTCTGAGGTCGTTGCTGCAGGCTGGCCTGACACATATAGGGAGGTTCCACGTGACCTGAGGCCATTCTACGCCATGAGAGAGGAACTCACAACCGACAGTGGCTTGCTCCTCCGTGGACAACGGTTCATCATTCCACACTCCCTCCAGCGTTACTACATGCAAAAGCGCAGGGCCAAGGAGACACTGTTCTGGCCGACCATCTACAGTGATGTTGAAAGAGAAGTTTCCAGGTGTGCCCCCTGTAATGCTCTTAAGCCACACCAGCCTAAAGAGCCCCTTCAGCTGCATGACATCCCTGACCTACCGTGGTCCCTCACTGCAGCAGATGTTTTTGACTGGGAGGGAAAGGAGCATCTTGTGCTTGTTGACTCTTACTCTGGCTGGTTCGAGATAGACCGTCTCCCAGGAACAACCAGTGCCACACTTGTAGCCAAGCTTAAACGCCACTTTGCTACTCACGGAGTGCCACAGCAACTCATGACAGACAATGCTGCTTACTTCACAAGTAGGGAGTTCCAGGAATTTGCTCGCAAGTGGGACTTCTGTCATGTCACCAGCAGTCCCCTGTACCCTCAGTCCAACGGGCTTGCTGAGAGGGCTGTGCGCTCAGCAAAGCACCTGCTGGAGAAATGTGCATGAGATGGAACGGACATAGATGCGGCTCTCCTCAGCCTACGCAACATGCCCAGGGACAAGCTGCCATCGCCAGCTCAATGCCTGCTTTCTCGGCGCACCAGGGCTTTCATTCCCATGACCAAAGCCAGGTACTCACCCAGAGTAGAAACACAGGTCCAAATGGCCCTGACACAAGCGAGACAGAGAGGAAAAGCCTACTACGACAAGTCAGCTAGGCCGCTGGCTCCACTGCGGGCTGGGCAGACAGTGAGAATGCAGACACAGAGAGGACATGACAGGCTGGCAACAGTGCTAGGAACAGCACCACAACCCAATAGTTACCAGGTCAAGGCTGGAGATGCTACATATATCAGGAACAGACGCCACCTACTTCAGACACCTGAAACCTATGTGTCTGACTCCACGGCAGGGGATCCACCTGCTGTTGCCGCAATCGCACATCCACAAAGCCCACAACATGACAGTGTGGGACCAGCACTGTCACAGGGACAGCGGCCTATGATTGTTACTCGCTCAGGGAGAGCGTCAAGGCCCAGCTCTCTCTACAAGGACTTTGTCACAGACCAGCTCTGTGATGTGCAGGCACACTGACATTTGACCCCCCCTCATGTTGCAGCCTGTTCTGGCTGAATGGACTGTTGGACACTCTAAAAAAAAAAAAAAAACAGATATGTTACATGTTTTGCATTTGCACATTATATGCATAACCCATGTTCATTCTATAATGCTTGGGGTTTCTTTATATGCAAGCCTGTGCTATTTTCTATTATGTGCTCGTTGACATATGACTTAAGAAGGGGGATGTAGACTGTGTTGACAGTTGCTATGTTACTGCTACAGCGTGATGACGTCAGGGGCGCGGGGAATGCTGGGTACGCGTGGTTGTTGTGGTTGTTCATTATGGGCTAATAAAGCTAACGGGTGTTTCACTGTAACGGTCCTCAGTCTCCCTCATTCATGCACATCTACAGACATCACGTAGCATTTACAGGTCAGAGCTGTTCACTGTGTTTATTAAAGAATCACAAAAACACACATTTAGGATTTTAGGGACTTTATTGAAAGGCAAAACAAAAGTACAAAAGTAGTGAAAGAGCAGAGCAACTTCATTAACATTCATTTATATATTCACTGAAGAATTTAACTCAACACAAGTTACTTCAAACATCACTGCTCATTTTCTAAATGTTTGCTGAGCTCAGAGAAGAAGTCTCTGAACTCTAATGAGCTTCAGAGCCTCAAACATCCCACAACCTTCAACAAGCTCCTCTACAATATCATGTTCACACACCTCAGATTAAAGATCATGAAACAAAAAACAATCAACTCTGGATTCATTAAAGAACAATTAGCTACTGAGACATAAATTATTTATAACTTCATGACAATTTAAGCATTGTTTTTTTTTTTAATTCAATACATTTTGAAGAAATATAGGCTACAAACAGAATATTTACAAGCCTGGAAAATCTATTTTGTACTGATGTTTACGTTGTGCTATGTGTGTGTGTGTGTGTGTGTGTGTGTGTGAATATTTAGACCTGTATTACTGATTTTTAATGATGAACACCCAACACCAGAGATATGAAAATGTAAATACAGATGGTTTGCTATAGATTAACCTTAAACTCAGTGTCTGCGTGTGATTTCATTATTCTGAATCTTTTCCTCAAATTCCTCATGTGGACTAAGGGCTGGGAGAAGTTTCAGAGTCCTCCGTGGCTTCTCTGAGTTACAGGGGGTCTCGGCGTAGCAGTGCATGTCCATATAACGGTTGCAAATGGATACCAACTGTCTTCGTAACAAAAAGACACACCAAAAAACATCCAGATACCTCCATGCTGCTCGTATGTAATGTCCCTCTTGTATTGAAGCCCCAACATGGGTATAGGTTTTAAGCTTGTTTGTAGCGGAAGCTCCCAGCACTGCTCTTCCCTGGTCCGTCCAAATCTTGCGCGATTTGCGCCGGTTTTGCACTGACGCCGGCGCAAATCGCGCAAGATTTGGACGAACCATTTCGGAACAATTGTCGGGGCTTCAATACAAGAGGGACATTACATACCAGCACTATGGAGGTATTTGGATGTTTTTTGGTGTGTCTTTTTGAATGAAGAAAAGTGAGCTCCGTTCTCAACCGTCATATGGACATGCAGTGCTGCACGGAGCCCCGCTGTAACTAAGAGAAGCCATGGAGGACTCTGAAACTTCTCCCAGCCCTTAGTCCACATGAGGGGGAGGAGATAATGAGTGAAATTTGCATTTTGGGTGAACTAACCCTTTAAGAAAAAAAATAATAATTTAGTTAATAGTTCACAGACAGGTTTCTATATTAATCTAAAGGATCAAATTAATTTAAAGCTAGGGTCTACGATCTGAAAGACGATGAGAAAAATTTGAAAAAAAGCACCCCCCCACCCTCCCCTCGGAGCCTCCTCACGACATGCCCTCGCCCCCCCAGAGCAGAGTGGAGCAACAAGCCTGCTGCCTACAGAAACCAAACACAGCTTTGAATGCGGAGTAAAATGACGGATTCACAGTCACAACAGTGTGTGAATGTGTGTGTGAATGCGATGTACTGTAAAGCGCTTTGGGTATCGTTCAGGTATAGTAAAAGCGCTATACAAATACAGACCATTTACCATTTACCATTTACAACTTCCACAATAAAACCAAAGATCACCTGTTCAACATAAACTCAGCTGTATCAGCACCGCCGCTGCAGCCTGACCGGGGTCTCTGCACCACGGCGCCGCGGAGCAACAGGCCCCGACTCTTCCTGCTTCTCTCCCCCACATACAGCACCCTGTCCTGGGGCGCCCGGCGCGACCAGTCTCCCTGTAGCATGAGGATGTGCTCAGCGCTAGCCTACTAATGGCGGCGGTGCCCGTACCGGCGGTCGCCACGGTCCCGTTGCCGCTGTGCACCAGCTGCCGGTAATGAGGCGGTGTCAGTTGTCGTCGTCGCCGTAATTACCAGCAGCCTGGCGGTGGCGGCAACGGGACGGTGGCGACCGCCGGTACTGGCAGGTGTCAGGAGGAGTCGAGGAGGAGCAGGGAGACGAGGGGATTGGATGGAGGGTACGAGCCAATGCGAGCTCACCGTGACGGTTGGATAGCATTGGTCAATTTCTATGCAGGCCCACGGCTGACAGACTGAATGGATTTTTTTGGTTCCTTTTGCTTTATTTATTTATATTGTGTATCGGACCACAGGACCATAATCGCTGTATAAACGATGTTAATAATAATTACCAATCTTCCAAATCGTAGACCATAGCTTCAAGTCTATTTTCACCATTTGTGTTGATAAATCTGTGATAATATGTGAACTTTGTTTTCCAATCCAAAGACACACAACTCTGTCAATTTATGATCTGAATGATGAATAATCAGTGAATCCCCAGTTCACACAGGAGACTGTGGTGACTCCATGATCCAGTGTGAATGTCTCCATGAACCTGAAGAGACAGGATAAATATTATTATATTAAATGACATTACTTAATTATTTGGAGTTCATGTTTCACAGATCATATTAATACACTCACAGGATCATTGGAACCTGAAACATCCAGGATTCAGTCATTTAAAGGTTAATTAGCATTCTGTAAAAACAACAGACCTATTTATAAACTCTGCCTCTGAAGTGTCTACCAATTATATAAATATTATACATATCTTTACTCATTTCCACAACAGTTTAATTAATGTCCTCTAAAAATGAATAGTTGAGTCTTTAATAAAACACTTGTGTGCTCCATTAGTTTGAGAGAATCTATGACTTTCTCTTTACAATCTTATTAGGCAACTGCGCCTCAGTCAGCAAGCAACTGAAGTGCTCAAATGACCTTAAAGCACATTCTTCAGGGTAATATTGGGATTATACAACTTCAACAAAATAAAATGTATCATCAAAATATATTCATTTTGATGGACAATTTGCTCTCAAATTTCAAAGGTTTCATATGCAACAAATAAAACAATCAGTCACGTCAGTAGACTCCTATGTGTAATGGAACCCAGTTCACCTCTACAGCAAATAATCTGACCCTTAGTAACGACCTAGCAACAGAAAGGATTTTCTAGTCCCAGATGAGTGAACTCTGAGCTGATGTTAATGTTTTTTCACGGTCTCGGACTTTCCCGAACTAAACCAATACTGCGTCATTGACACAGCTGATGGAGAAAGTCAAACATTTTGATTACTCCAGTCCAAAAGACTCAAAACAGAGAGACAGAAAAACAGAGGTAGCCTAATATCTTCCGTTTTATCCAACGAAATATTCAGCTCCAGGCCATATTAACAACATTTCACCGCGGTCACGACTGGTGTCTCTTCGACTATGTAACCTACACTTAGGGAACAGCCTCTCGGCGAAAACGGGGCAGTTTACAGCATAAAAATGTTGATTTAATTGTTCTATAAATGTGAGTTTGGCAGCTGACAGCAAAACTCTACAGGAGGTTGATGTGGTTTGTGATTTATTTTCATGAGTAAAATAACGTCTCTAAAAAATCAAAATCAAAATCCATGTAACCATGGAGATGGATACAACAACATGATATGGCAGAGTAATATTTTTAGTGATGAGTTAGGTGTGCTGTCGTGCTGATTTGAGCACGTTCTAAATTTCTTGTTGACCAATCAGATTGCTTGGTCAGAACTACTTGTTGTATAATTTAGCTTCAACGTGTCACAGACATTTTACAGTGGATGAAGAAACAGTGACAGAAGAACATGAAGTAACTCACTGTGTTCAGGCTGAACTGTTTGTCCTTCGGGCAGATGGAGGAGGATTCAGCATCTCCTTGACCTCTGGGTCTTGTTTAGGCGGAGCTGTAAGGTCAGAAACACACTGTTAGCTGATGTTCACTCACATCCTCTCAACTGACAGAAAATAAAAACTTTTTGACTCCACAGAGTTCATGTGAGCTCAGATAAAACACAACAGAGAGATTTTACTTACGAGATGGAGGACGCTTGACTGGAATAGAGAGAAAATACAAATAACTTCAGTTGTTACAGTGAAAAAAAGCAGAACAGAGTGATGCAGAAATCCTTCAGTTTTTTGTTATTATTATTGATCAGTTTTATTTTCTCACCACTTATCTTTCTGTAGATGAAGAATCCAACGGCACCGATGATGAGAGTTTGAACGACAACAGAAGCGATGAAGATGATCACAGTAGTGGAGATCTCTGTTGGAGAAACAACAACAAACCAATCACAACCTGAGCAGATGAAGGTCAGAGGAGAAACCACAGTAAACTCTGGACACTTCAGTCTGATAGACACTTTGTGTTTGGTTGTTCTGCTGCTCCTGTTTTCAACTTTAAGCCGTGAACACACCTGGTCAATAACCCTGATTGACTGATAGCTACATATATTCAGTCTGTTATTAAATGGTTTCATGCTCTCATGTTCTATATCTGACAAGTGGTTAATTTAGTGCAAAGAGGCAATGAATCATTATTACACACAACTTTTAAAATCTGTTGACACCTGAAAATTTGCTGCCTAGAATTGATTTAAGATGATTTTGGTGAAATAAATCTTTAAAGGTGGAGAATTAAAATATAAAACTATAAATAAATATATAAAACTAAACATAAAATCTATAAGGTTTAATATTGATTATCATCATTACCATAATATAGAATAGGGTTTCCCTCCTTTACACTGATTCTTACCATAGGTCTTGATCTGAGCTTTGTCCAGTTTGGTGACGATGTCGTCCTCCAGTCCAGAGAGCTGAAACACACAGTCGTAGCTGCTGAAGTCTTCATGTTTGACTGATGAGAGGTGGATGGTCTTCTGGAAGGAGCCATCATGGTTGGGGAGGATCTCTCCTTGGTCCACGTCCTCATGAAGCTCCTCTCCATTCTTCCTCCAGAACATGACAGCTTTGTTTGGGTAGAAACCTGTAGCGTGGCAGCTGACTGGAGAGGAGGGAGAGGAGGGAGAGGAGGGAGAGGAGGGAGAGGAGGGAGAGGAGGGAGTCTTCTGGAGGAGAGACACTAAGGGGGGGGCTGGAGAGAGAGTAGGGTTGGTTATTATTATCATTCTTCTATATTATATAGCAGTTTAGGAGCATTTATACCACTGATCATGCAAATAGATTCAGTCATGAAATACCACTCAGTATTTAAACGAGAGACTAAATTAAAGGTTGTGATTTTTCCTCTGTGCTATGGACAGAAACAGAAAAAAATCAAATGTGCCAATAATCAGAATAAAAAGCTCAAATATTCTCAGAAAAGTGTGTGTTTCTTTAACAAGGGAAGAAGTATCTCATCATTCCTTGTATCTTTATGATCATTGTGATGATAGACATGCTCAGTGTGTTTTCCATCATGATGGTATTTTTTTCAGCACTGTTGAAATCTAAACAAAAAACGATGACACTGTAGAACCAATATCTGATAATAACAGAGCTGAAACCATTGAGCAGCCAGTCAGGATCACATACTGGTTCATTTTTATAATTAAATGAAACGGCAACAACAGCATCTGTTGTGGTGAATCAATAATTATAGGGTGTATCAATAAACACAACATTATCTCTTACATTTATATAACTGATAACATTGCCAACAGGAGGAGAGACCATGGATCACTCACTCCTGACCTTTATCTTTAGCTCCTCTAGTAGTACAGACCAGTGGTCTCTCATAGCAACCAATTAAGTAACAGACATAATGAACATTAAAAAATACATCAGGTGATGTGACTCTACCTGTTTTCATCAGAGAGGTCCGACCATACTCCACGTACTTCTTCAACCACTCAGGACACTCCTGGGTCAGGTAGTTCGTCTTCTGTGCTGTAAGAGCTCTGTCATGATCCCACTTCATTTTGGTGATGACAGCCTGTGGTTTAGCAGCGAGCCATGTCTTTGTCTTCAGGTCAAAGACTAAGAAGTCTTCTCCATCATAACCATACTGATTATAACCAGTAACTTCTCCAGTCTCATCGTCCCATTCACAGCCGTACATGTTCTGAAAAACATGGACACCTGAGACAGAGACAGAGACAACAATAAAACCAGGGTGAGATCCTGCAGTCTGGAGGTAACAGAGTTTATAACTTCACCACATCACAATCCAAACTGCTGCTACTGGCTTTAAGATCCAATGATCTGTACATTGTGTCTCACCAAGAAATTCATATGATCTAATCAAGTGGAGGCAAAGCGTTAATAATCAGTGTCAACTTTCCTGGTTGACTATTATGGGATGTGGAACTATGTCTGAGATGTGTGTGTTTCAGTTTGTTCTGTTGTGAATGAAGAAACAACTTCAGGATAAACAATTAAATCTGAAAATAAATAATGTGTTGATGGATGGAAGATTGAGTTGTTAAGGTTTGTGTCTGTGTTTCATTACAGTCTGTAAACAGTGTGTTTTGTTACAGTATATTTAGAGTGCAAATGTTTTCCTCTCAATAAGAAAGAAACTCAAAACACATTTACCAGTAAAAAGTAGAAAATGAACAAACCTCCAGTTTGGTTGAAGCGCTGTTTTGCTTGATCAATATTCACTTTGAAGACCTGCTGCTCTCCCAGAAACCCTGTAGTCTCTCTCTCCCAGTACTGTGGATCATCTGCTGTTGCCTCCTTCATCCAGTCCTGTTTGAGTTCTGCTCTCATGGTGTTGCTGTCGTAGTGGAACATCTGAACATCATCGACCAAACCAACAACCACAAACTCTGGGAAGTTTGGGACTCCAGAAGAACCAGTGTAGAAATACTTCAGAGAGTGGGTCACTGTTGAACAGTTAAGAATGATATCAGATGAAATGCAGTTGCAAATGCAATTCCCTCTAAGAAATGCAGTTCAACAAACATTACATCAGACCATAAAATACAATGTTAAGGTTTATTGTCATTGTATCCAACAAAACAATACACAACAAAATTATATAAGCCTGTTAAAAAGGAGGTCTCAGCAATAACAAAATTAGGCTAAGATAAAGAAGAGCATTCACACACACTAACACACATCCACACACCAAAATGAATAAATAAATAATAGCGTACTGAGTGATGGTCTCTCCGTGTTTGGGACCTGATTTGTTTTTCCACAGGTGCTCAGTCAGACTGTGATCTGGAGAAACTTGCTTAAAGTTGCACTGACATGAGTCGTTTTCCCTGCAGGATGTTGCATCACTGCTTCCCAGAGTGAATCAAATACTTAACAATTACTAAACAATTATTCCTCCTATCTGCTGTAGGATTAGTCACTTATTCGTGTTTTAAAGTCTTTAGTAGTGCATGTCAGATGAAGCATTAAACTCCTAAACAGTAGCCTATCTGCCTGCAAGTCCACAGACGACTGAATGCCTGTCGGCTTCAAAGCGTTGGACTCACCTGTCGTCGCTGTGTCAATTCCCAGAAAAAACAAAAAGATCACGGCCTTCATCGTGACCGGGATGATCAGAGCTTTGGTCCAAGTTGAAAAGATTCACACAAATCGAAACAATTCCTTCATAATTCAATCAGGAGCGGACTCTAAAAATCACACAGTGTCAGTGACCATGTCCAACTGCATTTAACTTCAGGATGCCGCACTGAGCAAGGGACCGTGTGCAAAGTGCTACACCCAAGAGAGACAGACTGCTGTTTAAAAAATGATCTACCCTACTTCACCATTGCAAACTGTAGTCTCCCTAAATTCACTTCAGTCAAGTGGACTTCCCTGTTTATTATACAACTACAAGAGTTCTGAGGTAAACAGGCTTCACATTTATTAGCAATAGCCTATCTAACCTCATGGTTGTCCTTGGACTCTGCTCTGCAGGTGTTGGTGTGGTATTAATAAAAGGTTTATCTGGATGATAGGAGCCTGCAATTCACTAACAGGGCAATAATGGGCCAAAGTTAAACCCATATAATAACATGACAGTAAATGGTTTTAAAATGGTAATATGGTGACATAAATAGTGTTATAAGCCACATTTTTGGAGTATTGGGCATTGATCATCTTAAAAATCAGATGAAAATCTTTTGAAGTCAGTTCTGGAAATTCAAATGTCATTTGTCTGGAGTAAATGATGCACACTGAAATAATAGTGTTTACTTTTACCACTGTAGTTAGGTCACTACATGAGATCCTGGAGGGGTAATCAAAGTTACCATGATTCATGATTTAGAGTCATTTCACCTGAAGACACTATGCTGGAGGACAATCAAGCAGTTGGTCCATTGCATATTGTCATATATGCTGAAGTCTCTATGAGCCCTGGCCTGCATGTAAGGAACAGGACGACACAGCTCTCAGCTCTTCAACACACAAAACTAAAACACTGAAATGGAGAAATATGACAACTGAACATCAGTGGTGGAAGAAGTTCTTCAGCAAGTTGTTGTATGTTATAATGTTGAAATATCCCATTACAAAATTAAAATGCTGCAAGACACTGCACATTTGCTCTTCTCTAATCATAGTTTTTTGTGGAATATTGGATATTGTGGACTTGAACTGATTTGACAGTGATATATAATACAATATGACATGTTCTCTATAGCTTTTAATGTGAGGTTAGTGCATTGGTCCATGTTGATATGATCTGTTTCCTTCTGCTCTTGTTATGAATTCAAAGTGAAAGCTGCAGAACTGGTTTCATCTCAATGAAGCTTCTGATGTCTGAATTAAAACGTGTGTGTTGTGTCTGTTTGTCCTGTGTGATAAAGTCTCTGTTTGTGTAATAAATGTTCTTCCAGCAGAATAACAACAGTAACTGAACTGAGCTGTTGTTGTAGAGAGGATTTCTGCAGCTCTGTGGTTTAGTAACGTTTCATTATTGATGCAGTGTCACACCCACTCAACACCAAAACAAGCCGTCATGAGCGCTGCCATTTTGTGACTTCCTTAGTTTGTTGTTATGAAATGGCAGACTCACAACAACACCTGGCAGTCGCTGCAGGACAGTGAACATGAAGCAGTGATTTACTTCAGTGTTTGACTCTCAAATGAAAACAAGAGTTTTTTTTTTAACATCTTTATTGACAAAAAGAGTAGATACACAAGACTGAATACAGTTAGAGATGAAATAAGTGTATACAACATTAAAACACAACCAAACCATCATAAATACGCCAGGGCTTTACAAAAAACATAAAGTTAAATAAATATTTTGTAAAGTTTACAGAGATCAGACGTTTTAACAGCTTTTTATTCTCACAATCACAGAGGAGGAGATATACTGACCAACATGCAGACAGTTCCAGGAAGTTTGGCTTCTTACCACAACATTTAGATTTATGTATGTAAGACTTGGATAAAATAATTAAAGCTATCAGTAAGTGATCCGGTGGTTTTGTCTAACTTCTTGTCAGCAGATGGAGTTAGCAGTCCCCGCCCTCGTCCCTACGTCACCACATTCAGGCGCATCCCTTGGCTGCACACACAGAGAGGACTGCCCCTTTATGCCGTTCTCTCTCCTCATTGGATAAAGGTTGTAGGATACAAGGAAAGTTTTCTCCTGGGCTCAGAGCAGAGCAGAGTGACTGACAGACCCGTGTTTCAGACCAAACACTCTATAGAAGTGATTGCTGTCGGAAGATACAACTATTTAAGACTTATATTAACACAAATATTCACCTTACTTCTGCTTTAAGCAAATTAATCATATAAAACTGAGAATTTAGTTTCTTATCATATTCAGTGTAGCCAAACAAAACATTTTTCCAGCATAAATGAAACTGGGGGTAAATATGATCAGTGATGAAGCTCCAGAGTGTCCAGTGTTGTTGTGTGTGGGCCAGACCATAATAACTGAACCAAGGTTTGGTTGACAGAGACACGGTGGGTCTCCCTGACGTCAACACCTGAGTTCTTCACCTACAGAGACGTCAGCAGTGAGACAGCGCCCCCTCTAGACCACGTATGGACCTACTGCTGAACCACCTGAGGATGTCACCTGACCCACTGTCAGTGAACGCATCACGATGATCCAGGACTGTGAGGTCACACGTTCATCATCAGATCAGAGGAAATTATAAACATCAAATATATTTAGTGTTAAATAATCATCATGAAAAACAAACAAACCTTTATTTATCTCCTGAGAAATGTTTTATGTGATGAATCAGCTCTGATCCTGAAATAAACGACAGATGAACTGATTGTTCTTCACTTCACTCGTGTATAACACAGTGAGGAGCTGCTCTCTGATGACACATTAAAGACACATTTATATTATAATAAGAAAACACATCTTCTTCTCCTTCTGGTTTCTGAGCAGATGTGGACGTGTCTGCAGCTGTTTTCACATCTGTTCAGGTTTGACTGAATCAAGACTCTGAGTTTTATCTGATGTGAGTTTCTGATGTCTTTTGTCTATTAATATTTGATGCCACGTTAAATTATTTCATTGATCTGTTTTGCTTTAAAGAGGTTTTGCTACAGATGTGACCGGTAATGAAACACAAGTTGCTCTCTGACACTTTTATTTAGTCTGAGTCTCAGAGGTTGGAGACCTGCTGAAGATGTTTTACATGTAACATCAAAATACTGATGATACACTGAATTAACTCTCTGGCACATTTTAACTTTCTTTCCTAAATTAAAATATTAGGCTATATTATACTACAGTATTTCCTCATTGAGTGAAACCAGATTTTCATTACGTCATTATTTCTAAATTCTTCCTCTGTGAACTAACAAACAGATTAATTAATTAAAGCAGAAGTGAGTGATCCGGTGGTTTTGGCTAATGCTGCGTTCCAGGTAGGCTTTTGAAACTGTAAATTACAGCGTCAAGTCACAACTTACGACTTTGTAGCGTTCCAGGCAACCCACTCGTGTTTCTCCGACCTGTTTTACCTGTGAAAGTCACTATAACGGCCACTCGTAACTTCTGACCCGTGAACTCGTACCAGATCGAACTGGTACGACTTCACAGGTCGGAAAAACACGAGATACGAGTTGCCCTGAACGCACCATAACTTCTTGTCAGCCGACGGAGTTAGCAGCCCCCGCCCTCGTCATGGATCTATTGGTCCTCGTCCCTACGTCACCACATTCAGGCGCATTCCCTTGGCTGTACACACAGAGAGGACTGCCCCTTTTTGCCGTTCTCTCTCCTCATTGGATAAAAATTGTAGGATACAAGAAATGTTTTCTCTTCGGCTCAGAGCAGAGCAGAGAGACTGAGAGACCCGTGTTTCGGTCCAAACACTCTATGTAAGTGATTGCTGTCGGAAGATATAACTATTTAAGACTTATATTAACACAAAAATATTGCTTACTTCTGCTTTAAATTATGACATTGATCTGTTTTGCTTTAAAGAGGTTTTGCTACAAATGTGACTGGTAATGAAACACAAGTTGCTCTCAGACACTTTTATTTAGTCTGAGTCTCAGAGGTTGGAGACCTGCTGAAGATGTTTTACATGTAACATCAAAATACTGATGATACACTGAATTAACTCTCTGGCACATTTTAATTTTTTCCTAAATTAAAACATTATTAGGCTATATTATACTACAGTACTTCCTCATTAAGGGGAAACCAGGTTCTCATTACGTCATGATTTCTAAATTCTTCCTCTGTGAACTAATGAACAGATTCATTACTTAAAGCAGAAGTGAGTGATATATTTGTGTTAATATAAGTCTTAAATAGTTGTATCTTCCGACAGCAATCACTTACATAGAGTGTTTGGTCTGAATCACGGGTCTGTCAGTCACTCTGCTCTGCTCTGAGCCCAGGAGAAAACATTTATCGTATCCTACAGTTTTTATCCAATGAGGAGAGAGAACGACATGCAGGGCTGTGTGTGCAGCCAAGGAACGCCGTGAATGTGGTGACGTAGGGATGAGGACTGTTATGGTGCGTTCAAGGAAACTCGTATTTTTCCGACCGTGAAGTCGTACCAGTTCGATCTGGTACGAGTTCACGGGTCAGAAGTTACGAGTGGCCGTTATAGTGACTTTCACCGGTAAAACAGGTCGGAGAAACACGAGTGGGTTGCCTGGAACGCTACAAAGTCGTAAGTTGTGACTTGAAGCTGTAATTTACGATTTCAAAAGCCTGCCTGGAACGCAGCATTAGCAAAAACGACCGGACCACTCACTTCTGCTTTAAACTGAATGTTCATGTGCAATTATTGTACTATTATTATGATCTAACTGCATTCAGCTCAGGTCTCAGTTAATAATTATTCAAAATTATTGGTCAATGATGTTAAATGTTCTTGCAGCAGAGCAGGAAGTTGTGTGAACAGCGCCACCATCTGACTCATGTTGGTACAGTTTAAATCAGCAGCCTCAGAAACTTGAAGAGGTTTTACTCTAACTGGACACAGATAAACTAACAAACTACATCAAGACGTTGGTTAATTTATCTCAAACCATTAATCTGGGTAAACAAGAGAAACTTTCTATTAAAAACTACTCACATTACTAATTAACAATGACTATCATCAAATCATCAAGAAACTCCAGGGACGATTTCAAGATTCAAAAAAGAAACTTGTGTAAATCTTTGTCCAGAATAATTATAAACACGTTGACAGTCTACACTACAGTCACACTGTTGTACATCCACAGAGGAGTTGATAAACATCTAATTTCAGTGAAACACTTACAAATGTTAATATGAATTCTTTATTGGATTCAGAAAAGTTTCACATAAATAGAAAGAGAAAGTCCCCACATCCCTTGACCTTGTGAAAGACAATCTCTTTATCATTCACAGAAAAAATAATGTCCTACATATACAGTACATAACTTATATTAAACATAAAAAGACAGAAATCATTACAATTACGATTACGATTATGAAAACTTTACTCCTGTACTGGAGATTCCTCTTTGGTTTCACCACCATAGACGTCTCACAACAACAGAACACAATGACACAGTAAAAACATTTCAAAGGATAGAAAAATATATAAAATAGCTGTAACTGTACTTCACACATCACACATTCAAGTACATCATTTCATAAAGCACAGCACAGTACGAACCTGCTGTGGTTTCCTGCAGGAAAACCCTCAGCAAAGTAAAAACAGGAGTAGACAGGGTAGGCTACCTAGCTACCGTGTTCTGATCTTATTTATTGCACTAACAGCTTCTGGGACAAAGGACTTTTTGTATCGGTTCTTCCTTGACATCGGTCGTCTAAACCGCTTCCCTGAAGGCAAAAGCTCAAACTCGCTGAAATAATCATGAAATAAGGTTTCTTAAAAAAACAAAACACAAACATTGACCTATAGCAAAAAGAAGAAAAGTCAACACAACTTTACACACAGTAGCTATTCATTTTCCCCAGCCACACACACATGGAAAATACATCTTCAGTTGACATAAATGTTTCTAAGTTTAAGTGATTTTGATTTGCATTATCTCAACAATAACAAAGTTAAACTATCTCTACAAACACTTGAAAAATTAAAGCTATAATATAATTCAGATCAATACCCAGACCTCGTTATCAATATTAATCAGGGACAAATATAGTCATAAGGCCTCATACCAAGTTGTGTAACTACTCAGAAGATCAAAAGACAAACTGTCATTATAAAGTCATGTGGATGGAGCTGTGGTGCGTTTAGTTTTTAATTTTTAAACCAGATTAAATCCTGGTTTCAGTTTAAACTCTTCTTGGATTTTGGATTCAGGATTATTTTTTTCCCTCATTTTAAACTCTTTAGTTTTTCCTTTAAACCAAGATCAAATTAGATTGTGTTGCGCTAAAACATTTAAACTCTAATTTAAACTGTGATCTTTAACTTCAAACCACCAGTGAAGGAGCTTTAACTTTTACAGCAGCTGTGTTTTTTAGACACTTGGACCAAAATCCATCCATCGTCTACGCTGCCTATCAGAGCGGACGAGCCCCAGGCCGGGGAATCAAACCCAGGACTGTCTCAGTGACAGTCTGACCACTGCTCCACCCTCACCTCAACCAAAATCAAGCTTTTCTAATTAAATTTTAGTGAAGTCTTAACCCACTGGAGTTTTATGATGAAGAAGACATTTTGTTACAAATAAAAACAGTTTAGGATCTGAACAGGAAACTGGACCGTGTGTGGCCAATTTTTCTGAAGGAAAGAAAAACGGAGCTCCTCTGCTGAACCATAATAAATGTTGTTTAGTTTTCTTTTTTATTTACTACATCCTGACATTCTGCAGATTATTTATAGGTTTGCATTTAACTTCAAATTTAATGTGCACACCTATCACTATTGGTTCATTTAATCTTGTTGGTGAAATTAATCTTTTAGTTTTAAAGTTCCACTGTGGATTGAAACTTTATTTGATGATAAGTGACTGTAAATCTTGTGAATGGAGCTTCTACCTGATCCTGTAACTGCATCTTCCAGCCTGGTCGATACACTCGTCACCAACCTGCAGCCTAAACATCACTTAAATAAGTCTCCACCTCAGTCTGCAGTGAGAGAGATTTTAGTAACAGACTCTAATTTTAAATTTAATAGTTTAAATAATTTTTTCTACAGAAGCCCTGCTACTCTCCTCCCTGTTTCACATTCCTCAGCTGCTAAATGTCAGTCAGCTGATCTTTTTATCAGAGCTTCTGTAAACTGCTGCATCTGAACACTGAGACCTGAGACTGAACAAACACCAAACCTGAGTGTTTGTGGAGCTGAGTGGAGCTGCAAAATCTGAGATGATGCTTTGATGTATTTTTCATATAAAACAGTAGATTAGACCAGTTTCATTGCACTTTTACCACATCAATAAGAATCTAAATTATAGTTTTGATGGTGTGTTAGCCCTTCTGAACATGTCTGAATTACAGATAATAAAACATTTTCACTTCTGTTTTAAAGCAGAGAAATCCTCAAAGTTTAACGTTGCTGATTCCTCAGAGGAGACTTCACCTTCCACTTCAAATATTCCCTGTTGGGACAAACAAATAAACAATGATAAACAAAGTGTTGAAATATTCTGAACAATAAAATATTAAAATAGAAATGTGTGAAATCACCACCACAATAAGTGGGGTTCACTTTTAAAACAACATGTAGCACAGTACAATGACTCCTATAAACAGTGGAAGCAGGTGGTGTGTAGTTACTTTTCATCAGTGGTGTGTCGCTGCCTGCAGTCCCTCTGGAGGAACTAGAACCCTGAGAGAACGTGTCCGGCTCTGAAAAAAATTAATTCAACAAAGGAAAGAAAAGAAAAGAATTACAGTAAAGACAGATTACCTGATTACTGAAAGTCCACTTGACATTTCATTTCTTATGGCTTATGAGCAAATACTACAATGCAAACTGTAAAGCCAGTGGTAAATGGGATAAATACAGGTGCAAATAGAGACGTATATTACCTGTGTTGCGGTTTAGACTTTCTGTAGAAGAAATGACAGAACCAGCTGAAGTTTTCTCAGGGTCTGAAGCAGGCACGTGCACACATAGGGCCCAAAGGGTGCTTGAGCCCCTGCCCTTTTTGCCTCGTATTAAAAAGTGCCCTTTTTTATTTATTTATTTTTTTTTTCAATAAATGCATTCCTGTTGTGCATGAGGATGTAAACGACCGCGCTGTAAAAATGCCACGGTTATCTACCGTACGCTTTTCCTTGTAATACACACGGTATTGTGTAGCTATGTGCGTTGGTGTGTGTGTTGTCCGCTGCTGCTCCGCTCTGTCCCTCACTGAGGGGCGGGGCTGCCCCGCGGTGCGCGCTCCCTCACATGCACGTCCAGAGAGAGAGAAGCTGCTGCCTTTACAGTCTATGCTGCTGCCTCATCGATAACCCTCACATAGATGAGACGTGACAGTGGAGCGACTTGTGTCGAATCTCGTGAGTTATAAATCCACCAACATCACTTCCTTGTCGGTTCTGACAAGTCGCCGTCCACTTATTCAACGAGCTTATGAGTCATATTTAAGAAAAGCGCCCATTTGTGTTTGTTTAGCTCACTGCTTGTTAAGAGTTAAGCCCCACCCGTCCTCTGTCTAACATTACCTGAATGTAGTGAACAACAACAGGAGGAATCACTCACTCAGCTTGATTTCACTGACTATTTGAATTTGTTTCCAGATATTGAGTTACTGGTAATTGTGACGTTGCTGTGGTAAATATTGCTGCTGTTGGTAAATATGCACAGTAGCAGTCACAGTAGTCATTTCTTGGTTTTGTGTGTGTAGCCTGTAGGCTTAGCCTACTTTTTTTTTTCTGCAATGTTAATGTGCACCCAATACCATATTAGCCTTAGCCACCAGTTCAGAAGTCATGACTCTGTTTCGGGAAGTTGGGAAATTGGTCCAGCATGTTGACTGCAGTCCTGAAGGCGTGCAGGCTTTCTCTACCGACTAAATAGTAACTGTAATTTATTTTTATTTATTTATTTTGATATTAAGGCCTGAAAAAACTGTACACTGCCCTTTTCTGATGTTGAGCCCCTGCCCCTCTATAGTCATGTGCACGTCCCTGGTCTGAAGAGACTAATCAAGTAAACGACAAAAACAGACATGACAGATTTATATGCGGAGGAGACATCACATCAACTACATCTCCAACTATTTTCTTCTTTTTGTTGTAAAACCAGAGGAACTTGTCCAGTGTATTCTCTGTAAGGACTTTCATTGGGAGCAGCAGAGTTGGGTGATACCAAGTCTCTGTTTAGTCTCTCAAAGACTGAAGGTGAAAATGTCTAATGTAACTTTAATTTCTGTGACATAAAACAATTGAGCTTACATGCTCTGAAATGTAACACGTTACTGTTTGATAACAGTAAATTATCAAATCAGTTTTGAAGCAGCTGTAAAGTAGAGAAGAAAGTGACTAAAGCTGCTAATGACAGGTATTTATTTCCATGACATTTATAAATTAATTAAAAAGTAAATAAATAATAAAACATGACAGTTACTATGATTCACAAGTTATTAAAAAGACAAAACACAGTTTCTGTGTCAATATTACAGTCAACTAGTCTCTGTATTTTGTATTATCACCAGATGACCAGAAATAAAAACCAATGAGCTTATAGGAGCATGAACAGCACGATAACAGCACAAATGTGTCTGTTTCAAAGCTGTGAATCAAAAAAATCTTCACCTTTTGGTTTTTCATTCCTTTTCCTCCAGACTAAGAGTCCAGCGACTACGGCGACCAGGACAAGAAGTCCAGCAACTCCTCCAACGACAGCACCAACTGGGAACTCTGAAACCAGATCACAACGTTCACACTGTTCATGTTGTTTCATCTCAGTCTGTTTATAAAGGTACTTTATTAGTCACATATACAGCTAGTACAGTGAAATTCTTTCTCTGCATTTAACCCATCCCTGAGGAGCAGTGGGCAGCCACGGTGCAGCGCCCGGGGACCAACTCCAGATTATGAGCCAGTGCCTTTGGTCAGGGGCACTGACTGGAGGATCAGGCTAGCTGGCATGTTTTTAGTGGTGGGGGAAACCGGAGCACCCGGAGGAAACCCACGCAGACACGGGGAGAACATGCAAACTCCACACAGAAAGGACCTGGGCGGCCGGGGAATCGAACCCAGGACCTTCACACTGATGTTTTACTGTGATCTCACTTTTGTTTCTAATGTAACACGTTACTGTTTGATTTACAACATGAAATCATCATTATTGACCTGCTGAAAACTGACATGTTGTCGTCTTTGCTGACTGTAACAGTAAATTAATAAATCAGTTTTGAGAATCAGTTGTAAAATAGAGAAGGAAATGACTGAAGCTGCTGATGACAGGTAATTATTTATATGACATTTAGAAACAAATTAAAAAATATACAAGTAGTGGGATTACATTATTGTGTAATTAGTAAACACTCTTATTGGGAAGTAATTTATTACTTATTTGGACTTGCTTTGTCATGATCAGGAAACATTTCACGACAAATACAAGGATGCTGAATCAGATCAAATAGATCAAACACATATTATATTTTTTATCATCAGGCTTAATTTCATCTGGATATTAAGAGAAATAAATCTTCTCCTGAAACCGTGACAGAAGGAACTAATCTAGAATATGAAATAACAGTTGACCTTGATGACAGAAACTAAAATAACCACATAACAATATACACAAATCTAATCAGATCTAATGTGTTTCCTACCTCCACCAGCTCCTGGTCTGTTCCTGTTGGTGATAACTGATCTTGAGTCCAGTCTGGTGACGATGTCCTCGTTCACTCCAGAGAGCTGAAACACACACTCACAGTTCCCCCAGTCTTCATCTTTGACTGATGAGAGGTGGATGGTCTTCTGGAAGGAGCCATCATGGTTGGGGAGGATCTCTCCTTGGTCCACGTCCTCATGAAGCTCCTCTCCATTCTTCCTCCAGAACATGACAGCTTTGTTTGGGTAGAAACCTGTAGCGTGGCAGCTGACTGGAGAGGAGGGAGTCTTCTGGAGGAGAAACACTGAGGGGGGGTCTGGAGAGAGAGGGGGGGGGGGGGATTATTATTATAATTGCTCTACATAAAACTGTGTTTTAAACTTTTTTGTTACCATTGTATCATAAAAATAGATTCAGTCAAGAAACATCACTCAGACTAACTTAAAGGTTGTGATCATCCTTCTCCCGTATGGATCAAAACTGAAATGATCAAATAAATATGAAGCTAAAATATTCTCTTGGTGATTTAAGAAAAATGTGTTTCTTCAACCAGGAAAAAATTGTCATTTCTTGTATTTTTATGATCACTGCAGCCAGCCCCGGTTTGAATCCCAAATGCAGTGGCCCTTTGCTGCATGTCATTTCCCTTCTCTCTGCCTCCCCATTTCCTATCTCTATCAATTGAAGTCAAAAAGTCCCAAAAATATACGTAAAAAATATATAGATTAAAAAAAATTATAAAACGTAAAGGTGAAATCCGGCGATCTGATTGGTTGTTCTAAAGCCTTATCACAGCGTAGGCTATCACTCCGCGTCAGGCACGTATGACTGGTATGAATGGAAGCAGTTGCAGTCCGTAGTAAAAGACAGTTGATGTTTTTACGATGTTAAAAAACGGACAAAAGTAGTTGAATTCACATGTTTAAGGTGAACTTTCACCTCCGGAGAGGGTTAACAATGGTAGAGGGGACTGAGCAGTGACTTTCACCTGAAAAAAAGCGGAGGAAAAGACGAGCTGCAGAGCTAACTTGGAGCTAACGTCTGGAGAGGTGGGACTATTTTTTCCACAGTGAGGCTATTTTATTGGATAATATGTATTTCTGGTTAAATAAATCTACATGAAATTGATTGCGTATCCCTCTTTCATATTGTCTTTATTGGTAACCGTTTTATAAAAGCAATATATCACTCCAGTCCGTGGTATATGCTCATTTACCACTCTAGTTGTCGTCCCTCCGCTTCGCGTCGGGCCGAACAACGCCCCTTAGCCGTGGTATAATGAGCATATACCACGGCCTGTCGTGATATATTGCTTAAACATTTACTTAACCACCTTAGCATTGACAAATTTAATTGATCATGGATCATCTGAGAGAAATTCAAATGTTACTGAGCATGATGTTACTGAGAAAAGGAAACAAGAATAAAAGAAGAACAAAACATCAATGAATCAAAACATTTGTGGTAGAGATCAACAAAATAAGAATGACATATATCAACAGACAATATGGTCACGACTCTGCCCATTAAAAACTGCATCAGGTCATGTGACTCTACCTGTTTTCATCAGAGAGCTCCTCCCATAGTTCATGTACTTTTTTATCCACTCAGGACAAATCTGGTTGAAGTAGTTCATAATATTTGGGAAAATAGCTTTTTTATTGTCCCACTTATGTTTGGTGCTGACAGCCTGATGTTTTCGAGGGATCCATGTTTTTGTTGCCATGTCAAAGCTCATGTAGTCTTCTCCATCATAACCATACTGATGAAGTCCATTAACCTCTCCAGTCTCATCGTCCCACTCACAGCCAGTCATCATCTGCACAATGTGGACACCTGAGACAGAGAGAGAAACAACAATAAAACCAGGGTGAGATCTCACGCAGTCTGGAGGTAACAGATGAGTTTACACCGTTAGTTACCACAGAGACAAAAATCACAATCCAAACTTCTGTTACTGGCTTTAAGATCCAATAATCTGTACAGTATATTGTAACTGATCAAGAAGTTTGTATGATCTATTTTAGATAAAATATTAATGGACAGTGTTAGCTGACTATTGTGGGATCAGTGGAATACAGCAGTGGCCTCAGTGATGTGCATGTTTCAGTTTGGTCTGTGTGTGAATGAAGAGATGACTTTTGTCTGTAAATTAAACATTGTCAACAGATGGAAGATTCAATTGTTAAGGTTTGTGTCTGTTCTTCAGTATTGTCTATTCAACCTGTAGATGTTTCATATTTTATGTTTGTACAGAACATTTGTTTGCTTCTCTACAACAAAGACAATCTAAGCACATTTACCAGTAAAAAGTAGAACATAAACAAACCTCCAGTTTGGTTGAAGCGCTGTTTTGCTATTTCAATATTCACTTTGAAGGCCTGCTGAGCTCCCAGAAACTCTGTAGTCTGCCACTCCCAGTACTGTGGATCATCTGCTGTGAGTTTCTCCATCCAGTCCTGTTTGGGTTCAGCTCGTCCCGTGATGCTGTCGTAGATGACCATCTGAACATCATCAACCAGACCAACGACCACAAACTCTGGGAAGTTTGGGACTCCAGAAGAAGCAGTGTAGAAATACTTCAGAGAGTGAGTCACTGTTGAACAGTAAAAAAAAAAAAAAAAAATGTCAGGATTTCCACATGTAATGTTTTTATGTCTGACTTTTTAATATAAAACATAAAACACTGAGTAATGATCGGAAGAGACACACATGAGACGATGAGATACAATTTGAAGGAAATATCGCTGGACGCTGAGAAAGCCTTTGATAGAATAGAATGGCCATATTTATTTAATATTTTATCTAGATTTGGGTTTGGTCCGGTATGTATGAAATGGTTTAGAACACTTTACTCTGACCCAGTCTCCATGATTAGAAGCAATAATATACAATCTGAGCCCTTCCAATTGTACCGAGGGACACGACAGGGATGCCCAATTTCCGCTTTAATTTTTATCTTGGCTCTCGAGCCTTTAGCCTGTGCCATACGCGCTAGCTCTAACATAAAGGGTATCCCCATGGGTGGCCACCAGCTTAAAATGAATTTATTTGCTGATGATATTTTATTAACTCTAATTGACCCCCTTCAATCCATTCCTGAGTATTGGAGACAATTAAAACCTTTAGTCTGCTCTCGGGCTATAAAATAAATGGGGGTAAATGCGAAGCCTTACCAATAAACCCCCTTACTCACTCGTCTCATTTGGGCTCAGCCCCATTTATTTGGAAACCTGAAGGTATTAAAGCAGAAGTAAGCGATCCGGTCGTTTTGGCTAATGCTGCGTTCCAGGCAGGCTTTTGAAACCGTAAATTACAGCTTCAAGTCACAACTTACGACTTTGTAGCGTTCCAGGCAACCCACTCGTGTTTCTCCGACCTGTTTTACCTGTGAAAGTCACTATAACTAACTCGTACCAGATCGAACTGGTACGACTTCACAGGTCGGAAAAACACGAGTTACGGGTTGCCTTGAACGCACCATAACAGTCCTCGTCCCTACGTCACCACATTCAGGCGCATCCCTTGGCTGCACACACAGAGAGGACTGCCCCTTTATGCCGTTCTCTCTCCTCATTGGATAAAGGTTGTAGGATACAAGGAAAGTTTTCTCCTGGGCTCAGAGCAGAGCAGAGTGACTGACAGACCCGTGTTTCAGACCAAACACTCTATAGAAGTGATTGCTGTCGGAAGATACAACTATTTAAGACTTATATTAACACAAACATTCACCTTACTTCTGCTTTAAATATTTAGGTATAATGGTTAAAACACCAATCAATAAGATTTTTGATGCCAACGGTCCAGGTTTACTTAAAATAATTAAAGAAGATTTGAAAAAGATGGTCAACTTTACCCTTGTCATTATGGGGCAGGGTAGACATATTAAAAATGAATGCTCTGCCGAGACTAGCCCATGTAATATCATCTATTCCCCTTCAATTCCCTCAATATTGGTTTAAAGATATACAATCTATATTCTCTACATTTT
The DNA here is from genome assembly GCF_905171665.1 of Trachurus trachurus. Taxonomy (NCBI): domain Eukaryota; kingdom Metazoa; phylum Chordata; class Actinopteri; order Carangiformes; family Carangidae; genus Trachurus; species Trachurus trachurus. Next base: position 855,395 of record NC_139904.1, read on the forward strand.
TATGGAAGAATAAAAAACCCAGAATCAGTTATAAAAAGATGTCCATGCTGAAGAGTAAAGGAGTTCTAAGTGTTCCTGATATGTATTTATATTATCTCGCATACAATGCCATATTTCCCATTGTATGGGGCTATAGCACTAAAACCTGGAAGCCAAATTGGGATTGGTTAGAGGAACAGATAATTAAAGATCATAATAAACATATATTCTTGCCATCATTATGGTTGTTGTTGAAGTTGTTTATTTATAGTAGGATAAGCCCCTTGAGTTGTAACAACTCGTTTATGAGGGGGTCCTACACAAAAAACATCAAGACATAACACAACTCAGCACAACACAATGAAAGGAAACAAGACAATACAATATAATACAGACAATAAAACAAAATTAAAATAAAAAAAACAGACAAGACAGACATATACAAAAATCACTTAGACAAAATTGCAACCAGAGTTTGAACAAATATTAGATGAAAAAATAATAGATGAGAAAATAAAAAATATGGTGACAGAGTTAATGAAAGCAGGAGCAGGATGTTTCAAAGTAGGAGGATAGGACTTGTTTAAAACAGATTAGTGATGGAGATGATCTGATAACTACAGGTAGATGGTTCCAGTCGTTTGGACCTTTGAACATAAATGTTTTTGTACCTATTGATTTCCTATTGTGAGGCACTGAGAAGTAAGGAGAAGTAGATCGCCTGGTTTGATAGTTAGATGTAAGTTGTACAAAATACTGTTTTAAATAAGGCGGGTAATCATAATAAATACATTTAAATATAAATTGAAACCAGTGTGTCTGTCGTCGAGTACTAAGAGAAGAGAAGTGAAGAGACTGGTACATTGAACAATGGTGAGTATGATAAGGACAGTCCAGTATAAATCTGCAGATTCTATTGTACACTTTGTTAAGTGGAGCTAAAACACATTTAGAAGAGGAAAAGTAAACAACATCACAATAGTCAAATATCGGAAGGATCAGTTGCACAACCAGTCTCTTTCTAACACGATTTGTAGGCTAAAACATTTTCTGGATCTATGTAACATGTTCATCCGACAATTCACTTTACGTACAATACTTTCAACATGTGTATTAAAGGATCATAGGGCAGGATTTGTGAGAAAATACCGGAAAATACCCATGCGTTTTACGTTTTTTAAATAATAATGGGTGAGGAAGCCTTCAAAACCAAAAAGAACGAGCCCACCCGCGTATCTCTCCATTGCTCTGAACGGGGTCTGTGCTGCAAAATGCGCTGCAATTCAGGGGGTGAATTTCGCGCGCTGGCCGGCGGACCTGACGTCAGCGCGTCCACGACCGCCTTCGAATGGATCAATGGAATGGAGACATGAAGAGGGCAACCGCGGCAGAGCCATTGATATAGTAACAGAGTGGTGACACTCCCTGTTATATCAATCGCTCTGAACCACGGTGGATCCAAATGACTGTTACTGTCAGCAAACGACCCAGCACAAGCCCCCCCCCCTGCCGCCACTCTCTCCCCCTCCCTTCACACACGCACACAGCAGCAGGCAGGTCACTAACTTACACACCCTCTCCCTCATCACTACTGTCTTATTATTAGCCGTTAGCCGCAGCTAGCGGTTAAAAGCCGACGTTATAACTTTAACAACGTTATCAGGCAGGTGGACAAACGTCCTCTTTTGCCCGGACACGTCCACTTTTCACGTCCTGGCCGGCGTGTCCGCGACGCGCCCGTTTTTTTATTTTATTTTAATGAAATCATGAATATGTCTGGTGTTTATTGGTTTTCATGGGACCGCGGACCCTGACAGATGCGGTCCGACACCCGGACCCGGCGCGTTAATTCTCGGTACCGGCCTGTAGGAGCCCATACAGATCCATGCAGAGGAGCTCAGAGGAACAGACAGCAGCCCCCTGCTGCAGCACAGTGAAGGTGTGTGTGTGTGTGTGTGTGTGTCTGTCTGTCTGTCTGTCTGTGAGAGAGAGAGAGAGAGAGAGAGAGAGAGAGAGAGATAACCTAGCCTACAGTAAAATACTACAGATTTTGATGTATAGATGACCGTGTCATCGGCATACAGTTTTACAGAGGAATTATTGAAGATGGATGGTAAATCATTTACATATATAGAAAAAAGAAGGGGTCCCAAGGTAGAACCTTGTGGCACTCCTCTTTCCTGGATCAGACAGTCAGAAAATTTGCCATCTAAAACAACACATTGTTTTCTATTGTGGAGAAACGCACTAAACCACAAAATTGCATTCTTAGATAGACCTATATTGTACAGTTTATCTAATAACAAATACCGGTCAACAAAATCAAACGCTTTGGTTAGGTCAATAAATATTGCACCTGTGACTTCTCCATTGCCTGCAGCAGTGAAGATGTCATTTGTTATTTTCAGCAATGCAGTGGTTGTTAAATGATGGGATCTGAAGCCAGATTGAGCAGGTGATAGAATATTATTAATCTTGAGATAATCTGTGAGTTGAGAATGGACCAGTTTTTCAAAGATTTTTGCAATTGAACAAATAATAGATATGGGTCTATAATTATTACAGTCAAGAACATCACCTGCTTTGTGGAGCGGTGTGATTCTTGCCAGTTTCCAGATGATAGGTAATTCATTTGTTGAAAATGATAGATTGAACAGATCCGCAAGCGGATACATAAGAACATTGACAGCTAATTTGATATATCTATTTTCTAGTCCATCAAGTCCAGCGCTACTATTACCATTGGATTCTTTAATAGCATTCAGTACTTCGGTTGGCATGATTTTTCTAAATGAAAAAGATGAACTGACAGGAGGTGAAGTGCTGCCATACCATTCATTGGTGTTCGAGACAGGAAGAAGAGTAGAACAGACAGAAGAAAAATGCTGATTAAATGCTTGGGCAACGGATAAAGAATCATGCAAGATATTACCATCAATTCTTAATTTGTTAATTATATGCTTTTCTTTATCATTTGTAATCGATTTCAGCTTCCGCCAAAATTGTTTTGGATTTTTGAATTCAGAGTTCAAACATTCATTATAATAATGATCCTGTCCTAAAGATATGGCTGGCGTAGACAATCCAATAATTAGGTGCTCCATTGGCATAGTAAAGCTTGTGCATAGAAGGCTAGGCATTGTGGGGAGTTCTCTTCCCTCCTGCCCACTATGGAGTAACCCTCTTATTTCAGCAGGCGGCCTCCCTTTAAACATCTCTGCTATGAAAAATGGTGGATTGCACACATTAGGGCAAATTGTGAAGGATAACACCATGATACCTTTCTCTGAAATGTTATCGAAATTTAACATGAATAACTTAAGTTTCCTCTCCTATCTCCAGCTCAAGGCTGTTATTACCAAAATATCCTCAAAAGGAGCAAGTATGTGTAGTCAGGAACACTTAGACAAAACGTTAAAAAAAAACTTGTTGGTGGAAAAGGTCTGGTCTCAGGCATTTATAAATTATTACTCCTATCCTCCTCCAACACCAACATTAGGGCTCAGTCAAGATGGGAGGAAGATTTAGGTATCTCACTTTCCCAGCAGGAATGGGACAGAATCTGGAATAGCTCTGTATCTTTTACCAAATGTGCACGTTTTAGGATTATCAACTTTAAAATCTTACATAGGGCCTATATCACGCCTTACAAGCTAAACAAGATGGATAACTCTGTATCACATCTATGCTGGCATGGGTGTGGGCAAGTAGGCACCCTGGCCCACTCCCTCCTGTTTTGTCCTGCTGTCAAGGCCTTTTGGGATGCAGTCAGACACATTGTCCCAAATTTTAAATATTGAACTGAATCTTTCTCCAGCTACATGCCTGTTAGGTGTCCAACCGTCTGGCATGAACTCTTTAATTGCGCAAAAAATTGTCTCACTCACATGTCTTACAACTAAACGTACAATACTAATGAATTGGAAAGTTAGAAACCCCGACTGTTTCAACATGCTGAAATGGTAGGATGAATTTTTAAACCTTGTAAGCATGGAAAAGGCTGCTTCCGCCTTGTTGGACCTTCACAGGAGGGAGGACGGCTTATGGGACATAATTAGAAACTTTATGACAGCACAGCACGTTGCCCCCACCCCACCATAATGTTGTCCCATTGATTCAAGACTGACTATTTTGTACTGCATCCCCCCCCCTCCCTCCCCATGAGTATGTCTTGTTTATGTAATCTGTTTCAGTATTGTAATGTTTTTTTCTGTCTGTCCTTTGTTTGTCTGCATTGTACATTCTCCAATAAAATATGAATATAAAAAAAAAAATTGAAGGAAATTAAATATGAGCACTATATAAATGATAATAATGATAATGTGTTTTAAAATAGGTTTTAAAATGTAATCAGATACAACATACAGACAATATGCCAAAAATAGGCCTAATTGGAAAAAGAAAAGGTAACTGGAACTACCAGTAGCCTATGTCAGTCTATGATATTATGTTATTTTCTTAATGACACAATCAACACCAAACAAGGCCGAATGTAAACAATCAAACCAACAACCTCACTTTAAAACACAAGACTAGAGTTTAACTAACTCCTGAGGTCATTTTAAACACGGATGTGACAAAATCTCATAGGCTATATCTCAAATATTTACAGGTTATTTACAAGTTCAACTGGGGTCACTTAAAGAAACATACAAGCTGCATGCTTTCCCACTAGGCTATATGATCTAGTTCTAAGTAAATTATAAATCGTGAATTTTAGAAACATAAACATGGGCTTTCTGCAGTTTTATTCACACGGCTGTTTTATTCACTTCCTCAAACGCGAAAAGTGACTCATTTTTATCCCCAGTCACAGCTCTAATAGTGTTATTTAACATAGTGATGATGTTGATGTGTCATAATTACTTTTTATATGAAGGTCATACAAATGTTGAGTATTAATATAGGACCTCTTCATAAATATAAAGTGGCCCAATAGGCCTAACTAAGACAAAGCTGTTTACTTCCGCTTTAACAAGAAGTCAGCGCACTATCTTTAATGCTCATACGGATATTAAAGTTTTTATTATTATTATATTATTATAATTGATCTTACCTGCAGAAGCAGCGTGACACAGCAACAGCAACAGGATGACTTCCCTCATTTTACTTTTCACAGAACCCATCGGAGAAAAAATCATTTTGGATGTTTTTCACCTCTCCGCGATCAACGTCTCGTTACATCCACTTCCAGAGATCAAGTGAAAACAACATGCGCAGCAGCAGCTCCATTCTGACCAATAGGAATTCAAACCTCGTTGTTCGTCACGTGTAACTAGACGAAATGAAGACACAGAGGTTTGTCAGTGGAAAACGAAACTTACAGGGCAGAGAGGTTCAGGATCGAATATAATAGATCCATAAACAGCAACAAGACATCAGCTGTCATGCAACAATCAACACAATCCTATTGCGTTATAAATACAATTTAAACACATCACACACATTGACAAATTGTAATTACATTGTACAGAGAGAGAGAGAGAGGAATCCAGTCAACCTTATCTCTTCAAGGGTGAACCTAACTTTACTGGTAAAACAGTGTTTGGCTAAGTTCAGATAATAACTACAGTCTGGTCTGCAGACGCCTCTGGAGCAATCAGTCTGCAAACTGAACAACTCAATTAATGCAGCGGAAAGGATTGATTAGTCAAATTGTCATCATGGCCCTGGACTTTATTTATTTTTACACAGGGCATTGATATTGATGCAGCATTGTGTTAGAAGTATTTCAGTGTTGAGGATGTTCGGCTTCATCGGATACATTTCAGTAATTTGACAAAGTGTCACTGTTTTATAATATATTGGAGAATTCTTTCTACAGACATCCAAGACACGACAAAGGGCCAAAATGTTTTTCTGATGTCAGATGTCACAGGCTTGAAAGACTAATAAACACCAACGATGCTGCATTTCATGTGCTTATCATAGGATGTAAAGTCTCAGTTTCAATCTGACAAACACGGCAAAGGCAGCAGACTGCATGCATACGTCCAAAACACCACTTGCACCATCAAAATTGTGTAAAAACTAACATAAGTTATTCTATAGCAGGTTAGAAGCTGGAGCTGCCCCCACCTCCATCAACAGTGGAATAAATACAGAAATAATACATATAAAACACAGTCATCACCTCGGTGTCACATTTTAAAACACTGGATTCCCCTTAAGCATCATTTTCGTCATATAAAATACATATAAAACACAATGAGAGAATACTATAAAAACAGCCTATAAAAATACAGACACAAAATCAGATAAACTTCTGACACCAAACTAAGTCTTACACAGTGATATTCAGTATAATGTAGTGCTGATGTTTGACAGAGAACATAGAACATATGCCTTTAATATGCCTTTAAGCCTTACTTAAACTAAAAAGCAAATTAGGATTGTAGGAAGTTAAAATTAAAATTTGCAAAATGTACTGTTGTGTTCAAAAGCGTGATGGTGGCACATGTTCATTCTCTTGTTGTAATTTCAAACTGAAAGCTGCAGAACTGGTTTGTGTCTGATTTTAAAACATCTTCACTGTTATTAACTTCTTCCTATCTCTCACTTTATCAGTGAAGCTTCTGATGTCTGGATTAAAACTTGTGTGTTGTGTGTCCACCTGTTTGTGCGGTGTGATAAAGTCTCTGTTTGTGTAATAAATGTTCTTCCAGCAGAATAACAACAGTAACTGAACTGAGCTGTTGCTGTAGAGAGGATTTCTGTGTAGCAAAGTGTGTGAGACGCAGCTCTGTGTGGTTTAGTAATGTTTCATTATTGATGCAGTGTCACACCCACTCAACACAAACACAAGCCGTCATGAGCGCTGCCATTTTGTGACTTCCTTAGTTTGTTGTTATGAAATGGCAGACACACAACAACACCTGGCAGTCGCTGCATGGTTAACTAACTGACAGTGGACAGTTGATATAAAGCTCGTATTAAGTCATCCAGACTGGAGTTTAAAGGAGTTTGTGTGCATTCAAACTAAACTCTCACATATTTAAATCATCTGAAAAACCCTCACTGACCCTGTCCTATAATATAGATATAAATTAACATAGATTAACTCTTCTCCTCTGTCTCTGTCAAACCTCCTACTCCTGTTAGAGAAACAAACTTAACCTGATGTGAACAACCACTATGACTAGATGAGAGCTGACAGGTTTCTGCAGACACACACAGTGTTAGAGCGCCACCACCAGGCAGAAACAACACACACACACACCCTCTGTTTCGGGGAAGTCACATGGTTGGGCTGTTAGGTTTTATTTCTCTCTCTATGACACCGTCCTGGCATGATCTGCATCTTTTGGCGCTCAGTCCAGGAAGAAAAGGCGGGTAACAGTTGTTGTGTTGTTTGTTTCTACCAGGCCGTAGAAACTTGTTGCTCTTCTTGTTTCACCACATTCCCCTCACGTCCTGCAATAATACTTTATGATGAGATATAAACAAAGATCAACTTTAGCAGAACATGAGTCACAGACTGAAAGAAACTGCACCATATAAAGAACAATATGTAATAAATAAATGTATTGTACTTGTCCTTGTATCATGCATGTATAATAAATATATGTAATTCTTCCTCATTTGCTATATTATTTATATTTTTATGTTCTACACTACTAGCATATTTATCATATTATGCAACAGGTATTTTGTACTGTTTGTTTTTCTTGCACCATCCTCTTTGCTGCTGTATTTCTCTGATCTTATCTTATGAAAACTATTATGTTGTAACTTGTTCTTGCAAAAAAAATTGAATTTGCATATTCAAATTTTAGATGAACAAACATGAGGATCATGAACATTTAGGCTATGTGTTGCATTCAGGTCACAACAGTGAAATTATTAATCTGTGGAAAACCCATAACCCATAAAATCCTCTTGGCTGGTTGTGTTGGTAACTTATCTACTGTAGATAAACCATGCAGCTTTATGTGGGTATTGTTTCTGTTTGTCCTGTCCTCAGCTGACCTCTGTTGTCAGGCTGCATCCTCTTCCTGAAAGTTTGAAGCCTTGAATGTTCACTTGGTGTTTCTACTTTTCTAAATTAGAGGAGTCAAACTGCAAATAAACTAGACATGTACACACTCTGACTGGGTGAAGTCATGAAAACACTGCAGTTGCACATCATATTTGCAGATATTTGCAGATGAAGAGACCGAGGCAGCATAGAAAGGACACACATAGAGGAGGTGAATCTGTCCCTTTATAATAATAGTTGGTCTGAGGCGCCATCTGCCGGTGGAGCTGGGAACAGTCAATGAATTATTCACTGTGTTTATTTACCAGTTCTAGTTTGTCTGTCTTTTTATTTTATTTTATTTATTTTTTACTACACAGAAAATCATTAAATCACCATGATAGTTTCCTTTATAACGTCCCATGTGAAGTTGCAGCTCATCGGTGACTTTTATTTTGAAATTATTACCGGAATCAGTATTTTGGGTGAACTGGACCGACTGGTCGTAGTTGAAAGTGAAAGTATAAAGTGAACTGGGACTTTCAGGAGGAAAGCACCGATCTTTACCCGCTGTAGTCGGTGTGTGAACAGCAGAGAGAAGACTTCATCTGACACAAACATGACGGACTTCTCCACCATCTATAAACTCTCTCTGGTCGCTGCTCTAAGCTGCTGCTGCTGCTTCATCACAGGTCAGATCATTTAACCGATAATTTGCTCTGTGTAAATGCATGAAACATAAAAACACTAGGCTATATACTTATTAATATCTGTTGTTTGATTAACGTTACATCCTGAACGTGGTGACTCCGTCTGACTCCGTCTGACGCACTAAACATGTAAACCAGACTCCATGTAAAACTGTCACAGTTAACTTTAATCTGCAAATAATCGGTTGCAGTTTTATTGGAGAATACTGAACAGTTACTTTTGCATAAACACATTCATCGCTCGGTTATTTCGGTGTAATGCTGCTGCAGCTGAACATGTGTCAACAGCCCTTTAGGATGAAAATGAGCAAAACAACTCAGCACTATGTCAAGATCCAGACCATTAAAACACAGTAACATGAGAGTTTATGTGAGCAACACATGAGCCGAATTCAGCACAAGACACAGTCACGTGGTTAAACATCCTTCTTAAAACTTTAGATCATTATAAAGTTAGTTTATAAAAAGTTGTTATATTTCTGAACGGAGTTTGGTTTGAAGCTTAGAGAACATGAACATACCGCCCCCTTGTGGCAGCACTGTTGTTTAACCCAGACAATAAACAGAGAGTAAAAAAAGGGGTTTATTTCCTGGAATAAACTTTTTCAAAATGTATATATTCGTCTGGCTTCCAAGTTTAAACATTGATAAATGAAAAAGCAACAGAACAGACGAAGAGTAAAAGTCTAAAGTAGACAAGAAACAAGAGAGAAAGCGGGAGGAATTACACTTTTACTTTTACTTTTAACTGACAGATTTAAAAATGTTCCCACATGGTTTTATGTTGCATGTTTCACCCAAATGTTGTCTTGATTTATATCTATATTTTCTGTTTCCCATGACATTAACCACTGCAGCCTTCTTCAAAACTAAAGTCGACTCATCCTGTTTAACGTTTATTATTCATTGGAAAATTCAGAGGAAGTGCCACCACAGAGGACAAACAGCTATGCACCATAACATCAGAATACAGTGTAATCTGATTATTCTTCTTATGTTTCAGTGTTTTATCATTAATAAACTGCTGGTTTCTTGTTTCTTGTTTTGTCTGAAGCCTGCAGCAGCAGCAGCAGCAGCAGCAGCAGCAGCAGCAGCAGCAGCAGCAGCAGCAGCAGCAGCAGCAGCAGCATCTGTCCGGTGATGGAGTGCTGGTTTGTGCAGGAGAAGACGGGTCGAGGAGGAGGTTTGACTGCAGCCACCACTCAGGAGAAATCGCTGCTTTACATCCGAACGGACTCGAACAGCCGCGGTGCCGAGTCCCTCAAGGCTCCGTCCGACATCAGCCCCGACAGAGTCTACTCCATCACAGGTCAGTCCACAATCACTCAACACTGTGTAGCTGTGTACATCTAGTTTAAAAAAAGGAAGAAACAGCACTCCAAGGTGAAAGATTGATTTGCCACACAGTGTAAATCTATCCAGATGTGTGTGTGTGTGTGTGTGTGTGAGTGGAAAGTAAATAACTTTCCATAATAGGGATGTCAGGATTACTTGTTTTCACAATTAATCGTGGTATTACAGTAAACGCCACAATTAATTAATTAATCGTAAAGATTTCCAAATACCGTCACTGTCCAAAAAAGATGATGTTGGAAACACAGAGGCAGATGTGGCGTCAAAGTGAAGATAAATGTAAGAAATGCTGGTCCATTTACCTAACGTAACATACGATTGGTAGGAATTTAAATGTTAGCCAGTAATTGGTTAAACTTTTGGTTTATCATTTGGTATCTATGATAATTAATGACTTGAATATTTAAAACACTTCCCCTGGAGGATTAATAATTGGTTAATGGTTATATATTACAGTAATAGCAGAGACTTCAAATATTTAGTATAAATAATTAGTATTGTAATTATATTTTACACATTCATTGATGTAAATGAATTAATGCATAATAATCGTGATAATCGTAATAACCGTGATTATTTCTCTGACAATAATCGTACAAAGAAAATCTATAATCGTGACATCACTATTCCATAAATAATCTTCACAGATAAAGAGTAACTGTTGATCAATGACATTTTCATTAAAATTATTTTTGAATATGAATGGGCATGTGCATCTGAATCTTGTGTTTTGACATCATCTCTCCAGTTTAGTTTAGTTCATTTAAAAAGGGACAATGCACATTAATAAACATTGCATAAAAAAACACACATGTAATGTAAATGCACTTGAATTAGCTTAAAAATCTAGTTTTCATCGATTGTCCCTCTGCCAGATTGTACAAGGCAACCTTTAAAAAGAACAACAATGGAATAAAGTATTGTACCACATAGGGTAGAACACATACACATACTAACTGTCTGTAAATACATACATAATACACATTTGGACGACAACAAGGTGATGTGTGTCCACTTTAAAGCAGAAGTAAGCGATATTTTTGTGTTAATCTAAGTCTTAAATAGTTATATCTTCCGACAGCAATCACTTCTATAGAGTGTTTGGTCTGAAACACGGGTCTGTCAGTCACTCTGCTCTGCTCTGAGCCCAGGAGAAAACTTTCCTTGTATCCTACAACCTTTATCCAATGAGGAGAGAGAACGGCATAAAGGGGCAGTCCTCTCTGTGTGTGCAGCCAAGGGATGCGCCTGAATGTGGTGACGTAGGGACGAGGACTGTTATGGTGCGTTCAAGGTAACTCGTGTTTTTCCGACCTGTGAAGTCGTACCAGTTCGATCTGGTACGAGTTCACGGGTCAGAAGTTACGAGTGGCCGTTATAGTGACTTTCACAGGTAAAACAGGTCGGAAAAACACGAGTGGGTTGCCTGGAACGCTACAAAGTCGTAAGTTGTGACTTGAAGCTGTAATTTACGGTTTCAAAAGCCTGCCTGGAACGCAGCATTAGCAAAAACGACCGGATCACTTACTTCTGCTTTAAGAATACACATTTGGACGGACAACAAGGTGATGTGTGTCCACTGTAATAAAACACATATACACATCTCCAACTTTAGATCAAACATCATCCCTTTGTTTAACATATAAATGAACCAGTGTGTGTGACCTTAGACCATGACGTTCAGTGTGTTCATCTTGACCCTCTGCCCCCTCCGTCCTCAGACCCGGCCGCCACGCTGTGCCACCGCTCCCTCAGCCCCCCCAGAGGCTCGGTGCAGAAGCCCCAGTGTGAGATTAACCCCTTCCTGCCGCAGCCGTCCGGCCTCAAGTGGGCGGCGGCTCTCACAGACTCCGCCTCCAGCCCCGTCTACCTGCAAGCCGATTGGTTCTCAGCTGCTCTGCACGGCGTCGACAAGGAGCTGGGCGTCTCCAGCATCATGCGCGCTCCCACGGGATCTAAAGAACACAAAGGTACCGACACGATGTGAAGGTGGAGAGGTGGAAGAGAACATGTGTGAAGCAGTTTAAAGGGACAACCAGGAGTTTCTATTTGGTTATAAAAAAGTCTGATATTAATGTGGATGAATCTCCGTTACCACTTGTTAATGGTCCATTTTAGATAAATCTATGGTTTTGTCTCTATGGTTATTTTGTTATTATTAGTGGTGGTGGAAATGCTGGGCGAGCCGACCAGCGTTTCTTTACTTTCGGTTTCGTGGCGAGTCATGAGAATAACGCCGCCGAATCTCCGTTTATGGTGGGAACTACGACGGTATGTGATCGTCTTCCAACCTCTGACTTTAATTCTTGATGAATGAAAACATGAGTCTGTCTTGCGCCGGTCAAAGAATTTCACGGTGCGGAGGCTCATAAAGGTAGTGTGGAAACACTTCACTTTAACAAAACTCCTCATTGTCCCTTTAAAGGACAATTCCGGGCAAATTCACCTCGGGGCTGTATGTTCCTAACATTTTAGGTCTAACAGAAGGAATCTGAAGGTTTTCAGTTTAATGTCTCCTGTTTTGCGGTAGTTGTGTCTGTCCCCACGTCGCCACGGCAGCGATGAATGGGAGCGGATTGAAGTTCTGCTGCTTAGGCTGTTTCCATCCCTCAAAGCCACAGACAGCGTCAGATGGAGACTCAAACATGCAGCCAGAAGTTTATTTACTTCAAGCAAGTCAAGAGTTGATATTCCTGTGTTTATTAGAATCAGAATCAGAATCAGAATTAGAGTTAGAAAACTTAAATTGTCCGCTGCAAAAAGCAGTGGAAATGTTTCTTAGATGTGGGCATAAAAGAAACATAAAAGCACAATTTAACATGACATAAAACAAACAACAAATAGATACAGAACGACACAGATAAATACAGAATAAGACCTTAAAAGAACATTAAAAGGTTTCATTTCTGACACCAACGGGAGCTTCCCTGTAGCATCCCCGGCTAAATGATGGTCGGACTCTCAAACTGATGGTTCACAGTGTTTTATTCCTTGGACCGTATTCAATGTAAACACACCGTAAGAGCTATGAAAAGAAGAAAACAAAATACAGTTACCTTTACTCTTACTTGAAATTACCTTTAACTGCCTTTATCACAATCATGTAAGTTGACTCTCTTTTTATCTAATAAACTTATTGTAGACTCACAGGTTTTACTCCATGAATTTAAATATATATTTTAACTGCTACGATTGATGTTACAGTCATGAGGGAAAATTCACATTTTAACTGAAAGACAACCTCACATAGAGTGCAATATAAAACAATATTTGACATGAAATTAGCATTTTTAACCGTTCGTTTTTAACCCAATAAACAGTTTTTAACCTTAGCAGACCGCATATAAAACAGACAAAATACATCCTGTTGCATTAATAAAACAACCTACGAGTTAGCTTATAGCTTCATCTCACTTCAATACAGACCGACACGGCAGCTTGGCCGATGCTAATAGTAGCTACCGCTAACCACAATACGTTTTATGCATGAAAATATCCACGGCAACCAAACTCGAGCCGGACATAAATATAGCATGAAATGGTAACAAAACAAACCTTGTGCCCCTTATTAGCCAGGTGCTAGGGCGTTTCATGTGGGTGAGGCACACTTTGCTTGCTTTTAGCATTGAAGACACACTCTTAGCCTTGCAGACAGACTTTTCCTTCTGCCGGTAAACTCCGAAGCACCGGATGTGTACGAGGTCTCAGCGAGACGCTTTCAAAATAAAAGCACTGAATATCCGTCTGCTTAATGTATAAAAAATAAAAGCCTGGCTTTTAAGAATGTTAATGAATAAACATAAAAACACATTTATAAAAATACTATGCTCATATTAAAGGTCATTTACACTCCCACCAAATCATTACTGGTTTTTCATCCCCTTATTAGATGTAAAGCATGAATGATTTCTAAACCATGTGACCTTTAACCTTTAGTGCTTGAGTCAAAAATGTCTATAAACTCTTCATACTGTAAAGGATAGGTTGTGAAGTGAAGGGGGTGATTAAACAGTCTCTAGGAGCAGGATCAGCTTCTGCACTGGACGTTCAACGATGGATGGCTTGCCAGAACGCTGTCCCTCCTTTCCCATCTTCTGGTCTCCAACACGAATCTTCACTCTCCTCACTAGTCCATCTTTATCAGTCACTGTCTCTACAACTGTAGCCAATTTCCACTCGTTGCGAGGCTGATCTTCTGTCTTTTCCATCACGATGTCACCGACTTTGAGGTTTCTCCTTGGAGTATGCCAGCGTTGTCTGGTAGCAATGTTGTACACATACTCTCTTCTCCACCGGCCCCAGAACTGCTCTGCAAGGTACTGAACACGACGCCACCTCTTACGAGCATACATATCCTCTCTGATGAATCTGCCAGGAGGTGGTAAGGCTGCAGTGGGTTTCATGGTGAGTAGGTGATTGGGCGTTAGCGGCTCTGGACTATCTGGATCATTTAAGTTGTCAACGGTGAGTGGACGACTGTTCACAATAGCTGCTGCCTCATAAAAGAATGTCCGTAGAGAGGCATCGTCCAGCCTGCCTGATGAGGGTGAAAGAGTTAAACGAAGAACATTCCTCACCGTTCGGATCTGTCTCTCCCATACGCCTCCAGCATGGCTTGCATGCGGAGCGTTCATGCTGAAGTCACACTGTTTCTCAGCCAAAAACGTAGTCAGACGATCAGCATCCAATTGCTTGAGAGCTTCATTCAGTTCATTTTTAGCTCCAACGAAGTTCGTTCCTTGGTCACATTTTATGTCACGTACTGCTCCTCTTATTGCAATGAAACAACGAAGTCCATTTATGAAAGCATCTGTCGACATGTCGTCTAACATTTCAATGTGGATAGCTCGACAGCAAAGGCAGGTGAAAAGCAGTCCGTATCTCTTTTGTACTTTGCGTCCTTGTTTGGTGAAAAACGGACCGAAACAGTCCATTCCAGAATAGGTGAAAGGTGGTGATGGATCCACACGCTCAGACGGCAAATCTGCCATTCACTGCTCCTCTGTGAATCTTCTGAGTTTTCGACATGTAACACATTGATGCAGATGCGTTGCCACAGCTCTGTTGATTCCTGGAATCCAGAATCCATTTGATCTGATCTCATTAATAGTCAAGCCTTTTCCTTGATGTTGGACTTTCTCGTGACAGTGAGCAATTATTGCCTTGGTGATGGGATGACTCTTTGGTATGATCACTGGATGCTTCAGTGAGGTAGGGAGTGATGCATTTTTCAGTCTTCCTCCCACCTTGAGGAGTCCATCCTGATCAAGAAAAGCATCCATCTGAAACAGTTTACTCTGAGAGGGAAGTTGAGTTACCTTACTGAGCAACTTTAACTCTTCTGGATATGCGTGTCTGTGTAAGTCTCTTATGATGATGCAGCGTGCGTCTTCTCGTTCTTGGACGGTGCTGTGGTCTGTTGACTTATCATGTCTGACACGACGAATGAGACGAGCGACAGCCTGAGTTGCTTTTGACCACGAAGAAAACTTTGACAGGTGGTCTGAGAGACTCAGCTGTTCCCGTGTCTGTGTGTTTAGAGTCTGAATCCTCTTGACTTCAGGATCTCCAATCTGTATTTCTGCGCTAACATCTGTAGCTAGAGGTATCTCTTTCTCCCATAGAAACTGAGGTCCTTTGAACCAGCTTGATGTGAGAATCTCACTTACGCTTGATCCCCTAGATGCGATGTCTGCGGGGTTATCAGGTTTTTTCGAGTGATACACTCCGTGGTGAGGAATGTACCACTTCTCTCCTTCCTTCCCTTGATCCTGAACTTCCTCTGCCTCACCCTTTTCAATGATTTCATTCATAAACTTCACATAATGTTCTTTGTACTTGTCATCCTTCGCCAGCTTTCTTTTAAGGTGACTGAGCCGTACCATCGCCAGTTGTTTGTTGTCAGGGAGATAGGGTCTCTCTTTAAAGGGGAGTGGCATCTCGTAATGTCCATGAATGTTCCTCTTGATCCCTTCCTTTAACACATCCAGGAAGCGGATGTCATCCTGAGACACAGTCTTTCCGTCCTTATTGGCATCTTTAAAGTCAGACTCGAGAACCCTGAGTGCCTCAGCTGGGGTCACTGGAGGAAGCTCTCTGACTGAAACTCTGTGACACATGTTGGTGATGCTTGGTGAGTTGTGGTGAGGTGAACAGCCTACGATACTCCACCCCAAATCCGTCTGAACTGCATATGGTTCGCTATCTCCTCCAAGGATTACCTGCCGTGGTGCCAGTGCCCTTGAGCAATTGTAGCCGATCAGCAGACCGACTTCACATTCCAGCTGTGGTGGGATTTCATCTGCTATTTTGATGAGATGATTCCAGTTCCGTGCCGTGTCACAGGTAGGAATGTGTGTTCGATTCACTGGTATACAGTCCTTGGTGTAAGCAGGGGGGAGATCAATGTGGATAGCAGAGCAGTAACCTCTCACTCTCAAACCTGACACTCTTTGACTATGCATTAATGCATCCTTTCCTGTCATGGTCGTTAGTTTCAGTCTTACAGGATGAGTTTCAGTCTGTAAACTATTGCTGACTTCTTGGTCAATGAAGACTGTATCGCTTTGGGTATCAAGCAGCGCATAAACAAGTCTTTCCGTACCTGGATTGCTGACAGAAGAAACCCACACTGGCACTATCATTGAAGTGTTGGTAGATGGCTCCTTAGTTGCCACACTGAGAGCCAATGTGGTTGCTGTTTCCTCTGTGTTACTTTGATTTGAGACTGACGTGGGCTTGGCCTTGGTGTAGGTGTCATCATGGAGAAGCGTAGGATGTCTTGCTTTACATTTGTCGCATGAATGTCTATTGCGGCAGTCCTTGGCGTTATGGCCCGTCCTCAAGCAGCCATAGCAAAGCTTCTTTTCTTTCACATATTTCCGTCGTTCCTCCAGAGCTTTCCCTTTAAACTCAGGACAGCGATGAAGTTGATGTTTACTGTCTTGGCAAAACACACATGGTGGCTTTAAACCTGTTCTTAACTGTCCTTGTGTTTCATTCTCTGTAACTGTCTGTGTGTGATAAACACTGGATTTACATTTCTTTTCTTTCAGATGACGTGATGAGTTAGCCTCTGATGAGTGGAGAACGTGGAATGAAGTAATAGGATTACATGCAATTTCTGCCTCCGTTACAATGAAGAAGACAAACTCCTGGAAGCTGGGAAACTCCTGGTCAACTCTCATGACTTGAGTGACCTTGCGGTTCCACTGTGATGCTGCCCAATCAGGTAGCTTTTGGACCAATTTCTGGTTTTCTTCACAATCGTTCAAAATGTCCAGACCTTTGACATAAGGCATGGCTTCCAGACATGAGTGTAAGAAATCAGCGAATGCTCTAAGTCCCTCAGCATCTCTTGGATGGACCTTTGGCCAGTTTGTTAGTTTTTCCCTGAATGCTTTTTGTATAACAAACGGCTGACCATACCTGTGGTTGAGACGGTTCCATCCATCTTTGTAGGCTTCATCATCATTTCTATAAAATATGCCATCAAGTGTCTTTCGAGCTGGACCTCCTACATATTTTTTCAAATAATGTAATTTGTCAGCTGAAGCAATGTTCTTTTTGTCTATGAGGGATGTGAAGGAAGCCTTCCACTCAATGAACTGGATAGGGTCACCAGTAAATACAGACGGTTCTGGCATTGGGAGCCTGTTCAGAGCTATGCTATCTTGGACTGCCTGAGCCAGATAACTTACATCTGTCCTTGCAGGTGATGCTGTCATTGTGATATCAGTGGGCTGCTGGATGAGAGCTGAAGGAGGACACACAAACTGATGTTCTCTCGTTCTCATCTGATCTACAGAATGAACACTTGCTTCCTGCATTACTTCCTGATCATAAGTTGTGAACCTAGCTCGTGCAGCTTTAATGTCCTTCTCTGCCTTTAATCTTTCCAACTCACGTTTTTGAGCTTCAAGTTCTTTCCTTTGTTGTCCCTCTAGGAGTTGAATCTTTTCTTTTTGTTTCTCCTCTAAGAGTTGAATCTTTTCTTTTTGTTTCTCCTCCTTCAATAACACTTCATACTCTGCTTCCTTTGCTGCTAATTCTGCTGCAGCGTCTGCTCTTTTTGCTGCTATGACAGAGTGTTGACTTGAACCTTTACTTGAGTGTTGACTTGGAGGTGAAGCTGTGGATCCGTAGATGGAGTGAGCGTAGTCTCTGTTAAGAAGCTCATGAAGACGTTGCTTTACTGCTTCACTATCAAATTCTTCATCTATGCCTGATATCCTTTCAAGAGCAATTTTAACAATGTCCCTTGTAACTGCCTCACAGGCATCAATACGACGTCTTGTCTCATTAGATGGAGTGAGGTGAGCTCTGATTTCTATGTACAGGTTTATAACACAGTTTTTTCCTTCTTCTAGTGTGTCTATAAGAGTTGCAATGTCACTTTCAGGAATGTTTAACTTTAACTGTTCTCTAGCCTTACGTGCCTGGATCTTCCATTGTTCATAAATGTGAGTCAACCTTTTCTCCTTTTTGTGGGCCTCCTCCTCATGAAATGCAAGCATCTTTTCCGTGGGATTCCGTAGGCGACCAGAGCGACGGAGATCCTCCTCTTCAGTATCCTTATCCTTCATCTGTTCGGAGTCTCTGTCGTCTGGAGGCGTCTTTACTGATGCTTCCATGTTGTGAGCAGGTACCACAATCCTTGACCATCACATCAGGTCCCTCTACAGTTGTCCTTGGTCAGCGGCGTGATGTGACGGATGAGGTGAAGCTCTTACTGTAGCATCCCCGGCTAAATGATGGTCGGACTCTCAAACTGATGGTTCACAATGTTTTATTCCTTGGACCGTATTCAATGTAAACACACCGTAAGAGCTATGAAAAGAAGAAAACAAAATACAGTTACCTTTACTCTTACTTGAAATTACCTTTAACTGCCTTTATCACAATCATGTAAGTTGACTCTCTTTTTATCTAATAAACTTATTGTAGACTCACAGGTTTTACTCCATGAATTTAAATATATATTTTAACTGCTACGATTGATGTTACAGTCATGAGGGAAAATTCACATTTTAACTGAAAGACAACCTCACATAGAGTGCAATATAAAACAATATTTGACATGAAATTAGCATTTTTAACCGTTCGTTTTTAACCCAATAAACAGTTTTTAACCTTAGCAGACCGCATATAAAACAGACAAAATACATCCTGTTGCATTACTAAAACAACCTACGAGTTAGCTTACAGCTTCATCTCACTTCAATACAGACCGACACGGCAGCTCGCCGATGCTAATAGTAGCTACCGCTAACCACAATACGTTTTATGCATGAAAATATCCAAGGCAACCAAACTCGAGCCGGACATAAATATAGCATGAAATGGTAACAAAACAAACCTTGTGCCCCTTATTAGCCAGGTGCTAGGGCGTTTCATGTGGGTGAGGCACACTTTGCTTGCTTTTAGCATAGAAGACACTCTTTTAGCCTTGCAGACAGACTTTTCCTTCTGCCGGTAAACTCCGAAGCACCGGATGTTTACGAGGTCTCAGCGAGACGCTTTCAAAATAAAAGCACTGAATATCCGTCTGCTTAATGTATAAAAAATAAAAGCCTGGCTTTTAAGAATGTTAATGAATAAACATAAAAACACATTTATAAAAATACTATGCTCATATTAAAGGTCATTTACATTCCCACTGCACCTGAACACACCGAGCGTCAACTTGGGTCTCGACTCCGCCAGACTTTGAATTAGATCTAGTTTTACAAACATGTCGGCTTGTTGAAGTAAATAAACTTCTGGCTGCATGTTTGAGTCTCCATCTGACGCTGTCTGTGGCTTTGAGGGATGGAAACAGCCTAAGCAGCAGAACTTCAATCCGCTCCCATTCATCGCTGCCGTGGCGACGCGGGGACAGACCATAACTACCGCAAAACAGGAGACATTAAACTGAAAACCTTCAGATTCCTTCTGTTATTAAAGGGCCGTCCAGGGGTTGAACAACACATCTGCATGGGATTAAACACAGAGACTGCTACAGCTGTATTCACACAGTTTCTTCTATTTATTCTAATATTAGTATTTTATCTCATCCAGGGCTGCAACTAACCATTATTTTCATTATCGATTAATCTGTCCAACGATTAATCAATTAGTTGTTTGGTCAATAAAATGTTAAAAAATGTCTAAAAACATCAACCAGTGTTTCTCAAACCACCAGACGACATCGTCCTCAAATGTCTTGTTTTGTCCACAAACCAAAGAGAGACTCAGTTTATTGTCATAAAGGAACAAAGAAACCAGAAATATTCACATTGAAGAAGCTGGAATCAGAGAATCTGGAGCTTTTTTTCTTAAAAAACTACTCAAACTGATTATTAGATTATCAGAATAGTTGACGATGAATTCAATAATCAATTATTGTTCGATTAATACAGCCCCGAGTTGAATTTGCCCTGGAATTGTCCTTTAATGATTTGCATTTTACAAAAAAGGGTCCTAAGGATGGTTCATCATGCTGGGTACCTTGATCATACAAATCCGTTGTTATTAAAATCGGGTATTTTAAGATTTGAGGACCTGGTCAAATTCAAAACAGGTCAGATTTAGTTTAAAGCCTGGAATAGGTTGCTACCAATAAACATCCAGAAAACGTTTATGGTCAGAGAAAGCATATGATTTAAGAGGGAACTGTAACTTTAAACAATCTACCATCCATTCTACCCTGAAAAGTTTTAGCATCTATTTTTGTGGTGTTAAAATGTGGAATAGACTAGATGAGGATATAAACATGTGCAATAACTTAAAACAATTTAAAAGTAAGTACAAACACACATTCTTGGACAGTTATAAAGAACTGGACAGATAATTTTACTCTTTTTATTTATAATCATGGTCTTATTTCATATTAAAGCAATATGTTTTTAATCTTACAGATGTTATGACATGAATCACAATGTAGGGGGGGGGCTGAACTTGATAAGATCAGCCTCTTCTCAAACTTGCACAGTATCATTATTGTTTTGTTTCTTGTTACATAGATTGTTTGTCTTGTTTGAGACAAATAAAAATCAAATCAAATCAAATGTTGCAGTCTGACCGGTCCTCTCCTCTGCTGCCTCCTCAGTGATCCTGAGTGTCTCCACTACGACGGTGTCGGTGCAGGCGCGGCTGGGGAAGCCCGTGGTGCTGGACTGCAGCTTCTGGGCCGACCCGTCCTCGCCGCTGGCCGGCTCGGGCTTCGCCGTGGAGTGGCGCTACCAGTTCAGAGGAGAAGGACGACTCGTTCTGGCCTACGACGGCAAGACGGACCGCGTGGCCGACACGCAGGAGGAGGGGGCCGCCATGGACTACGAGGGTTTACACCGCACCGGAAACGCTTCCCTCATCCTGCAGGAGGCTAAAGTGCGTCACTCGGGGACGTACATCTGCACCGTGTATCTGCCCCACGTCCTGGCCCAGGTGGTGCTGGAGCTGGAGATCGTAGGTGAGGAGGAGAAGTCAACCTATCTGAAGCATTTCTGACAAATTATTCAAGTCTGGAGAGATGATGTTGGAAAATCTGGTATCTGCCCTTAAAGGGATAGTTCAACATTTTGGCAAATTGGCCCATCACCATAATCCCTATAGTCATAGCAGTAGGTTCGTTACCTTTAATTGTCGGTGCAAGCTTTTTTTAGAACGGCGGAGCAGACGCGCTATGAGAGAATAACACAACGTTACCACACAGAGTTGTTTTAGAGGGAAATACAGAGACTGCTTGATGAAAAACTGTCCCTGAAGGCAACGTGCATCAGTGGTTTTACATGAATTTCCCTCTACAACAACTCTGTGTGGTAACGTTGTGTTATTATCTCATAGCGTGGTGAATGTGCAGCTCACAACTTGTCCACCAGAGCGTTGTGGAGTTGTTGGATTGTGTATTTGATGAGTTTGATGAGGGAATATTGTGCAATGTGCATTTGTTCGCCTTTTTTTTTTTTTACATCCAGAGAGTCCAGGTTTTGAAAAGGGTTTAAGTTCACTTTATAATGGAGTATGTTAATTTATAGGCTCCTACAGTATTTGTGTGCAGATAAATGTTAAAAATGCTAAAGACTAAAAATCGAGAGAATCGGCAATATCATAGAATCACAATTTAAATCGAATCTCCATCCAAAAAATAGAAGAATCGAATCGGGAGAAAAGCATATCGTCCCAGCCCTACTAAATAGATTTTTTTTTTTTTTCAATTTTTTTTTTTTTGGGGGGGGAAGACCAATCTTTATTGTACGATCATGTATTCTGTGCCATTACACTCGACAAAGTCAAACCGGCCTGTTGTGTTGGAACACAAACGAACACAACAGACAAACTGATGTGATGTGTGTATTGTTTTTTGTAAATATGACTTATGATGTATTATCAAGTGTTTGGTTCAACCTGCTCTTGTTTAAGGAAAGAAAACCACAATAATTGAAATATAAAATCGCAATACTTGGTAAAAATCGAATCGCAATACTTGTTTAATCAGAATCGTAATTTAAATCGAATCGGGACCCAAAAATCGTTAGAGAATCCAATCGGCACAGAAGCGTATCGGCCCAGCCCTGATAAACTGTCTAATGATCTTTCCTCCTGCTGCCCAGAGCCCCCGTCCCTCTCCATCCACCCGTCCCCCCTCCCCGTGGCCGTCCCGGGACAGACGCTGACCGTCCTGTGTGAAGCGTCCGGCTTCGCTCCGCTCTCCCTGGAGCTGAGCTGGGAGTTCCGCGGCGCCGACGGGAAGTCCAGAGCCCTGGGAGCGGGCAGCGTGACGGGCCACCGCCAGGCCTGGGACGGCACCTTCAGCCAGAGCGCCCGGCTGGAGCTGGACGCCTCCAGGCCCGAGCTGGGCCGGGGGGGCGAGCTCAGCTGTGTGGCCGTGCACCCTGGAGCTACACGCCGGGCCAGCACCACCCTCAGCATCATCGGTAAGGAGGGACGGTTTCACTGTTGTTGTTGTTGTTGTTGGGTAGTGTAGGGCAGGGCCTGTTGTTGTAAACCTAGATAAGGGATTAAGCCGGGATATGTTGGTTATCCTGGCTGAATTTAGCCTCAAATCGGTTGTTTGAAAACTGGATACCTTTATCCTGGTCAAGTTACTATGGAGATTTTCAGACCATAATAACAGCCAGGCTAAGTTGATTCTGTTGTCTTTATCTGTGAAGTCAGCAGTCACTCTGATCAGAAATCAATGTGTTTCATACATGTTCTTATGTACATATTGGATTTCTAAACAAATAAAATGCATTAACAATAATCAAAAAACATGAAACATTTACAATATTTATTAGGCTTTTTTTTCATAATTAGGCCTTCAAAATTAATTTTCATAAAATATGTTACGATTATATTGGCCTAAATATTGGTTGAGGTAAGAAAATAAAATTGAGTGAGTGTGAGCACCTTCCAAATAATTTATAGACCTCGTCATCATTGTTATCGGCAATTTATTGAAGCACCAAACAGCATAATGTTCTAATATTTAATACATTTTCACCTGTTGCACATTTGGCCATGTGCTGTAAACTTTACTTCAGATTTGTGCAATGAATCATCTTCCACTGCTCATCATTAAGGCAAAGTGCACAACTGTTCATTTGTGAAAGGAACTTGAGTTGTGATTATAGTTTTGGATTATTAAATCAGTCCGCAGTTGTCCGCTGCGCTCTCTCTGAGCTTTACCACAGCAGCGGTGCTTTTTTTTAAAAAAAATTAAGAGAGGTGAGTCACCAGACGTCAGCATTAAGATCCGCTGTTGATTGGAGGAAAGTAGTATCTTTATTCTACTTTCGAACAACAGGCCCCAACTAGTTTCACTCTGGGCTCCACATCTTCTCATGGTCATTAAGTCGCGACCCACTTTTATAGAATTCAAACCAAGATTATTATTATTTTTTAAAGCCTTTAAAAACTAATTTAGCTCTTTATTGAGCAAAGTGCATTTCAGAACACATGAATGAAACTGAGGAGTTACCATGACAACTGCATGTACGGAAGTGAATAAAAAAATATCAAACTGCACAAAATGGAGACCAACAAAATGATATATTTGACTTCTAATGCATCTCTGCATTCAGAGCATGTTCACAAAAGTGAATAAATATCAAACTGCACAAAATAAAGACCCACAAAACAAAACCAGATTCACTGCATTCAGGCCACATTAATAAGAAACTGATATCTTTGCATTCAGAGCAAATAATCAGAAAGTGAGGAGGAGCATTACAACTGCATGTGTTCACGTGTCTCGTGTCTTTCAATATAAGTTATTTTTCAAAATAAAAGACACGTCCAACATCAGATGTGCATTAAATATTATTTACTTTACTTTTTGTCCGCGACCCATCTTTAAAAAGGGAGTGGCTGAGTGACGCACCAACTCCCAATCAAAGAGATATTTTCCAAAATCATACGTCATCTACTATCGAAAATACAGAATTAACATGTGGAATAGATCACAGAGATGAATAAACATCGACAATATAATATTTATAGTATTCCGTAACAAAAAGAGAAGATTCATTAGAAGTGTGGAGTAGCTCTGACGCACGTCCTTCCTTGTAGGGAACTGAAACAGAGAATAAATCCTGTGAAGACTGAATGTATCATGACTAAGAACAAAGATTCAGACGAATGTGAATTAATCACGAGTTGAATTCTGTCTTTTGTCTTTTCAGGGTTCAGTACTCCGTCCATTGAAGACTCGATGGCAATGGTTGGTGTGGCACTGGTTCTCTACGGCCTCATCAAGTTTGTGTCCTGGACCTTCATCAGCTCAGGTATCAAATCATAGAACAACAATTCAGCATTAAAATCTTTATAAACTGATGGTAATAATAATTATTTTGATTTTGTAATGATCTGCTTCCATTTCATTATTCAAAGCTGCAAAAGACTTGATACTAAATTACCATATGAATGTACAATTAAATGAACCAACATTGAAAGAAGTGCATTGAGCAGTGTGAACTGTTTATATAACTACAGTAATACGTTATCTATGTTTGTGTCTAACTTGTGTTTCACTCATTCTAGGCTCAGATGAAGCTGAGAAGGTAACTAATTCAGATACTAGTAATATTACAACATTTAATAATATAAATGGTTTATTTGTCCATTTCTCTGCTGCTTTGCGTGTCTCATGTTAATAAAACCTCCCGTATCGTCTCACAGAAGGAGAAGTAAAGAAGAATGAAGTCAGCTGATGTGGAAGTTTGATACTGAGCCAAACCTGCTTGTTTTCATCACTGAGGTGCAGGAAGGAGGAGCGACGACACTGACGTCTAACATACTGATAAATCTGTGTCGACATTTATTTTCAGAGGGTTTTTTTTTTTTACAGATTAAGTGGGATTTCTGTTAGAGCTCACACTCATTCATCACTGTTTGAATTGCTGTTGTTTTTTACTGTTTTGCTCGACTAGATATAATACGCTGGAATGGGTAGCCGGGATAATTTTCCTCTTCTTCTTTAAAGTAATTAAATATTAACTATTGCCATCCCACTGTTTTTATTTTGTACTTTCACACAATCACAGTAGAGAACCCGTCAAGTTAGTGAAATAATGCTCCCCTGCAGTAAATCCAAAAGTGTCTTGTTGTAAATATGTGGCCTATAATGTATGTAAATTCTGAAATTTGTGAATTATGTAGCTTATTTTATTGTGTGCGTTTACATGTGTGTGTGTGTGTGTGTGTGTGTGTGTGTGTGTGTGTGTGTGTGTGTGTGTGTGTGTGTGTGTGTGTGTGTGTGTGTGTGTGTGTGAGAAAGATGCTCTGTCCATCACTGAAGCTGAAGTGACACCCTAGGCCAATTCATAAATTGCATTGAAATAAGAAGAGAATGGTACAAAATGTTACTGGATGGAAAAATTAATTGTAATGAATGTTAGAATTTAAATTTGTATTGAAAATTGATAATTGAAGTATTTGTTGTAGTTGCAATAAAATAATTTCTTTAAAATACTCTGCCTTGAACGGCCTTGTGTTTATACTATATGATAATGAATATCTTGTTAAATACACTGATCTGAGTAGTTTTTACACGTCTATAAAGTTTAATTTATTATCATTTTCAAAGTATAAGGATTAAAACTACAAACCAATACAGCAGTACTCTGAAAGACTATAGCTTTATTCAGTCATCCTTTATGTTATTCAGCTCCTAAACTGTCCAGTCAGTAATGTTTTTCAAGAATTTTAGTTTTTAGAATTACTATCTGGACTCATTTGGGGGTAATGCTGCTACCAGTCAGCTCGAGTCTTGACATTTTATCTATTTCAACCAGATTTCAACACGGTCGCCTGTTGATGTGATATGAATGCTAGTTTCCCGTTATCTTGAACGCAACACGCATTCCCATGGTTCTCCACGCGATCGAATCATCCAATGGCTGACGACGTTACTGACCATCAGCCAATCAGAGCCATTGTTGTTCATAAGACTTTAGCGGGGATATTTTCGATCTCGAGAGTCGACAGGAATCAGGATAGCCAAGTTAAGGAGCATTGTTTTGGTAAACAGAAAGTCCGCGGGATTAAAAAACAGGATTTCAAAGAGTTCCCCGGATTCGTAACTCTAATTAACTAGTTGTGTAGTTAAATTAAAGCTTTGGACTTTACTTCTGGTTCGTTATTTTCCTACTTAGCGAAGTCCCCGGCGCTAACTAGCTGCCCGATGCTAACGCTAGCTAAGTCCAAACACAGTTAAACGTCGCGGCGGAGCTTTTTCTTTCTTTGTTGTCACGTCAAACTGCTGCTAAACACCAGGTAGGTCTGTGTTTGTAACGTCCCAACACTTGACAGCTGAAAAAAACTGTTTTATTCTTAACGTCTTTTGTTTGATTGTCTTGGTCTGTTCAGTTTCGTTGCTGTCATCGAGCTCCTTTAACGTTTACGTTACTCCACTGTTTAGTTTCGTTTCCTGTAGATGCTCCTAGTGTTTTAATCTCTGACATCTAGTCATCCTCAGGCAGGTGTTAGTTTATCAGCTCAGTCATTACTTTAGAAACTGTGTTAGAGAAAAGGAAATGTTCAGACTGTGACCGTGTTTCTCTGTGTCATTGTTCGGGTGTTTGGGGGATTTGAGCCGGGTGAAGGGATGGTAGGACACTCTTCCCCTTTCCCGACAAATATAAGATCTGTGTAATCAAGTAGGAAAGTGAAAACCCAGTCACAGATTCCTGCTAGTGGTAGGTGTCTTGAAATCATTGGTGTTGTCTGAGCATCAGGTCAAAAAACCCTCAAATAATCAGTTAATCATCATATTTGACGTTGTAAAGCCACAAAGCTGTGAAGCATAAAGAAATTACTTATGCAACTTAAAACCTTGTGGGACCATCATGGCCATTTTTGGACACTTGGGCAAAATTGTCATCTTCTTTTGGCCACCATTTTGTCTGTATTTGTGATAATGACATAACTTGCAGAATATGGTGAAAAAATTGTTGCATACACTTGTACCCTTTCCTGCCAAAAATGTAACAGATTCATATTTTTTTCTGCTTTTTTTGCATACAATTCTTAAACCACTTCTCCTCTGTCCAAAACTACCAAATATTTAATAATTCTGAGGATGTTAACCCCTAAAATGCCTGTTTGATTCCTTGAAGTCACTGTTTTATTTAATGAAAAAACACAAAAAGTTAGTTATTTTCTGGAAAACAAATGTCAAGTGGCTGGGGCATTTAAAAAAAAAAATCAGTCTTAGATAGATCAAGGATTCCTCAAAATATTGGCTGTGTTGCATTATTAGTTTTTCTGTAGTGGCAGATTAAAGAAACAGCTCCCATAGACATCCATTATAAGGCTTAAGCATGGAGCATTAGATTATATGAGAGATTAGCGCACATACACATGCGCACATACATGCATACATACACAAAACACATGTAGGCAAGGTTGGTCGTCATGGCACACCGACCTCAACATAACATCACTGAGGTCACACAGGTCATTTCTTTCGACTTTCATCAGATGCTGTGTGTGTGTGAGTTCAGTCACTTAGCACTGTTTGATGTGTCTTTGATATTTGTGTGTATGTGCTATTCCGTTAATGTATATGTCTTTGATGTTTGTGTGTGTTTGTGCTGTTCCGTTAGTGTGTGTGTACGTGCGTGTAATGTGTTAGAGGAGGACTTCAGTCACTCTGCTGTTCTGTGTATCTCTGTGCACCTGTTATGTACACCTTCACTTATCAAAAACAAATAACATCTTCCTGCACCTCAAAGAGGAGAAACAAAAACAATAGCTGGACCTCATGCAGCTGGATGGAGTCTAGTTACAGCCGAGGCTCGAAGCAGCAGCAGCTCTAATAGTAGCATCTCTAAGCAGCAGCAGCTTGTCTGTGACAGTCGAGGAGCAACATGAGTAGAATGTATTTCTCAGCACTCACCTCAGATGTTGCAAAAATTATGTTATGAGATCGACGTGCCATGACTACCAACCTGGCGTACATTTGTGTGTTCAGTTCAGTTCAGTCAACTTGTGTGTGTGTGTGCAGGCGTGCATGTATGTGTGAGAGTGTGCGTGCATGCATACGTGTGCCAATCTCCCATATATTCTAATGATTCATTCATTATAATGGAGGTCTAATCTGCCACTACAGAAAAACTAATAATGCAACACAGTATTTTGAGGAATCCTTGACCTAAGACTGATTTAAAAAAAAAAAAAAAAAAAAAGCCCCAGCCACTTGACATTTGTTTTTCAGAAAATAACTAACTTTTTATGTTTTTTCATTAAAAAAAAACAAAATAAACGCAGTGACTTCAAGGAATTAAACTGGCATTTTAGGGGTTAACATCCTCAGAATTATTAAATATTTGGTAGTTTTGGACAGAGGAGAAGTGGTTTAAGAAATTTATGCAAAAAAAAAGCAGAAAAAAATATGCATCTGTTAGATTTTTATAGCAGTTTCTCCGAGGGGGGCATTATTGGCACGAAAGGTCACACGTGTTAGAAAAATGAGGTTGGCCCTGAAGGCTAAATAATTGTCTCTGTTTCTATGATATTGTTGTACGCTGGTAATTTCTGTAGAATATATATGGAGAATATACCAATAATAATCTAAACTGTTATTGTTGTTGCAGAAACAACCAACATTTTGAATGGCGGTGGCTCCCGCCTTGATGGCGGATGAGATCATCGTGCTCGGTGATGAAGAGGAGAGTTCTCCATCCAGCTGCGTCGCCTCCACCTCGTCCTCTAACGGTCGATCCAAAAACCTCACCCCGCTGAAGCTGCAGCAGCCGGCCCCCACGCACATCACCAAGTCACCGTTCGCCTCGGCTAAGAAGCAAGCGCACGTTATCCAGGCAGAGAATGCAAAGTTGTTCACTGAGGTAAACGACCGTCTAAAGTGTCTTTTCTAATATTCACCATCATACATTGTTACAAACCATAGTTGGATATAGAGCTGTGCGATATGGATTTTTTTTTATATCCTGATATAGACAATTTTATATCCCGATAACGATATATATCCCGATATATTATTTTGTCTTAACATTATATATGAAATGAATGGCAATTTCTCTTATCTTTTCTCCTTTTATTTACCAAACACATTTAATTCCATACAGTAAAAAATACATTAAAAAAAATAATATAAAACACAAATATCCAGTGGACAAATGGTCCACATAATAATCAGTTTCAAGTATGTAGTATCAAGTATAAAGTGCAAAGAAATGATGTAAACAATGTTGCTTCAAGTAACATTCAGGTATGCCTTTCAAGTAACAACTAAAAGTGCTAATTAAGTGTAAACTGTTTGAGAGGTTTAGTAGGAACACAACTTTGTGAAACCTCTTAAAATGACATGACATTTTTTTTAAATGTTTTGTTTCACATTTTTCACAAGTTGAGAGCTAAGAACACAAGCTGGTCAACTTTTTCAGGCTTGAGACAAGTTCTCTTACATGTAACAATGTTCCCACTCGCACTGAAGACCCGCTCTGACGGAGAGCTGGTTGCCGGGATACATAGATATTTTTTTGCAAGCTTAGCTACTGATGGGAAGTTGGCCTCATGCTGCCTCCACCATACAAGAGGATCTTCCTCTGCATCCAGGTCAGCTGACTGGAGATACATGCTGAGCTCCAGTTCAATGGATGCTCTGCTTGGCCTCGAGGTGCTTTGGTCTGTGGCTGCTGCTGGTTTTTTGAAGTAGCTCGACAAACTCTTCTTCACCTTCTTGGCTGCAGGAAGCACGGTTTCCCCCACAGCAGCAGCAGGGACAGCAGATGCTGGAGTAGAGACTGCTGATGCTGTTATTTCACCTCCAGCCACCAGGTGCTCCATCTCTGCAGCCGCACTTGTTTTCATGAAGTCGATTCTCTCTTCTTTTGTGTAGGCCATTTTAAAGCGCGGGTCAAGGAGCGTGGCCATGTCGAGCAGCTTCTCAGTGGTGTCGTCATCATATTTCTCACTGAGGTATTTTATGATGCCCTCTTTGATGGTTTTAGTGAGAGGGGAGTCATCTTCCTGAGACTTGAGGATTTCGTGCTTGAAGATGTGCAGTACAGGTTTAACATAAGACACACTAACATAATTTTCTCCTGACAAGGCGTCTGTAAATTCCATGAGAGGACTCAATGCCTTATCCATGGACTCCAGAATTTCCATGTCTTGCCAGGAAGGGATCAGATGTCTCACCTTCTTGTCTTGGCGGAGGACCTGGCAAATTCATTCAAATGTTATTTATATAGTTCACACTCAGAGTGCTTCACAGAAAACAATTAGCTACAAAACAGAGCACACATGCATGCTTATGAAATATAAAATATTTTTAAATACCTGTGCAAGAGCTTTCTCCTGCTCGATGAACCTGCTGATCATCTGTTGCCGTGAGCCCCATCTGGTGGGGGTCTCACTCTTGAGCTGGTGGGTGGGCAGGCCAAGGTCAAGTTGAGCCTTCGCCAGGTCACGTCTTCTCTTAAAAGAGTTGGAGATGGCACCGGTCACCTGCTTGCAGATCCCAACTGCACGTTTCACAGCCGCTTGGGTTTGAGGAGGAGGTGTTTTCAGGCTGTTCTCTGTTACAGAGAGAGGATACAGAAGAAGGTGCAAACTTTGTAAATAGTTAAAATTAAAAATTGTTTGGACAGCAGCAGATAATTCTAATATAGCTATTTCATATAAAATGTATAGATCAGCGTAACTATACTTTGGTATTTTTCAACAAAAACAGTTTGAAGGCAACATTTTACTCTAAACTTAATGAATTATCTGCTTTTTAAATTTAGTTTTTAGTTTGGTTTAGTTTTGTGAGTACACAATATTGTTCCAGTTAGTTTTCAAGTTATTTAAAGTCTAGTTTTTATTTTTATTTCAGTTAACTAAAATGTTTTTATATTGTAATAAAAAAAAATATATATATATATATATATATAAACATGTTTTAACAGTCGACAGTCGAGCAGGTAATTACACAAACATTTCAAAGCATATAATATTAACTGAATGATATTGAACTCCACTCACCTATGCCCAGCTGCAGGCGGTGCCCAAAGCACTGTAGTCTGTTCCACTCGTTCAGCTGCAGTGCACTGATGTTATTGGTTGCATTATCTGTGGTCACACAGATGAGCCTATCTTCATGGAGCTCCCAGGACTCAAGTGCTTCTCTTAGGGCTGTGGCTATCATCACTCCCGTGTGGTCTTCGGGGAAATAGCTCGTCTGTAGGCACCTGCTACTTAGTACCCACTCACTGTTGATGTAATGAACCGTAAGGCTCATATACGGCTGTGTGACTCTGCTCGTCCACAGGTCGGTCGTCAATGCATAATATTCTACATGTTTAAGTTCCTCTTGAACTTTAGCACGGCATTCTTCATACAAGCGGGGCAACTCGACATGACTGAAGTGTTTACGATCCGGCATATTATACCTGGGGTCAAGGGTTTTGACCATTGCTCGGAAGCCCTTCTTTTCCACAGTGTACACAGGGGCCATGTCAAGACATACAAATTTAGAGATTGCCTCTGTGATTTCGCAGTGCCTTCGGGACTGCTTTGTATAGGGGGTGCCTTTGGCGAATGCCTCTTTCAGGCCTGTTTGGTTGTCTTTTTTCTTTTCTTTTTCACTGCGCGGTTCTGGGTTAGGTCGGACTTTCAAGCTGTCGTTGTACTGTTTTTCATGCCGTGTTTTTAAATGATAGAAGAGGTTTGTAGTGTTCGAGTCCCTCGTAATCACTTGCTGGTGGCATATTTTACAAATTACCGTGCTCTGGTCGGTGTCATTCTTTTTAAATCCAAACCAAAGCCAAGCGACAGAACTTCGGTTCCCTCTTTTTGGTATCAGTTCCTCCTCTGGCTCGTTTCCCCCTGCATTCTCAACAGGTCTGTCCTCCAAACTTTCCTCCGAACTCACCGCCCCCTCCATGTTGTTGTTTGCATCCATCTCTCCTCCTGTGCATGCTGCAGTGCCAGTGCCGTAAAGTCGCGGGTGACGTAAATGCCGCCGCAAAGTAGTGGCGAGGTGCTGCAATTAGAGCCCTCTCTGATTAATGTAGTTAAAATTACGATTTAAACGATAGACGGCTCTTTCGTACGGTAGACGTTTTTATATCGTACTACGATATATATCGTAATATCGCACAGCTCTAGTTGGATATGACAAGCTGGAGTTTGACCTATTATACAACAACAGTGATAATACCAGAGAGCTGATTTATGTCGACACAGGGCGTGAACTAGAAAAACCTGAATGTCAAAACACTGTTGATCTCTGTGCTAGTGTTTTCACACTACATTTATGAGCCTCCGCACCGTGAAATTCTTTGACCGGCGCAAGACAGACTCATGTTTTCATTCATCAAGAATTAAAGTCAGAGGTTGGAAGACGATCACATACCGTCGTAGTTCCCACCATAAACGGAGATTCGGCGGCGTTATTCTCATGACTCGCCACGAAACCGAAAGTAAAGAAACGCTGGTCGGCTCGCCCAGCATTTCCACCACCACTAATAATAACAAAATAACCATAGAGACAAAACCATAGATTTATCTAAAATGGACCATTAACAAGTGGTAACGGAGATTCATCCACATTAATATCAGACTTTTTATAACCAAATAGAAACTCCTCGTTGTCCCTTTTTAATAAATAATGTTGTCGTCCCCCTGTCGTCTTGTTCTCTCCCCCTCCCTGGTTTCCAGTTTGTGGAGCACTGCTCGGCTCTCACCAAGGACTGCCCCGAGGTCTTGACCTTCCTCACGGCGAAGCACGACAAGGCCTGCCCCCAGTTCCTGACGTCCGTGGAGTTCAGAAACACGCTGGGGCGATGTCTGACTCGCGCTCAGGCCAACCACGCTAAGACGTTCGTCTACATCAACGAGCTGTGCACCGTCCTCAAGCAGCACAGTTCCAAGAGGAGGCAGACGCTCAGCAAGGTCGAATCTACGTCTTCTACCTCATCACCAAGCACTCGCCGGTCTACCTCTACCTCTGCTGCGCTGGAAAGTAAAGCCAAGTCTGAGGGGAAGGAGGAGGAGGAGCAGAGGAAAGAAGAGGATGAGCAACCTTCCACCTCAGGGCTGCAGGACGACAACAAAGAGGAGGAACAAGAGGCCGAGAGGAAGAAGTCCAGAGCGTCCAGGAAACAGGTTAGTGTTGCACAAGGAGCTGAGACTTAAAGGACAATTCATCTCAGGGCTGTATGTTCCTAACATTTTAGGTCTAACAGAAGGAATCTGAAGGTTTTCAGTGTAATTTCTCCTGTTTTGCGGTAGTTGTGTCTGTCCCCGCATCGCCACGGCAACGATGAATGGGAGCGGATTGAAGTTCTGCTGCTTAGGCTGTTTCCATTCCTCAAAGCCACAGACAGCGTCAGATGGAGACTCAAACATGCAGCCAGACGTTTATTTACTTCAACAAGCCGACATGTTTGTAAAACTAGATCTAATTCAAAGTCTGGTGGAGTCGAGACCCAAGTTGACGCTCGGTGTGTTCAGGTGCAGTGGGAAGCTCCCGTTTGTGTCATAAACACAGGAATATCAACTCTGGACTTGCTTCAAGTAAAAAAAACTTCTCGCCGCATGTTTGAGTCGCCACCTGACGCTGTCTGTGGGAAAAATGTACACTTCAAGCAAGTCCAGAGTTGATATTCCTGTGTTTATGACACAAACGGGAGCTTCCCACTGCACCTGAACACACCGAGCGTCAACTTGGGTCTCGACTCCGCCAGACTTTGAATTAGATCTAGTTTTACAAACATGTCGACTTGTTGAAGTAAATAAACTTCTGGCTGTATGTTTGAGTCTCCATCTGACGCTGTCTGTGGCTTTGAGGGATGGAAACAGCCTAAGCAGCAGAACTTCAATCCGCTCCCATTCATCGCTGCCGTGGCGATGCAGGGACAGATGCAACTACCGCAACACTTCTGTTAGACCTAAAATGTTAGGAAAATACGGCCTGAGTTGAATTCGCCTGGAATTGTCCTTTAAGTTGTTTTTGTCTGAGTGTGAGTGTTTTTTCTCTCCATTTTGTTTTGCTTTCACAACCTCTGGAGATGAACAACTTTAAACTCTCATGCTGTTCTTTCTTCCTCTCAGATCGCCTACCTGGAGAACCTGCTGAAGATGTACAACGATGAGATCTGCCGCCTGCAGCAGATGGAGCTGTCGTTGGACGACATGGGAGCAGAGAACTCTTCCTACGTCGAGGAGCACAAGCTCAAACGCAAGGTCAGTCAGGCGGCGTGGGACGGATGAACAGACCCTCGTTTACAGATGAAACGATGACAGCAGGTGATGTGACAGTTTCTCTTCGCTCTCCCTCCTTCTTCTCCTCCAGATGATGAAAATCTATGACAAGCTGTGTGAGCTGAAGTGCTGCAGCACCTTGACGGGTCGAGTCATCGAGCAGAGGATTCCCTACAGAAGCACTCGTTACCCTGAGATCAACAGACGGGTGAGCTGGTGTAGTTAATCTGCTCCTACAGGTTAAAACAGGTTAAATAATAACAATACGTTTCTGTATCATGATGAAACCTAATTGTCTACATTATTACTGATGTCTAACACCCTTGAACTCATCAGATTGACCATCTCACACATTCAGTCTCATGTGAAGAACTTTCACCTGCAGGATTTCATCCACTATAAATCTGTTGTACTTCTTTTTTTTTTTTTTAACTGACAGGACAATACAGAACTGATATGAATAGGTACAATATTGAGGTGTCTCATTTAAATATGTATTCACATCATTATTAGTTAATAATTTTGTATTCATCTAACAAGTTAAAAATTGCATTTATATCATGAAAAACAGGATGTGCTAAATTCATCAGTTTAAAGAACATTCAGGTAAATGTGTCATACAGTGGAAACCGCTTATAGTGATCATGGATATAGTAATGAACCGCTTATATGGATGAAAAGGCTCGGGACAGAATCATTTCTATACAAATGCTGTTTAAGGGTTAGTAGTAAAATCAAGAAATCCGCTTATAGTGTTCATTTTTGGTCATTTTATGAATGAAAATACTGGATTTGATTCATCGGTGAGTTTGATGGACTCTTTGTTCCACTTCTCCTCCGTCTCAGATCGAGCGCTTCATAAACAGTCCCGAGGTGCAGAGGAACCCACCGGACTACCAGGACATCCTCCAGCAGGTGCTGCGCGCCAACGACCGCCACAAGCTGGGCCTCAGCAAACCCCGGCTGAAGCAGCTCGCTCAGGACGCCTTCAGGGAAACCGGGAGCAGCCTGCAGGACCGACGCCACCTCGACCTCGTCTACAACTTCGGTTCCCGTCTCACCGACCAGTACAAACCTGGTAAGGCTCAAAGTCTAGATCAGGGCCACATCCGGCCCCGGACCAATGTCCGAGTGGCCCGGCTCGTGGTGACCCAACAAAACTAAACAAAACAAAAACAGAGGGAAACATGTTTCGCGAGAACTCCAAATCCCTACTGTAGTTCAGACAGTGAATGCACCACTCAACGCAGCCTAGTGTAACAGTTGTCTGCGTTGTGTTGTTTAGTTGCAAGAAGGACCGACACTCTCTTAGCTTCAGGACCGGACTTTTATTGCCTGGACAATGATACGGAAATGACTGGTCAGCTCACGGTCAAGCACAGCACTCGTTCGGCACAGCATGGGCTCAATCCTCGCATACTGGCCTTATTTGTGTACATCATTAATCAAAAATAAATATATAAACAAAACACATGTACCTGGACAATGATACGGAAATGACTGGTCAGCTCACGGTCAAGCACAGCACTCGTTCGGCACAGCTTTATGGAGGAAAATTAGCAAGTTAGCTTAGCCTTCGAGCTAAGGTAGCTAGTTATAAACATTACACAAAATAAACCCTCTGTAACACATTTAGTTACATGTAAAACTGTCGCCAGCTTCCTGAACATAATATCATGATAACTGCATTATTACATTACATTGTTTACACAGTTTCAGTGGCTATAACGCTGTGCTTCGTGTAACAAACCTACCATGGGCTCAATCCTCGCATACTGGCACTGTGTTTACGTCACAGCCCATATTTATGTGCTGAGGGGAGCCCTGCTAACCAGTGAGCGTCCGTGATACATGAATAAAGATAAATATGATTGGCTGTCACTGTGGAAGTGGAATCAACACCAAAACTCTGTTACACTAGCAACACGCATCCCACCCACCCAGTCAGTGCGTTGTTTTGAAAGTTACCGGTAGAACCGAGGCTTGGTCGTTCAGCTGCTCCCCAGAAACGCTGTGTCGGGCCACAGCCGCTCGTCACGCTGAGGCGGCCCTCCGTGGTCCTGTGGTGCGCAGCGCTACAGGTCAGCGAGAGACAAGTCTCCCCGTCCGTCCGGGACCGACGGGCCTCACACTCCACACCGGGCCGCTGTGGCAGGACACGGTGTTTCTGGAGAGCAGCTGACCGATCCTCAGCCCTCCCATCAGCCAACAATAAACCGTGGTGGCTGGTTAATACTCCACCAGTCTCTCCACTCCTTTCAGTCACACATGAGCACTGTCCACGCAGTGACAGCACGCCACGCTCCGCTGTCCTTTTTTCTTTTTCTTTTAAGGGAATGAAGTAAGCAATAATTTAATTTCAACGCAACTAGCCTGCTTGCAATGGAGTAATCAGAACTGGGATAGCTACTTTTCAAAGGAATTATTTGTAATCAAATACTTTCCCAGAGTAATTTTCCCCAAAATGGCTTTTTGCTCCTTGTTTTTCACCAATCAAAATATGTTAGAGAAGAAATCTGTGTTCAGTTTTAGGCCTAATTTTAAGATTATAGGCTACATTTAGTGATTTACATACGGTAACCCCCTGCTGTAAACCTCAGTGGAAACTCAGAGGACAGTAGCAGGCCCCAGGAAACCTTTAGTTCCTAAAAAAACCTCCAACTCAAAGCATTAACAACTACATCTTTACTACTACTATCACTACTACTTTTATTGACTTATTCTCTTTTGTTTAGTAAGTTGTTTAGTAGCTAATGCTGGGTTTTAAAAATGCCCCTCATTTCTAATAACCTCCTCCTTGTTGACCGCTGAAAATGTCCAGCCCAGTTTAAGGTCTCGGTTTTAAAATCTGGCCCCACTGAGTTTGTAATTGAATAGCCCTGGCCAGTGGCGAAAGTTGTCTGCTACGGGCCCTAATGCAAAAAAAAAATTGCGGGCCCTATAATAATAACGGGGGGGGTTAGGCTGTAGTATAGGCTACTCCAGGCCTGTGTGGAGCGCTACAGCGCCACACACATAAACACTAAAGACAGAGAAGAAGACGGGAAGTCCCCCGCTGTATTCAAACTCAGACATGGGATTAAATGTTGACAGGGAGTCGTGTCAGAGTAAATATCACTGATGATTAAACAGGTGTGATTCAGCCGCAGCGTCTGAGCGACCCGACGGCAGTCGGCCGCTGTTGTTACGTCCATAGACTGTGCAGCTGCTGCAGCAGTGTGTGTGTGTCTCACGGTGCGTTCATCAGGTTACATGACATCGTTTCAGAAAAAATCAATTTTGGGCGTCCAGACGGATACGCTGAGGCGGCGTTTTCAGATTTTCCCACTCTGGGACATGTTTAAAAAAATACCGTTTTCACCCCCCGAAAACGCCGTCCGCCTGGACGCGATGCTGATCTGATAGAAGTATTTATCCAGATTCAAAAAAGCCGAATCCATCTGGACCGGGGCCCTGAGTGAGTGACAGCGCTGTCCGCTGCCTCGGTGCTGAACATGTCACTGCTCGTCAGAGAGACACAGAGAGGAAGAGACAGGGAGAGACGGTCAGGGACGCGCTGCGCCGCCGCTCTGCCGACAACAGGAGAACTGTCCTGTCACGCGCGCATGTTCATAATCCAGAATAACGTTAACGAATTACAGTAATGATGTAAAAGCCAAGATGATTTAATACAGTAGCCTATACCATCAATTAAAACTTTTTTTTTTTTTTTTTTTATGTTTTATTCATTTATTTATTTTTTTTTACCGTTCACCGCGGGCCTTTTTTGGCCACGGGCCCTAATGCAACGGCATTACTTGCATTAATGGTACTTTCGCCACTGGCCCTGGCCTAGATGTTATCAGACTGTTCAGATCTGACGTGTAGAGATTAACTCCACGTGAATGTTTTCCTCCGTCTCCCCTGTGAAGCTGCAGACCCGGCGATGTCCGACTCGGCGCTGCAGAAGAAGCTGCGAGCGAACAGGGAAGTGGCTCTGACCCGCCTGGATGAGGTCATCAGCAAGTACGCCGTCAGACAAGAGGACACGGAGGAGGAGGAGAGGAACAAACGACTGAAGAAAGACGTCAAAAAGAAAGAGGTACGACTGCATCTGGGGAGGGAGGAAACGTGTCAGACACACTGTTGCTGTCGGTGTTTCACATGCTTCTGGAAAACGGTATAAAACCATAATGAAATCAACTGTCTTCTTACATGGTAATTAGTGGTAATATATGCACAACATTAATAAACCACAGTGTTAGAATACATTAAGAGCTTTGAGGCGTTCAGGTGCATCCACAAAAACAGGAAATTGAAGCATCGTATAACTTTGTGTTCTTGTTTACAGGGCAACAAATCAGAAAAGGGCGACGGAGGTAAAAGAGAGAACGGAGTGACAGAGGAGCAGGAAGAAGGAGATCGGGAAGAGGAGGAGGAAGAAGATGACGATGACGATGAAGAAGATGAGTCGTCGGACCCAGACATCGAGGAGGAGATCCAGGCCAGCGCTCAGCAGGAAGGACCAGGTCAGAGCTCAGACCTTTATTCACATTTCATTTATTTATAAGATGAACTCATCTGTTTTCATTTGACAAAGCTTTTGCTGCTGGTTTTTCTGCTTCTATGAAACCAGACTGAGGCCTAAAGTCCACACCAACACGGGTATTTTTTAAACCGAACTTTTCTGGCCCCCGGTTAAAAACAATTTGCGTCCACACCACCGGTGTGATAAAAAATATCTCCGTCCACATGAGACCGCAAAATCCGCCTCAAACTATGTCATGTGCATTCCAAAGCAGTAGGTGGCGATAGCACTCCTAACAGGAAGG
The DNA here is from genome assembly GCF_905171665.1 of Trachurus trachurus. Classification (NCBI taxonomy): domain Eukaryota; kingdom Metazoa; phylum Chordata; class Actinopteri; order Carangiformes; family Carangidae; genus Trachurus; species Trachurus trachurus. Next base: position 894,898 of record NC_139904.1, read on the forward strand.
CCATTTTAGCCAATCACAAGGCTGGAAAAATTCATACTGGAGAAACAACAATGGCTATGCTAAATGCTAAATGCTAAATGCTACATGCTAAATGCTAAATAGCACCAGTAACAGTGACTCCGTCAGCTGGTCAGGTCTAGAGCAGTGGTTCTCAAACCTTTTTATATCAACGACCCTAAATTGACACAAATTAGACCACGGACCCCCATTGGACCAGATTTTGAAGTAAACACCAGAAATACACAAATATTTGTTCTGAGACTGAAGAATGTTACTTTTTTGAACATTTAAATTAGGGCCAATGGCGTGAATTTTTGGAAATATTATAGAGACATTTCTGTAAAAAAGTGATACAATTTCTCCAAAAATGTTTTAGCATTTCTAGCAAGAAGTGGTAAAAATCCAGGTAAGTAAAAAGTAAAAAATAAAAAAAGTAAAAAGGGTTAGTTAAAAACTCTGGTTTCAGGAGCCACAACTGCTGTTCCGTGTGGATGAAAGAACAAACCGTGAAGAGAAACACACGGTTTCAAAAATACCCGCGTTGGTGTGGACGGCCCCTGAGTTTATCTCTCTACATCGGTGATTAGATGATGTCATTGTTGTGGCAGCGGCCTTTATCTCTTCCCTTTGTTTCCTCTCGGTCATGTTATTATTATCCTGAAACGAGCAGCTGCTCCAACAGATATGAGGTCACATGGTGACTTAGTCAAACTGTCAGGAAACGTGAGAACACACAGAAGCATCAAGGAAACGGCTACTGAGACGAAGAGAGTGGGAGTTATGGAGTTAAACATCCTCGTGACCAGTTAATCAATCAATATAAACTTTATTGTCCCTGGAGGATATTTGCCTTGGACAAACACAAGACAGACATCAGCTGATCATATTCCTCTTGTTTACATAAAAACATTTTTTCAATGATCAAAGGTTCTAACTAGAGATGGACATTTCTAGTAATATTCCAACTGGGTAACCTAACCTGGTCTTACTCGAGTAACCCACTACTTTAATAAAAATAGAATGACTCATATTTCTGAGTCATTATGACAGACTGATGCATTACTGACACACGTCATTATGACAGACAGATGCATCACTGAAACAGCGTCGTCAGACAAAATATAAGAGTAGAGACTGGACTTTTAAAAACAATGAAACTGTCTGTTTTATTATGTTATTGCTTGTTTTATGTCTCTATGTACAGCTCTTTGTTTTCAACTACGGGTTTGAAGTGCTATATAAATAAAGTTGAGAGTTGAGTGTACGATCTTTATGCCCCGGCCGCCTCAGAGGGGAAAACTTATTTTTTTTCAGTTATTAGCGGTGATTATTTATTAGTCCACACTATATTTTGGCGACTCCGCTCCTCTCTGCCTCGCATCGTCTCAGGAAATAACTGGGATGGTTTCAGAGCGTTTGTATTTTCTAACAGACTTGATGACACCTTGTAGTTAGACATTGTAGGAGCTTATCATTTATAGATGTAGAAATAGTTTGAGATTTAGATTGAATTTCATTATTTAATAGTTTGTATTTTTGATCTATGTGTTTTATATATCTATAGTGTATAATTTGAGGGAGATTACGTCACTTACGGCCTCAGTTGGACGTGAGAGCGGGGATAGGGAGCACATAGTTTTTCTATGGAATGAAGGAGTGATGGATGTAAATTGATTTTTCTTTAAGTAAAGTTTTGTTTTTACACAGCTTTTTACACAGCAACAAAAAAAAACATGTTGTTTGATCCAAAACTGTTTAACACTAAGAAAAAGCTGAACCATGGCACGATTATGTAGTTTGATCCGACGCTAGACTGTTGCTCTAACATGCTGTATTTTTAATCCTAGGTTAACTGGGTAATAATTCGTAACCAATTAGCAGATTGTCTACAGTGCACATGCCTTGTGACAAATCTGTACTGGAGGTTCAACATTTAGACAGTTTGAATGTTAGGGCTGGGACCATATGCTTTTCTCCCGATTCGATTCTTCTACGATTTTTTGGATGGCGATTCGATTTAAATTGCGATTCTACGATATTGCCGATTCTCTCGATTTTTAGTCTTTAGCATTTTTAACATTTATCTGCACACAAATACTGTAGGAGCCTATAAATTAACATACTCCATTATAAAGTGAACTTAAACCCTTTTCAAAACCTGTACTCTCTGGATGTAAAAAAAGGCGAACAAATGCACATTGTTAGCCTATAAATCTATCTGCACCCTAGCAGCAGCAGATCTATTTGCTCCGTAGGTGGGTCTAGAAACGAGCCATAGGAACTTTGTGAGTCTGGAACACCGTTTGTGTTGACCAATCACAGCGCTCTATCTGTTTAGAGAGTCGTTGGGCGGCTTAACGTGATGGCGACATACATTTTAATTGTCTTGTCAGGCTAACGTCATCCTGCTCTTTGCTCTGATTGGTCGTAGCGCTACCCTGGCTATTGGTGCAGAGGCAGTTTGAAAGACAGCCTTCATCCCGCCCCCTGGATTGAGTCGAGGTCTACCGCTCGTTGACAGACTAGACATGTTAATGAGATGTCAGATGGATGGTCAGACTAGCACATTGCACAATATTTCAAAAAACTAAAAAAATAAAAAAAATAAATCCCCCCCCAAATCTTTTTTTCAAAAAAAAAAAAGAAATTCGATTTTTCTTTTTTTCAAAAAATTTTGATTTAAAAATCGTCAAAAAGGATATCGCAATATTTATGTGAATCGATTTTTTCTCCCACCCCTATTGAATATGGACACGTTTCATCCAGTAGAGTCAAAGGTCGGTGTTTAAATGACTGATCGGACACAACTGCGCATGCGGGTCACTTCAGGAGCTTGAGCTGTTCACACAGCAATCCATAGACAGGCCACATTTAAAGGCGTAATGTGAACAGCCAAACAAAAAATCGGATTGAGCAATAAATCAGAATTGAGCGTTAAGACCTGCGGCGTGAACGTAGCCAAAGAGTTGTATTTTTCCTTTCTGTGCAGACGAGGACGAGCTGAGCAACGAGGCGGAGCAGGCCGAGGCCGAGGACGACGCCAGCAAGGAGGATCAGACGGACGAGACGTTGGGAAGCGCTAAGGATGAGGAGGAGGAGGCGGCGACGAGCGAACCGAGTCCTCTGTCCGACGACAGCAAGACGCACATCTCTCTGTCGGACATCCCCTCGCCCAGGGACAGCCCCAGCCAATCAGAGCCCACGCAGACCGACGACACCGCGCCGCTGCCCAACGGTGACGCGGCCGCCGCCGGGTCGGTGGACTCGTCCAGTCAGGCGTCGGTGAGCACCAGCAGGGACGACGCCGTGGCAACCAACGGGGATTTATCGGCCGAGGAGAAGTGTGACACGCGGACCAACGGCACGTCGCCGCCGCCGAGCCCCCGAGCCACGAGGAGCCGCAAGAGGAAGAGACCCGAGACTACGAGGGACGCCCAGAACACCAAGCACATGATCATCCACGAGAGGTACGGCAGAGATTCACTGTACAGCCGTCACACTAGAGAGCTGTAAAAGAGAGTAATGACCACCATTGACTCCCGTGGTAAGGGTTTAAGGGTTTAAGGGTTTAAGGGTTTTGCCCCCTAGTGGCAGGATATGGGTGTTGCAAAAGCCCAGAAAACCGAGAGGGGTCTGGCTGCAGACCTCCACTGTCAGGACGCTTCCTTGCAGACCTCCACTGTGAGGCCACCTCCACTGTGGGGACGGAAGTGATTCGAAGCTTTTCAAAATAAAAGCGAATAAACCGGAAGCATGTATTTGTGAAGTTTTTTTTTTTATTTAAACATGAAGAATAGGAAAAAGTGGTCAATAATGGCAGGGTTTCCTCTACATGTAATTGATCGTGGCCCACCGCCACGGCAAAATAAAAGCCGCCACACCTTCAGAATGATGATTTTTTTTTTTTTAATGTTAAAACAATTTATAAAACGGAAAGGTGAAATCCGGCGATCTGATTGGTTGTTAACTGTGGTATATTGAGCATAATACCACGGCTACTATTCTAAAACCTTATCACAGCGTAGGCTATCACTCCGCGTCAGGCAACGTATGACTGGTATGAATGGAAGTTGTTGTCATGTATCCATGACAACGGACTGTTGCAGTCCGTAGCAAGAGACAGCTGATGTTTTTACGATGTTAAAAAATGGACTAAAGTAGTTGAATTCACATGTTTAAGGTGAACTTTCACCTCCGGGGAGGGTTAACAATGGTAGAGGGGACTGAGCAGTGACTTTCACCTGAAAAAATAATTGACTGGATTCTCTCGTGTCCCCCACCCCCCGAGCATCGTCACGGTTCGAAACCCGTTCAGGGCAAGGCACAGAACAATTGATATATACTTTATTTTTTGGGGCTTTATTTTATATAATGTAGGTAAATATAATTTAAAAGCGAGTATACCAGGAGGAACCTATATATTTTCTAGTTTCCCACATACTTTATGGGGCTTAATAATGTAAATATGATTTATGTGTTCAATCAACTTCCGTCCTGACAGTGGAGGTCTGCAGCCAGACCCTCTTGAGAAAACCCATTCACTCCAATGTATGTGTGTTGCCCACTTGCTTGTAAATTGATGAAAACGGCCGTGTTTTTGTTTTTAGGTGTCTTGGTCATATCAAATTATACTTATAATTAGTTTATTACAAAATGTAGATTTTTTGTAGAATGAAACATTAATGTAGACAACTGTTTTTTTTTTACTGGCCTATGTGTTAATGTTTATCTGTAAAGGATCCTCAATCTATAAATGTCCTTAAATTATTGAAAACACCACACTGCTCATTCACCAACAATGCAGAGATGTCAGTTCTTTGGCGCTTTTGCAAAACCCATATTCCTCCACCAGGAGGCGCTTCCATTGAACCAATGCTGTCATTACTCTCTGTTACAGAGCTCTAAGTCACACGGGTAGATGTTAAAGGGATATTTCACCCAAAATCGATAATCCACCAATCATCTACTCCCCGTCATGCCAAGGAAGGGTTTGGAGAACTTTCAGAGTTATCAAAACTCTTAAAGAGTTGCAGGGGGGGTCCGGCTGGTGACGGGTTTACATATAATGGCGGTGTATAGAGTTCACTTCTGATTGGTCCAAAACACACACTATGAAACATCCAGATACCTCCATACTGCTCCTCTCTACTGACCCAAATGTCCTGAAGCCGCCACATGAAAAGTTGTTCGTAAAAAATCAATGTGATATCTGTTTTTATCCTTGTTGTAGCAGCAGCTCCCAGTGGCTCTGTTGGTGTCTGTTAGTCGTTGTAAACCATAGATGTTTTTATAACCAAACTTTATTTCAATTCATCAGCATTGACAAACGTAAATAAAATTGAACAGGGATAAACCATGAATGTATATAATACATTTATGATGTAAACATGGAAGAACATCTCACAGCAAATCTCGCACAGCCACTGGGAGCTGCTGCTACAACAAGGATAAAAACAGAGATCACATTGATCTTTTACAAACAACTTTTCCATGTCTTGGCTTCAGGACACTTGGTTCAGTAGAGAGGAGCAGTATGGAGGAATCTGGATGTTTCATAGTCTGTGTTTTGGACCATTCAAAATTGAGTGTATTTTTTTTTCAGGTAAAACCTCTTTTAGGCCGTGAAAATAGGCCGTTTCTTTGGGTCTGTTCACAACACTGTATGTTGTAAATCTCTGGGCAGGGCTATTATGGGCTGGCGTTGCTAACGGGAGGAGTGCAGAGAGTCTTCTACTGCAATTAAAGTACTTTTTGTAGATCATACAACCCCACTTTAAAAAAATGATACTATCCCATTAACGTGTCTCTGTCTGCATCGGTCTCCCCAGCGAGGCCGACATCCCTCTGGACATGGGCGTCATCAGCTACAGTGACAGTCCTCCTCACCGCACTGACACCCCGACACACGACCTGGTCAGCAGCTCCCAGACCACACCGCCCCCCAAGAAGAACAAGGTACGTCACTATGTACTGATGAATACTAATACTACTGTCACTACGTACTGATGAATACTGATACTACTGTCACTACGTCCTGCATGCTGCCTGAAACACAACCTCACTGTCGGTCTGACGCTTCTGTAACCAGAAACCACTTTCACTTTCAACACTGTTGAATGAATGAATGGATAAATGAATGAATTTATATTTATTTAAGTGTCGTGCACCAATGAAGGCGCCCAGCCTATCAGGGCTTACAAGACACATCATCATCATATTTAGACACCAAACAAAATCATCAGAGCACAGACAAAACAAAACAGAAACAAAAACCACATGGAATTCACATAAATAATTCACTTTTTCTTTTTGACCAGGCACTTTTTATGAAAGTAGCTCTAGTAAAGACTTCTTTTCTGAAGAACCGTTCCAACTTTACCTCATCATCATCATCAACCCAAAACAACTCAGGTTTCACATTTTGCATTTTCTGAAACAAAAACTTCCTGTTCTGGCTTCGTCATATAACGGACAATGAAACACAAAATGCAGTTCATCCTCATTACATTTAGATTACATAATGTGCAGAGTCTTCCCTCCTCAGGTACTGAGTTAAACCTTCCAACTTCTATTGCCAGAGGGAGAATCCAGCCTTCAACTGGGTTTCTGTAACCGGTTCAAACTGAGATCGTTGAGCCGTTATTCTGCTTCATTCTCTGTAAAAGGCGTTTGTGTAAAAGGACAGTCACAGTCACAGACTCTAACCATGTTTCCATCCACACGTTTTTATTCGCATTAAGCAACGTCAAATTAAAAACGTCCTATGGAAACAGTAAAATACGATCAAATGTCATGAATATCGATAAAAAAGTTGCAAGAAACCAATTCACCACACCAATATGATCGCAAAACAGCACATGATGTCATTACGCACGGCTTTTTATTAGATTTGAAGGTCTCAGGTGGAAACGCACTTGACCCGGCGTTATTCACATTCATATTTTTATCGATCTTGAGATAATTTGATTGACGAGTGGAAGGAAACATGGTTTCTGTCGTCTGAAATCACACGGTCGATGATGCACCTGCTCAGAACTTTATCCAGCTTCCTGACAACGACCAAGGAGCGTTAAAATATCTATGTAAAATGAATCAAGTCATTTATTAAACACAATAATAACACAGCAGCTTTGAGTTTATATGGTTATAAGGTTTATGACACAGATAATGTGAATGATGAATGAATCTCTTAGGACAAGTAAAGATGTCTTGAGTCAGGTTGCAGCAGCATTTTAATTTCTACCTGTAGAATAAAGATGTAGAAAACCTGTGACAGTTACAGACCAACAGGATCACTTTTTTCTCAATCTCTATCTATCTATCTATCTATCTATCTATCTATCTATCTATCTATCTATCTATCTATCTATCTATCTATCTATCTATCTATCTATCTATCTATCTATCTATCTATCTATCTATCTATCTATCTATCTATCTATCTATCTATCTATCTGATTCATGAACGGGGGCTTACCGTAATTACCCTAGTTAGAGTAAAAAAATCGATTTTTACGATTTCACGTTTTTAACATCGTCTTAGCCAAATAATTGCGATTACGATTTAAAATCGATTAAACGAACAGCCGTAATTCAACATCACTCGATCTGTTTGCAGCCCTATATTTTCTTTTTTTTTTCACCTAAATTTCTCAAAGAACATCTGGAGAGTTTGAACGGAACAGATTAGATTTCCTTTCGTCCTTTTCTTCCAGTTTCCATCAGCCGCTCAACCCTGAAAAACTCGCTCACCTTGTCTCTATCTGGACGACATTTCGCGGCGGTGTCCCGCCCCTAAACACTTCTTATTGGTTGATAAGTCCACGCTGCTTTCTGTCGACAAGCTAGTTATCAGAGAGAGGAGAATATGAGAGGAAAAAACACTCCAAGATGTGAGAAACAACAACCAGAAAATACCAGGAATCTCAGAATAGCGCCGCAAGTTTGTTTACGTCCCTCGATAATTTGATTGGTTTGGATTCTGAACCAATAGAAAATACTCGCGACAAAATTGTTACAATGCATATCAGGACACCTTCGCGCAAGTTTTCGTCGCCGTTTCGCTCGCTCGCTCGCTGCATGTCAGGGCGCGGTGTTATATTTTCTTTTTTTTCTCCACCTAAATTTTTCAAAGAGCATCAGGAGAGTTTGAACGGGACAGATTAGATTTCTTCCTTCCGTCCTTTTCTTCCAGTTTCCATCGTTGTTGTGATTTGTTCACGTGTCATGGTTATAATAGTGAACATGATAAAAAGCTTATAAAGTTTATACAGGAGCTTATGGCTGATAATAATAATAATAATAATAATAGTTCATGGCAAAATGTGTTTAAAAGGACTGTGTCATGGTTATAATACTGAATGGTAAAATGTTGTTTAAAACAGGATATAATGAATGAAAATAATAATAATTAATGGAAAGACCTGATTAATAAGATAGTTCATGATTTTCATATGTTAAAATAGCAATTCATCAGAAAGAGTGAGTTTAAAAAGAATAATAATTCATTGTTTTCATGTGTCTTGAGTTAAAAAGGTTAAAATGAAGATCGATCATCTATTCTGTGTTTAACTGCTTTTGCCTGGCAGGTATAGAAGACGACAACACAGACAATAGCAGCACTTATAGACAAAAGTAGTTGATTTTATATCATTTTCTGTTTACAACCTTTGACTTACCTTTTATCGAAATTCACTTGCAACTGTTATTTTTTGGAACTTCAATTGTTTTTATTTTCTTTATCAAGTCTGTGGCGAATGTGCTGCACAGCGATCGATTGTTAATGTCTGTGTTGAGAGAGAAGCAGTAGCTATGGCTGACTGATGAGAATACACACTGGCTGCCAACGTGTCGCGCTCGTGTAGTTTTTCCACCTTTTTTACTTTATCTTTTCCCCGGCAACGGGGCGTAACACACAACTCTGACTCAGCTGCTCTTCGTGTTTCCAGGTGAACGTGGCGACGCAGTGCGACCCGGACGAGATCATCGTGCTGTCGGACTCAGAATGACCTCTAACCTCTGACCTCGGGGTCGGCTCGGTCCGGACGTTGTTTTTACACGACGACAGACACAGAGCTGCAGGTCTGTGTGAAGCAGCGAGGACGACGAAGAACCAATCAGAAGCCAAGGAACATGTTTTTATTCATGATGAAATAATTTGGATGGATCATGTAGCTACAGGGAAAACCCAACACGGACACGGACACAGTGTTTTCTTCTCCTTCTACTTCTCCTTCTTCTCCTTCTTCTGCTGCTGCAACGGAGAAAAGTTTTTATTTCCTCGGCTGTCTTTCTCCCTTTTTGGATGCAGCAGAAATGATCTGATGAGTCTTTTGGGCGACTCGTGACTCCCAGTCCAACGTGTGTTTCCTCCTGTAGTGCATTAAAATGAGGGTTTGTTTGGTGGTTTAGTTTATTGCTCTGATTCATTTAAACTATTTAAGTTTTATTTTGGCGTCCCCGTCAGATTAAGAATTTAATATTTTTCCATTTTTCTGTTAGTTTGTTATTATTGCAGTGCTGCACTTCAGAGCTCCAGGATTTATAACAGACAGATGTCTTTGTGGCCGACACAAACCCGTCTAGGCAGTAGGACGGTGATGGGACTTATTCTCACACCTCAATTTAACTTTTTTTTTTTTCTAATGTCATGGCAACAGGTGAATTAATATTCTGGGGTACCTGCTCTTTTCAGAGTAACTGGAATGTAGCGGCGGTCGCTGCGTCCTGTCGGGTCTCATTTATGCAGAAGAATCATCCATCGTTCACTGTGAATCTCTTTTCTTTTTCATTTTTGATAAAATAAATAAGTTTTGTTACATTCTGACTCCGTGTCGCTGTTTTCCAACTAAATATACAATTTATTTGTGTAGCACTTCGACCTTTGATCACAATCTAACTTAAAAACCAGATGCCAAAATGAATTGTCACAGGAAATATGATAAAATAAGAAAAATAGATAAAATAAAAAATGGACAGTTCAAGTTATTTCTATTTATTTACAATTTGAACCTTGAATAGAGAATAAAAACAGACACAGTCGCTTATTTGCACCAAATAATTTATTGATCTTTTATTTCTGATACAGGGCAGAGGTGAATATT